>NW_006408802.1:565390-567241 GCF_000296735.1 Chrysochloris asiatica | reverse complement strand
CGGAACCGACTCGACGGCACTTAACAACAACAACAACATACATACATACACAGTTGTGGCATTTCAGGATAATGCACTGGACCTTAAGGTCATTTTGTGCCTCAAGACCAGCAGTTCAAACCCACCAGTCACTCCTCAGAAATCCTATACAAGGTCGCTATGCGTCAAGACCGACTCAACAGCACTTAACAGCTATATATATATATATATATAGTTTGAAGTCCTGGTGTGGTGCTGTCGATTAATGTGCTGGTCTGCAAAGTCAGTTGAACCACAAGGTCGGCAGTTCAAGCTTACCAGCTGCTCCTCATAAAACTAGATGCAGGGTCACTATGGGTTGGAACGGACTCCATAGCACTTAACAATAATATATCTAGTTTTAAGTGATATTGAGTGAGTTCTGATTCTTAGAAACCCTGTAAAGGTTTCAAGGATCAGAGGATGAATTTGAACTACCGAACTTGTGGTTAGCAGTACAGTGCTTATCCTATAGCACCACACCAGGACTCCTGGAGGCTAAAAGTCCATATTCAGAGTGTTGGCTCTGAGGAAGGTTTTCTCTTTTTTTGTCATCTCTGGGAAATGGTCCTTGTCTCCTTTTAGCATCTGTAGGCCCAACATTCCTTGGAGATGTCCTTGCATCTTGGTATCAATCTTCCCCTCTATATATACACATAAATCTATACATGTGTATATGCGTGTGTATGTGTATATGTGAGTTATCTATGGGGTACAAATGGTTAAATGCTAGACTATTCACAGAAAAATAGTGGGTCAAACCCACAAACCTACCCAGAGGTGCCTCAGAAGACAAGCCCAACAATCTGCTTCAAAGAGGTAACATAACCTTGAAAAGTCTATGTTGTTGTTAAGTGCTGTAGAGTCTGTTCCTACTCATAGCGATGCTGCATAGGGTTTTTAAGAACCTTGTGATTTGCAGTCCGTTGTTGATCCTACAGTGCCAACCAGGCGTGCAGAAAACCCTGTGGAGCAGTACTATTCACACACATAGGCACTCTATCAGTTGGAATTAACTTGATAACAATTAACAACAATTATTTCATTAAGAAATTGATAAACCGTTAGCCAATGTATACATAAGAATAGGCCATATTCGTTTCTGACTATACTCTATAGCTGTTTATTGCCCAGAATTATTTTAATTTTATTTACAGGGTACTGGTCTTCATTACCTAATGCTGCTATAGCAGATATATCACACGTGGATGGCTATAACAAATAGACACATATTTTCTCATAGTTTAAAATGTTAGAAGTACAAATTCAAACCATGGGCTCTTGGAGAATATATTTTCTGTCAGTTCTGAAAGAAAGTTCTTGTTTTTTATAAATTTTTGTTCCTCTTTCCTTAGAAATCTCTGTGACTCAATCTGCTTTGCTCATCTCTGCTTCTCTTACTTACTCATTTAATCACTTTTATATTTCAAGAGATTGATTTAAGAAAAACGAGTCCATGTGTGGTGCTGTTGGATAGCCACTGGACTGCTTAATGAGTATTCAGAAGTACCATGGCTGCCAGGTTTTTATGCAATGATGAAGTTGTCTTTATTCCATTGTAAGGTCTACATAAATAACCTCAAGAAACTGACTCTTCAACAGATGGCAGATGGTGCTGGCAGAACTGGAAAGCAATATGCAAGAGACTGAAACAAGACCTTTATCTCACGAAATATACAAAAAAACAAATCAGCATGGATTAAAGACCTAAATGTGAATCCCAGACAAATTTGAGGGCTCTAATACAGGGCACACACAGACAATAAAACATCGTACAAACAAAAGAAGGCAAAATAGATGAGTGGGGCATACTAAAAATTAAACACTTATGTG
>NW_006408802.1:562585-564062 GCF_000296735.1 Chrysochloris asiatica | reverse complement strand
ATAGTTTGGGTGTGGGGAGGGGGCAATACACAAGAAGGGGAAGGAGGGTGGAAGAACAAGGTGGATAGAACAGTTAGGCAGGTTTGCATGGGCTAAATGGGACAGATTATTATAAATAGTGATGCATGCTCAAGTTGAGAAAAACAGGGCTTGGGGTTACAGGGATTGAAGCATAGTTTGAATGGGTAAAAAGGGGAAATAACGTTAAGACGCTTGACTGTCTTCTGAATCTTGGCTTCCCTTGCCTACTCTTATAAAACAGACACTTGACGGGCAGAGAAAGGACTAGCCAGAAACATCACTATAGAAAGCTTGTAAGTCTGTCTTCAGCCTATAGCTGATTGGAATACCTAAAATGGGGCTAGAACTTGTCCAGTGAAAGAGGCTTCCTCTGGAGCCTTTGCATTGTATAAGACCATAGGCGGAATCCTGATCTCCATTCATAATCTTGTTAGGTGGGAAATCTCCACTTGAAAAGGCAAGCAGACCAGCCTAGAGGAACAGAAGCTACTCCTTGAAAGAAAGATCAGCAGAAAAAATAAAACACAATAATGGCAGTCTGATGGACTACTACAAGAACAAGCAAGTTATTTCCCAGGGAGCCACCAAGGCAAGTAATCAAGTCCCCTCAGAGCAAACCCTAAGACTGAAACTCAAAGGGAATACATAGGCAGGCATATAATCTTTCTGGTGACCATGTTGGTCTACCGATAAGGAGAAGTGGGGGATAAATAACAATGATGCTGTGGGCTACGGACGACCACCTTCAACAGACTCCTGTCAAGCTGAATTGAGATCTGGCTGGCCAGCAGTACAGCAAGATCTGGGGACTCCTGAGCCCACAGACAGAGACATAGCCACAGAGGACTAGAGTGGAGAGTGAAGCATCCAGCTGATATGAAGTGAGGAGAGATGCACAAGAATGCCCATACTTGCAGATAGTACCCATTTGACTGACCTTTAATGGCTGGATGATAAGAACTCTACTAGAGGAAAAAAGAAGGGAGAAAAAAAGAGCAATCCACTACAATTTGATGAACTTGACCTATACTTATGGATGTAGTAGTTTAAAAGAGGGAACTAATCTTTACAACGAGGATCATTCCCACCCCCTCAGTACACAGGGTTGACAGCAATGGGTAACTTAGACATTAGTCACCCAAAATGGGGGCAGGGGGTGGGGTGGCTACAAAGGCACTAAATGACTTGTTTACAAGTTTTCAAGAGGGAGCCTAGTTTCAAAGGGCATGGGGGAAGGAAGAATCTCCAATGAGTGGTTTCCAATCTGTCTGGAGGGGGCTGGTGAAAGGAGATGGGGATAAGACTCTTATGGTTCAATAGTGAATATTACTATCAGGACTGATTGTGAATGTTGCAAATGTACAGGTAGACGTTTTGTAACAAAAGGACGGGAGTGGTTGATCTTGCAGTCCAGGAGCAGAGGACCCTGGGATAAACAAGGGAAACAAGCAGAATG
>NW_006408802.1:517425-548664 GCF_000296735.1 Chrysochloris asiatica | reverse complement strand
TGTCCCAGAAGCTTCTTATTGTAGCAACAGTTGATGAGCACCGAAAGGGGCCCTGTGTTAAACACCTCCTCCTCCTGCAGCTCCTCTGGGCTTGTCATCTCATTCTTGGGCTTGCTGAGGCAGCTCACGGTGCTGGCACCATTCTCAAACTGATTTTTCTTATATTGAATCATTTGCAACATAGGTTGTTTTACTTAGCTGGTTCCTATCTCAGAAATCACAAAATAAGGCAAAAACAAATACATAAAGATACTTCTTAGAAAGTAAAAGTACTTATTAGGTGGAAGTAGGCACATGTGTGAAAAAGTATTGCTACTAGAGTTCCATTTCACAAATGTATTAAAAACAAAATGTGTTTAAACATGTCTCTGATCAGTGGGTGACAGCATACAATTTCTTTCACTAACATACTCTTATCCTCTTTTGTTAAGTGCCTCACATCCACCCTGACTCACAGAGACCCTGTAAAGGGGGTCTGAGACTGTAAATCTTTGCAGAACCAAAAAAAACTCTCCTTCGCCCACATAACTGCTGCTGGCCTTGAACCACCAACCTTGCTTAGTTTCAATAGAATGTCATAAAAAAAAATTTTTTTTTTAATTACAGGGATACTTTTGGTGTCATGGGTCACTGTGAGTTGAAACTGACTTGAATTCACTTAACAACAACATATATACTTTCTCACTGTTTGTCTTTCCCATACTATGTGAGGATTAAAAAAAGAAAATGACTGATATTACAACTAGTAGTGCTCATTTTAATTAACTGTTTAAAATTAGTGAACAGTTAAGTGTACCAGATTAGTCAAGAAACATAGTATTCGTTCACAGTTTAACACTGTAAGATGGTTTACTATTTAGACCTTTGTGAAATTTGTAATATTATTTTCTTTTTTAGACTCTTTTAGTATAAGAACAGAGACCTATATAAACTCTTACCAAATAGTTAAATATTTAAGTTATTATTTTAAAGGGTCTGGCAAAGACGTGTTCTATGGTAATGAGGAATACTTATCAATTATTTTAGTTGTTTGCACTTTATAAATTAATATATTTAACATTAAACCCAAAATACCCCTCTGCCAAGTTGATTCCAACTCATAGAGACCCTGCAGTCAGAATAGAATTGCCCCACAGGGTTTCCAAGGATGTAAATCTTTACAAAGGCAGACTGCCATATCTTTCTCTCATAGTTTTAATCACTTACATTTCATTTATCAGGAGAGCATTTTAAGCTTATATATTTAGTGTTAGATCATAAAAAGTTTAAGTTTTAAAGGCATTTTCATGATGCAGGACTAGAGGCACTCATTCATCTATGCCAAGAAAAGATGACGACCATCTGGCCAACTGATTGGCTATTTGTGCCCGTTCTAAAGAGAGGTAACCCTACGGAATGAAGAAATCTTTGGACAATATCATTGATGTCACATGCAAGTAAAATGTTGCTGAAGATAATGCAAAAATGGCTATAACCATACATTGACAGAGAATTTAAAGAGGGTCAAGCCAGATTCAGAAGAGGAAGTGGAACAAGGGATATCATTGTTGATGTCCAATGGATCTTGGCGGAAAGCAGAGAATATAAAAAAAAGATGTTTACCTGTACTTTATTGACTAGCTATGGACAACATTAGAGAGAATGAGAATTCCAAAACACTTAATTGTGCTCATGAGGCAATTGTTCTAACAGAACAAGTGAACACCAAATGGAAAGATGTGCACCATGGTTGTATTCTTTCACCATATTTGTTCAATCTGTATGCTGAGCAAATAATTTGAGAAGCTGGATTATATGAAGAAAAATGGCATCAGGATTGCAGGAAGACTCAATAAGAACCTGTGGTATGCAGATGATACAACCTTGATTATTGAAAACAAAGAGGACTTAAGATACTTACTGATGAAGATCAAAGACCACAGCCTTCAGTTTGGATTGCACCCCAATGTATAGAAAATAGAAATCTTCAACATTGGACCAATAAACAACAGCCATCTAAATGGAGAAAAGATTGTAGTTGTCAAAGATTTATTTTTGTTTAGATCAACCATCAACACTCATGAAAGTAGCAGTCAAGAAATCAAATGATGTATTGCATTAGGCAAATCTGCTGCACAAGACCTCTTTAAAGTGTTGAAGGACAAAGATGTCAGTTTGAAGACTAAGCTGCGACTGACCCAAACCATGGTATTTTCAATAACCTCATATTCATGTGAAAGTTGGACTGTGAATAAGGAAGACTATAGAAGAATTGATACATTTGAGGTATAGTGCTGGAAAAGAATATTAAAAGTACCATGGACTGCCAAAAAAAAAAAAAATCAATCTTTGTTGGGAGAAGTACAGCCAGAATGTTCCTTGGAAGTCAGATGGCCAGACTTCAACTCTCATACTTTGAACATATTATCAGGAGTGACTAGTTCCTGGAGAAGGATATCATGTTTGGTCAAGTGGGGGGTCAGAGAAAAAGAGGAAGACCCCCAACGAGATAGATGGACACAGGGGCAGCAGCAATGGGCTCAAAGGTAGCAAGCAGCAGCGGGCAGTGTTTTGTTCTGTTGTGGATAGGGTCTCTTAGGGGTAGGTACCGACTCAGTGGTACCTAACAACAATAACAACAACCACCTTTAATTTAATGGAAGAGCATTTTAAGCTTATATATTTAAACATTAGATCATACAAAAAATTGAAGTTTTATAGGTATTTTCATATTGACACACTATATATATACCATATTCTAGAGGAGAAAAGAAGACTTTTTATAAGAGAAGGGAAGATACCGCCTTAGTCTATAAAACAAACCATAGTGCTTCTTCTTTATTACTTATAATAAAGTACATGAAGACTATGCTATCATTATTTACATCTTCAGTGGGGTTGAAAAGAGTTCATGAAAACTAATGTTCACAAATGTTGTCTTGGTAATTACAGTAAGGAAAAATATAAGACTGAAACATCCACATTATTGCCTAAATTTCACTCCATTGTTTTTCCCCAAGGTTTAACTGTGGTGTTGAACAGTTCATTGCAACTTACACTGCACATGTGAATGACAGCCCTAAAGGTCAGGGCCATCCAGCTTTTAGCATGATGCTTTAATCCACCTACCTCAGAGAATTCCTAAATTCAATAAAATATGGGAAAATAAATACATTGAATTGAGGATGTTGTGTGTTGAGGATTGTTTTCTTGGCTTTCATGTGAGTTGTTTGCTGTGAAGTGCCATCGAGTCACTTCCAACCCATAGTGACCTGTATAGGGTTTCCGAGGAGCTGCTGATGAGCTTGAACTGCCAACCTTGTTGTTCAAATGGCTTTGCAGTATGGCACATTAACCCATTATGCCACATCAGGACTCCTTCATGTAGGTAGATACCTTATTTTCTCAACTAGAATGATGACTTTCTAAAGTTAGGAACCAAATTTTTTCTTCCAGCAAAATTTCCTAATGACTTTTCAACAAAGACTAGTTATATAATTAAATTATTTTTATGACAAGAAAATGGTAATCTTATATAAACTTTTTTAATGTGCATTGAATATTCCATTGGAAATTATGATGTAAAGTGGATATCTTATACAGGAGTACATACACGAACTAGGTAATAAATTACAAATAATGCACAACAATAACTATATTTCTAATAAACAACACTGTGAATAAGAATTTATAATTAAGGATCTATTTGGAGTCCTGGTTTGGTACTGTAGGATAAGCACTGCATTGTTAATTGAAATATGGACAATCCAAACCCACCAGTCACTTCTTGGAAATTCTATATAGGGTCACTATGAGTTAGAGCCAACTCAACATCAATAAACAACAACATCTGCTTGTGGTTTATTACCTATTTCATATATGTATTTCTGTATAAGACACCCATTTTACATAAAAAAATTTTAAATTAAATATCCAATGTACATTTCATTAAATAACAAATCATTTTAATTATTTGGAGATTGTAATGGATTATTTCATTTTTATGAATACTTTATCTTGATTTACCTATCATAAAGACAAAACAAAAAACAAATGGGTTATTCTTTGCGGAAAAAAAATGGTTTCTAGTTATATACTCATAATGCTTTCTAAAAGCAATCCAATCTCTTTGAAACATTACAGAAAACATCTGTTGTCTTGACAGTGGAAAATGCCCAAAATACTGAAGGTCACTAATGAAATAATTTACGGCACATACACTAATCCTGTTCCATATTATTATCAAGCTTATTAGCGATTTCAAAAGTGCATTAGCATATAATTTAAGGTAAATTCTAGAGTCAAGAGAAATCCCTAAATTTAGCATTTGAGATGGCATTTTACCTAGAGAAGTCCTTGTCTGTATGGCAAACAGATGAAGCTCTGACTCTCTTGAGCACAATTTGCATATTATCTAACATTTCCATGCTGAGAAAGCACAGACATCATCCCAATTTAGAGACATTTAAAATTTTCTGTACATAAAACCAGTACAACAGGCAAATAACCTTCCCCTGCTTTTTTATTTTTCATAAAATGCAACTTGAGACTTAAGTTTGGCTTATATCCATACTATTTGTTAGTAAAACCAGTGCTATTTGATTGAGCATTGAAAAAAATCACTGAAAAGCAAGTGCTTATTTAAAAGCTTATTTTAAATAATTTAATATTCTAGCATATTGTCCTAAAAATAATACAAACATGTTTTATTTTTAGGAGGACAGTGGGAACAAATCAAGGTGGAAATGCTATATTTGTTTTAAAACTATAGCTGATTAATGGAGAATTGCTACTTGGAAAAAGCAAAATTTTGCTTCAACCAATTTATATAGCTAAACTATCTTCTTATAGATGGAGAAAAAAATATTTGTTGTCAAAAAATAACCTCAAGAAAGGAAAGTGAAGCATCCAGCTGATATGAAGTTAGGGAGATGCACAAGAACACCCATACTTGAAGATAACACCCATTTGGCCTGGCTTTAATGGCTGGATGATTAGAGCTTGACTAGAGGAAGAAAGAGAGTTAAAAAAGAGCAATCCACTACAATTTGATGAACTTGACCTATACTTATGGATGTAGTGGCGCAAAAGAGGGAACAAATCTTTACAGCGAGGATCATTCCCACCCCCTTGGTACATAAGGTTGACAGCAATGGGCAACTTAGATATTGGCTACCCAAAATGGAGCGGGGGGGGCTACTACAAAGTCATGAAGTGACTGGCTTACAAGTTTTCAAGAGGGACCCTAGTTTCAAAGGGCATGGGGGAAGGTAAAATCTCCAATGAGTGGTTTTCAACCTGTCTGAACGGGCCTGGTGAAAGGAGATGGTGATAAGACTCTCATGGTTTAGTACTGAATGATTGCTATCAGAACTGATTGTGAGTGTTACAAATGTAAAGGTAGACATTTTGTAACAAAAGGAGGGGAGTGGTTGACCTTGAAGTCCAGGAGCGGAGGACCCTGGGACCATCAAGGGAGAAGACTAGAGTATGGGACCCTAGCCAGAGAAGCAGTGACACTAGATATGGAGGCAGAGATGATGACATGGAAACATAGAGCAGCTGGGGACCCTGGACTCAGGGAAGGAGAGGGGCTGTGTGCTGACGGCTGGGGAGCAGGCTTGCGAGGTCTGCCCTTTGGTTGTTAAATGGTTATATATTCTTGAGTGCTTTGATGTATATCCAAAAAAAAAAAAAAACACAGAGGGAATGGAAGCTAATGCTATTGAATGATGATGCATGGAGGGGATTGTAATCATTGCAATAAAATGAAATACGATAGAATGAATGTAAAGCTGATGTTCTCCCATGTAAACTATCACCAAATTCACAATAAAAACTAAAAAAAATAACCACAGTTAGTCAGACTGACTGAAATGCAGTACTTACAAGCAGCATTAGTTTAGTAAAAAATAGTCATTATAAACTGGAGCAATGGGTCATATGGTTATGATAGACCATAATGATAATACCAAAATAATAGCTATTATTATTATTTGCTAAAAATCAATTATGCTTCAGTTACCTTTGCAAACACTTCTGATTGTTAACTGACTTAAAATTGAAATAGCCTTATAAAGCTTGTTATGACCAATTTACAGACATATGAAGACTCTGAAGAAGACAGGCATTAAGGGATTTTACCAAAGTCAGGTAAACAGTAAGTACAGGAATCTGAATTGAAGCTGTGATGGTGTAACTCAACCACTCTGTTGAACAGTTTTGCTACCAATCATGAGACTACTGATCTCCAAGAGTAAAACTTTTATTCACTTTTGAAGTGGTTATAATAAAATCACAGACCTGACAGGGTTATTGTAAAAACCAATAAAGCTAATGATAATTTTAAACTTTTATATTCTATAAATATGAGTGCTTATCCAAGTACAAATTAATATATATCACACCTATGAATCCATAAGTTTGCTTATATGAGTGTTCTCCCCATTACTAAGGTCAGAAGTTGGCATAGATTTTTCTGTAAAGGTCCCAATAATAGATATTTAGACTTTGTGGGCCATCACATTTCTGTCACAACTTAACTCTGTAGCACATAAATAGTCATAGACAATATGTACACAAATGAGCATGGATGTGTTCCAATTAAACTTCAAACTTTACTTCCATAAAAGGTAGTGGAACAAAGATGGTCCTCAGCCTATAGTTTGCTGACCCCTGACTTAGATAATATTATTGGTTTAAATATGACAGAGGTAGAGACATTACATAAAAGATGTTAAGTATCAGAATTCCAGCCTTCCATGTATGATTCATTCATCTCATGCACAGTCATCACCTGCCTGGCTGTGATGGCATGCCTATTTCTATAATGCACAACAGGTTTTAGCAGAGCCTTCAGACTAAGACAGATTATGAAGGAAGGACTGGGAAGTAAGTAGCCTTCTAAATTTCAATGAAAACCCTATGAATTACAGAGGTTCAGTAATTCATAAGAATCATAGGAATGTCTCAGCCCTGTGCAACATTTCCATTCCATTGTGCATGAGGTCAGCTTAAGTTGGTGGCTGACTATATGGCAGTTAACAACAACAATAAATACTTACAGTTTTTATCACCAACACATTGTAGCACTGGACTGCAAGGTCTGTTTGAACTGCCAAGGTCAGGGGTTCAACTTAACGGCTGCTCCTCAGAAACCCTATACAGGGTTTCTGTGAGTCTGAGTCGTAACTGATTTGAAGGCACTTAACAACAACAATCACTAATGTGTGACTACACATGCATAGTATATTGAATACTGTATTGTCTCTATTATAGTACCTCCTTTAGTAAGTTGTTGTTGTTGTTAAGTGCCGTCGAGTCGATTCTGACCCAGAGAGACCCCGTATAGGGTTTCCAAGGAACATCTGGTGAGCTTGCACCACCAACCTTGCAGTTCAAATGACTTTGCAGTCTGACGCATTAGCCCACAACACCACACCAGAACAGACACAACTGTAATTCTGTCTGGTAGTTGCCTAGCCTGGTTTACTTACAGGATTTTGATTATTTAGTAACTACCTCAAAAACTCAAATGACAAGCAAACATTATATTTATAAAGTCTCAAATGAGCAAATGGGTGACATCTGAACTAATAGTTTGATGAACAAAAACTCCTTTCACATTTGCTTCCCATGCAGCTATTTGAAATTATATACAAGACTTAGGGAAGATGAAGGTTTTATACATGATGTCAAGAGTCGAGTCACTAAGGATAATGTGATTTAAGTAGCAGAGTATTTCTTAGGAAGTCTATTATATTTAACTGGCAGACTGACTTCTGAACATATGAAACTAATACAAAGTTGCTGCATACATTTCTCATTAAACAGAAACATGGACTTCTTATGTGAAAGCAATCTTGTTTTTCTGTGAGCATAAAGTTTGAAATAATGAAAATCAATATATGTTTTATTGTTATTAATGAAAAACTAAATTCATATGTTTGAGAAAACACATAGGGAATGGTGGATTTTTTTTTATGTAGGATGAGGACAGATAAAAACAATAAACTTTATTTTATCTTTTTCAAATCATAGATGTAATTGTGCTTGGCAGTGACATTACAGGTCCCTGGTAACTTCAATTTCTATCAAATTAATGGAAATTCTAAACTTTAGAGTAGTCTTACGTTGTTTTCTCCAACTTTGCAAAGTTCAAACGTTGACTGCATCACCTTCCTACCCTACTGAAACAAAATTCTCATTTACATACACAAATATCCAAACATACATATTCACTGTAAAAGAAAAATTAGGCATTCACAGCTAGCCTTATATGATACCCATGTATTACTGAAAAAAAAAAAAATGCACATATTCTCATATCAACCTAACTCCTCCTCCATCTCTTCTCTAGCCTCTCAATCCTCTTATGACTTGGTCCTATCTTCTCTACATGAATTCTCTTTCCTGAATCCCTTATCTCCTCATTTACTCATAATCCCTTATTTACTCATTCTCTCCAACACCTAAAGCACATAAACTCTAGGGAGTTCATTCTGCCTTTGACAGCCAAAATGCTATCAGGGTTTTAATTACTAAGCCATCAGTTGATTCTATGCTGACATCTTATAAATCTAAAAGATAGATTCTTAGCTATTTGAGAAACATGAATTTCTTCTACAATTCAAGAAAGTTAGGATTTTTCTTCCTTAACAATAATACATAGTTTTCATTACATAGAGAACTATTTACATAAATTCAGGAGGAAGAGTCCACCTGAAGCCCTTTTATGATCATGACTGATGCTTTCACTCAGTTAAGCATCCGTACATTTAATTCTTGTAATCCCTTCTATAGAGTCCTGGTATGGTGCTGTAGGATATAAGCATTGTACTACTAACCACAAGGTGAGCAGTTCAAACCCACCATCCACCCCTCAGAAAACATATACAAGGTTGCTATGAGTCAGAACTGACTAAACGGCACTTAACAACAACAATAACAGTTCCTTGCTATAAGAAACTCCCATAAATTCTAAACCATCTAAGACATTATGAATCTCTAATGCATGAGTTCATTTCCAATCTACTTCATAACCTTTGTATTTTCTGCTGGACATTTCCACTTACGTGTTCCATTTTTAACATGTTGAAATAACCCTTCAAATTCTTTCCAAAACCTACTTCCTTCCTTATTTATTATCTTCATGAAATGAACTACCATGGTCAAAAACTTTGAGGAGTATCCTTTCCTAATTTTATATTCTTATATGATCTATGAAATCATAATTTTGATTATACTACTAAATATGTAGCGTAATGGTTATGAATCAGGCTGCTAACCTCAGGGTCAGCAGTTCAAAACTACCAGCTGTTCCACAAGAGAAAGATGAGGCTTTCTGCTCTCGTAAAGATTTGCAGCCTCGGAAACCCTGTACAGGGTCACTATGAGTCAGAATCAACTCCAAAGCACAATAACAACAACAACAACTAAATATCTCAGATTTGCATATATATTTAACCCTTTGCTACAGTCTCTGGAAGTATCATTTTCAACTATACAACCACAACAGTTTTAGTCCTGACCATCAGCATTACCTACAACAGTCTCAATTCTTAAAGTCACTTTCTATACTTCAAGAGCATTTCACACTCTGGTAGCGTAGTGCTTACCTTGGGCTGTTAACATGAAGGTCCACAGTTCAAAACTACCAACCATTCTGCAGGAGAAAGATGAGGCTTTCTGCTCCCATAAAGATTTACAGTCTCGGATACTCTATACAGGGTCGTTATGAATCAGAACTGACTCCATAGCACATAACTAACCAACCAAAAGTAATACAAACAGCTTAGCTATAAAGGTAATCTGAGTGCTGCCTATTTTTCAGCCTCATGCCTCATTGTTGATGTTGTTAAGTGCTGTTAATGTGTTAAATTGATGTTGTTAAGTGTGTAAGGACTCATGAGGTTGTGAATCTTTGCAGGGGCAGAAAGCCTCATCTTTCTCCTGCAGAGTGGCTGGGGGGCTCCAACTGAAGGTTTGCAGTTCAATGTTTATCATACAGAGTTATTTTGTTTCTCTATGCCTTGGTAAGCCTTTATACATAGTCTGTTTTTATCCACAGTAAACTCTATATGATTCCCTAAACAGAAATACAATTTCAGATAGCTTTTATGTATACTGTTCACGTGGTGTTGGGACAGGGTTGTCTTTACAATTTCCTCCTAGGCTAAAGTGTAACCTTGGGTTCACAGTACTCTCTGATAAGCAGGCTGGGAATTGGACGTGTCTCTCTTTGCATAATTTTTCTCTGTCTGAGAAAGCTTACTCCCTGTGTTGAGCTCACAGTAACATTCTCTGTCTCCAAGATTACCCATAACTATTTAATTGTACAAAATTAATTTTGAAGCTGGGGGGTGGGAGTGGGAACTAGTCATAGGATGGCCACGCTGTTCATTCCCAAATAAAGCTATCTTCCTCTTCACATGATGATTATGCTACTTGCATCTAACCAAAGCACCCTCCTCTAACTACTCTGCCTCTTTGCTTCCAAGCAGTCCAATATGCATACCCCTCTGGCTGATCTCTATAAGCCTCAGGCCCAAGTTCTTTGTTCTCCTGCTCACAGCAGACAGAGAAGGAGATAAAGGAAGTGATGCATGGCAGTGATAAAACACTTCACCCTTGAATTGGAGCCTTAGGAAAAACCAGGTTCTTGATGCAACCTCATTAGTTTATTGTCATCCTGATTACCTTAATCGATTAAAGGTGGTAATCATGCCAAAGATCCAACTAGTCCTGTGCTTTTCCATCAGATTTATTTCACTCATTACTTCACTTGGTCAAAATTTCCTTCTTCCCCTTGATCATGAAAAAACTAGTAGTGAATTATTCAAAGATCAACTCAAAGCCTAAGGGTAGCCTCATGCAAAAAACCCTCTGCTCCCTTAGGTATAAGTCCATCCCCATAAGACTTCCCAAGAGGAAGCAGGGCAAGTCAAAGAAAGCATTTTAAAATGTGTGAGTTAAACATTTTCTAGAGAAGAGATTGCTTCCACTGCATTTTAGTTTTTCACATAATTTTGAAAGCAATATTTTTATATTCTTCTAGTCCATAACTCTTTCACCATTCTTGCATCTATGTTTCAAATAGCATGTAGATTCTAGTTTATGAACCTAAATATTATAGAGTCCTGGTGTAGCACTGTTGGACAAGCACAGGACTGTTAACCACATGGTTAGCAGTTCAAACCCATCTGCAACTCCTCAGAAACCCAATAAGGGTTGCTAGGCGTCAGAACTGACTCAACGACACTTAAGAACAACAAAATATTAATTGTGGTAGAAAAAGCTATGACCCCCTAGTGTGACCATAAAGTCCTAATGTAGTTCTGTAGGATAAGATTGGCAATTCAAACGCACCAACTGCTTCTCAAATATGCTGCACAGGGTCTCTTTTAGTCAGAACTGATTGTTGTTGTTATTAAGTGCCGTAGAGTCGGTTCTGACCTATAGCAACCCTGAATAGGGTTTCTGAGGCTGTAAATCTTGACGGGAGCAGAAAGCCTCATCTTTCTCCCGTGGAGCAGCTGGTTGTTTTGAACTGCTGACCTTGCAGTTCACAGCCCGATTCGCAACCACTATGCTACCAGAGCTCCTTACCAGGGCTCATTAGAAGGTACTTAATAACAAATATGATCATGTCCTAATCCCTGGATCCCGTGATTGTTTTTCTTGTTGTTAGGTGCTGTTGAGCGACTTCAGATTCACAGAAACCCTATGTACAAAAGACTGAAACACTGCTCTGCTCTGTGCAATCCTCACAAATGTTTGAGCCAATTGTTGCTGCCAATGTGTCAATTTGTTATCACTGAATGTCTTCCTCTTGTTCACTAATGCTCCAATTTATCAAGCAAATTGCCCTTCTCCAGGAATCGGTCACTTCTGATATCATGTCCAAAGTATTTGAGATGAAGTCTCACCACCATTACTTCCAAGGAGTAAATCAGGTCATACTTCTCCAAAAACATGTTTGTTTATATTCTTCTGGCAGTCCCTGCCTGGTATATTCAATATTCTTCACCAACACCATAATTCAAATGCATAGATTATTATCCTGTCTCCTTATTCACTGTCCAAACTTCACATATGTATGAGGTAATTTAAAGTACCGTGGCTTGGGTCAGGTCTATATCTCAGTCTTTAAAGTAACATCTTTAGGTCTTTAAAGAGGTCTTTTGCAGCAGATTTGCCTAAAGAAATGTTCTGTTTCTTAACTGCTATTTCCATGAGCATTGATTATGGATCTAAACAAAATGAAATCTTTTGACAACTTCAATCTTTTCTCAGTTAATCGTAATGTTAATTATTGGTCTAGTTGTGATGATTTTTTATTCTTTACATTAAGGTGAAGTAGATGCTAAAAGCTGTAGTCTCTGATCTTCATCAGTAAGTACTTTAAGTCCTCTTAGTTTCCAGCAAACAAGGCTGTATCAACTGCATATCTCAGGCTGTTAATGAGCCTTCCTCTAATACTGATACCAAGGTCTTCTTCCTGTAGTCCAGCTTGTTATATTATTTGCTCAGTATACAGAATGAATAAGTATGGTGAAAAAAATACAATCCCCGCACACAACTTTGCTGATTTTAAACAACAGAGTGGCCACTTGTTCTAGTTGAACAACTGTGTCCACTTCTGTGTGCAGGTTCTATAGAAGCACAATTAAATGTTTAGGGATTCTCATTCTTTTCAATGTTAGCCATAATGTGTTATGATCCACACAATTGAATGCCATTGCATAGTCAATAAACCACTAGTATACAGGGTCATTCTGAGTTGCCACCAATTTGACAGCACTTAGCAACAGCAAAAACAATCAACATCTTTAGGGTATTGGCTGCATTCAGCCAAGATCGATCTGACATCAGCAATGATATCTCTTATTCCAGGTCTTCTTCTAAATCCAGCTGGAATTTCTGGAAGCACCCTGTCAATGTACTGCTGCAACAATTCTTAAATTAGTTTCAGCAATATTTTCTTGAATGTGATATTAATTACATGGTTCAATGATTTCTGCATTGTGTTGAGTCCCCTTTCTTTGGAATGAACCCAAATAGAAGACCTTCCAATCTGTTGGCCAGGAATCTATCTTCCAAGTTTCTTGGTAAAGATGAGAGATTGTCTCAAGCACTGCATCAGTTTGTTGACATATTTCAATTTGTATTCCATCAATTCCTGGAGTCTTGCTTTTCACCAATGTCTTCAATGCAGGTTGGATTTCTTCCTTCAGTACCATCAGTTCTTGATCATATGTTGCTGTTGTTAAGAGCCGTCAAATTGGTTCCAACCCACAATGACCCTATATAGAGCGACTGATGAATTTGAACCACCGACCTTGTGGTTCAAGCCAACCTTACAGTCCAGAGCTTACCCTATAGTGCCAGTCTTAAATGGTTTTGTACCAATTATTTTTGATATGGTGACTCTGCAAATTTCTTCCATCTTCTTTTGATGCTTTCTGAATAGTTCAATGTTTTCCTGTTGAGTTCTGACTCATGGTGACCAAGTGCAGCATTTCCAAAGTAAAGCTGGTGGGTTTGAACTGCCAGTCTTTTGGTTCAAACTGACTTTGTGATCAGGTGCTTATCCTATAGCACTACACCGTAGAATCCTTCAACATCACAAGTTCAGGCTTGAACATGTTCTTCCTTACAGATTTTCAACTCCAGGTCTTAGCTCATCTCATAATACTTTACTTTTTCTTCTCAAGCTGCCCTTTGAAATTTTCTGTTCAGCCCTTTTACTTCATAAATTCTTTCAATCACATTAGCTTCTTTATGTTCAAGTTTCAGAGTGTCTTCTGAAATCCACTTTGGTCTTTTCTTTTAAAACCCTTTTTGTTTACTTCATGTATTGTATTCCTAATGTCATCACAAAACTCCTTTGGTCTTCGGTCATTAGTGTCTAATGTATCAAATCTGTTCTTGAGGTAGTCTTTAAGAGGGATATTTTCAAGGTTGTATTTTGGCTCTTGTGGACTTTTTCCAATTTTCTTCATCTTCAATCTGATCTTGCATATGAGTAATTGATGGTCTGTTCCCCAGTTGGTTTTTGGCCTTGTTTTGACATATGTTATGAGTTTTTCCATCATCTTTTTCCACAGACATACTCAATTTGTTTCTTTTGTTTTCCAATTGGTAATGTCTACCTGTAGAGTCACCATGTATGCTGTTGAAAAGGTATTTGCAATGAATAAGTCATTGATCTTGCAAAATTCTCTCTCTCCCCAGCATTATTTCTATCACCAATGCCATATTTTTCAAATATGAGTCTTTCATACTTATTCCCAGCTTTTTTATTCCACTCACCAGTAATTATCAATGCATTTTGACTTAGTGTCTCCTTAATTTCAGACTGAAGAAGTTGGTAGGATTCACTTTTTTCATCATCTGCTTTAGTCTTTGTTGCATAAATTTGAGTGATAGTCATATTAACTGGTCTTCCTTGTAGGTCTATGGATATTATCCTATCACAGACACCATAGCACCTCAAAATAGATCTTAAAATGTTCTTTTTTATAATGAATGTGATGTCATTACTCTTCAATTTGTCATTCCAAGCATAGTAAACCATGTGATTACTGAATTCAAAATGGCTGAGCTCTGGTATGGGGCTGTACAATAAGCATTGAACTGCTAACCATAAGGTCAGCACTTGAAACCCACCAATAGTTCTCAGAAACCCTATACAGGTTTAATATGAGTCAGAATTAACACAATAGCACACAACAACAAATACCAGTCCATTTCAGCTCACTAATGCTTAGGATATAAATCTTTATGCTTTCAAATTTATTTTTCTCTCATTTTGAGTTGTATGCTATCAGTAAATACAGGTCCTGAAAGTGTGGCTGCATCCACATCATTAAGTAGGTGAACTCTACGTTCAGGAGGCAACTCTTCCCCAGTTGCAGTTTGAGTGACTTCTAATCTGAGGAACTCATCTTCTGGCACTGTATCTGACAATGTTCATAAGATTTGCAGTCACTAGTCTTTCAGAAGTGGTCTGTTTCTCCTTTTTAATCATCTGTTTTAGTCTGAAAGCTCTGATGAAACCTGTCTACCATGGGTGACCCTGCTTGGTATTTAAAATGCCAACAGCATAGTTTCCAGGATCACAGCAAAGCACAAGCCACCACAGTATGACAAACCAACTAATGAATGGTAAGAAGCTATGATTATGTTACTTGGCAGAGGGGATTTAAGGTAATAGATAAAATTAAGCTTGCTACTAAGCCTGCTTAAAGTAGGGAACTTACCTAGGGTTATCAGGTAAGACAAAGGAAATTTGAAGAGTTCTTATGTGTGGAAGACATAGTCAAGGAGTGAGAGAAATGTGGCTGATAAATAAAGATCTCAGAGAGACACATTAGTAATGGTTTTGAAACGGAGCTGGATCCATGAGACAAACAGTGTGAGTATTTTCTAGATGCTAGGCTTTCCAAAAAGAAATACAGTCTTGTTCATGTCTTGATTTTAGCTCAGTAAGATTCATTTTGGAATTATAACCTATAGAATTATAAGATAATAACTTCACACTGTATGTTGTTGTTGTTAAGTCCTGTCAAGTCAGTTCTGACTCACAGAAACCCTAGTGATTGGTGGTTATGTGCCCGTGGAGTCAGTTCCGACTCATAGCGACCCTGTACAGGGTTTCCGGGGCTATAAATCTTTACAGGAGCAGAAAGCCTCATCTTTCTCCCATTTACAGCTGGTAGTTTCGAACAACTGACCCAGAGATTAGCAGCCCAATTTGTAATTACTATGCTATCATAACAACCCCATATAGGGTAATTGAGGCATGACTAATTAATTTGAATCGTTGACTTTGCCATTCAAACCAACTTGCAGTCCAGTGCTTGTACTACAATGCAATACTAGGACTCTACCTGCTAAATTTGTTGTAATTTGTCACAGCAGCAGTAACAAACAAATACAACAATGAACTATAATCTTTCTATATTGCTGCTGTTTAAATTTCTTCTCTCAAAAATATAAAACTATGGAAATCAAAAGTAAACAGAAGCAGCCAGAGACTTAGCTTTCAGTAAAATATAGCAGTTTTTAGAATCCTTTGATAAAGATAAAATGAAAACCAATGGAGGAAAACTTAAGAGAAATCTTTGAATAATTAAAACTGTTTTTTCAAATAAAATTTACTCTGATTTTATACACAGCTAAGAGGAACATACTTTGGAAAATTGATGTATTACATAAAATAGATTAATTGGTCACATAGCAAAATTATAATTTATGAGAAAATATTTTATGAGAATTATCTAAATGCCCATGTATAAGCAGTGATGTAAAACCCTCTCAATAATTGCTAAAGGACTATAGAATGTGTGCCTTTTAAATTACACAAAATAAAATTCTTCCCTTGTTCTTATTAGTAAATGCATAATTATATTATGATTTTCTTCTATTAATGCACTTGGCTAGTAACCCAAATGTTGTCAATTCAACATCACCCAGAAGTGCTTTAACAAAAAATATAGCAATACATTTCTGAAAAATCAGTCACTGGAAACACTATCGAGCACAGTTCTACTCTAACATAAGTGAGGTTGCCAAGAGTTAAAATTAACTCAATTGCAACTGGTAAGATAGGCTCCTAACTATCCCACTAATTAAGTCTTAACATTTTATAGAGGTTTGTAATTCTTAAAGTACAACCACAGAAATCTTATAGCGATCTTAAGAGAGAACTAATTTAATATTCTCTTGGTAAGTCTGGGGTCATTTTTCAAAAGTATCTACTAAGTTTTTTTGTTATTTTGGCAGTTGTTATTGCTTGTTTGTCTGTTTGCTTTTTCTTCCTCTTTATCTTGTTTTACAATTTGGCAAGTTCCCAAGGGAAAAACAAGCAGTAAGCATTTGAGACCCTAAAATTATTGCCAAAATATCTGTTGGTTCTCCTGTGTGCTGATCAAAGATCTTCTGAGGTGCAGTTTTTATCCTTCAAATAACCTCAATGAAAAACAGCTACACAAGTCATCTCACCTTAAATTGATCACTTCTCTAAAATCTTAAACTTACAGTTGTTGTCACTGTATTTTTTAAAGTTTTTAAAGTTTAAAATAATTACTTTTGTAGTTTTTCAGGTTTCTTGTTAATCTAATGGGTACATTACCCATGAAGTATTCCATTCCCACCAAAATCTTGTTAATACCCAGAACATTAAAAAACTAACATCTGATTAAACTTTTCCTGTATCACTCTCCGGTAGATATTTCTACACTTGATACTGGAAAGATTATGTATACTTAGAAACCAGCATCAATTATACTCCACGTGCCATTTTCAAAGTATTATAGAATAACTAGAAGAAGATGTAAAGGTTTGCTTTTCAAACAGCCCACTAATTTGTTTCAAGATTATTTCTTAATCTTGCTTTCTTGGCTCTGCTCATCCTTTTCTTTGACTCTCTTAACTATAAGTTAGATTCTCTTCTTGTCAGAAGGAAAATTAGCATATATTTTGGTTGGAAGAAATAGAAATTACACAAAAATAGTTCATGAGGTTGTTATTAACATAGTTTTGATTTAGGGTGTCAGGAGATTTTTCAGTTAACTCAAAAGTTATACTAAATTATGGTGGATCCTAATCCAATATGAGTGTGCCCTTATGAAAAATAAAGAGAAACAGATAGTGAAATACAGGAGGAAGATGCCATGTAAAGATGGGCAGAAACTCTCATTATACGTCTACAAACTAAGGAATACCTAACATTTCCATAAACTCCCAGGAGTTGGAAGAGGCAAGGGAATTTTTTTTCCCAAACTTCAGAGAATTTGGCCTTGATTTCCAACTTCTAGCCTCCAGAGCTCTGAAAAAATACATTTCTGTTCTTTAAAGCCACCTAGTTGGTGGTACTTTGTGACAGAAGCCCTAGGAACCAAAAATACACATTTCCAAACAGATCTGTATGTGGACTTGAACCATAGACTCCTAGAAGAAAGTTGAGTATCTGTACTGAGACTTAGTGTATGACAAAGTTGTTAGAGGCCATGAATTTTTGTGAAACTTTGGAACTGCAGTTTAGAAGGTAAAGGGAACTTACTGATCCTCTTAGGTATTCTGAAAAGATAACAAAATGAAAGGACTTTGTAGAAAGGATCATGATCTAGATAAAGGCTAGCAAACGTTTTTGCTTTTTTCTTAATGCCCAGATGGTAAATATTTTTGGCAGCCTCTGTCATATATTTATTCATTTTTTAAAGCAAACCTTTTAAAATTAAAGGAAAAAAAATTTGAATGGCAAGGTCGGTGGTTCAAGCTCACTAGCTGCTCCATGGAAACCCTATACAGGGTTGCTATGGTTCGGAATCGACTTGATGGCACTTAACTACAACAATATCAATAATTACACTGAATGTCAAAGGATTAAGTATACCAGTCAAGAGATGAAGAGTAGCAGAATGGATAAGAAAGTGAGATCTTTCAAAATGCTGTCTAAAAGAAACACACTTTACATACAAAGACAAAAATAGACTAAAAATTAAAGGATGGAAACTATATATACCAAGTTAATTGCAATAAAAATTGAGCAGGAATAGCAATACTAATTTCTGATAAAATAAATTTTAAGGCAAAAACCAGCATAAAAGACAAAGATGACATTATCTCATGATTAAAGTGACAATTCAAGAAGAGTACATAACCATAGTAAATACTATGATCCCAATGAAGACCTACAAAACGCATAAATCAAACCTTAATAGAGCTGAAAAAAGAAATAGATAACTTTATAATAATAGTGAGAGATTTTAATAAACCTCTTTGGAAAAGGACAGAACAACCAGAAAAAAACTCAACAAAGACACAGAGGAAATAAACAATGCAATCCATCAACTTAATCTCATAAATTTTTAGAGCGCATTCAACTCAACAACAGCACAATGCACATTCTTTTCCACTGCACATGAAACTTCTCCAGAATAGATCATAAAGCAAGTCTTAATGATTTTAAATACTACAAAGCATATTCTTAGATCATAATGCTATAAAGTTAGAAATCAACAATAGGAAGATCAAGGAAATAAAATCAAGTACATAGAAAGTGAATAGCACCCTGCTTAAAAGCTACTGGGAAGTAGAACAAATAAAAAATGAGATGAAAAAATTCCTAGAAACAAATGAGAACAAAAACACAGCATACCAAAACTTTTGGGACATAACAAAAGCAGTGCTGTGAGGGTAATTTATAATAAACACACACACATCCAAAAAGAAGAAAGAACCAAAACCAATACATTACCACAAGAGCTCCAACAATTAGAGAAGACCAGCAAGTAAACCTACAGTCACCAGAAAAAAAAGAAATACTAAATATTAGGGAAGAAGTAAAATAAATAGAAAACAGAAAAAATAGTAGAAAAAAATCAACAAGACAAGAAGCTGATTCTTCTAAAGGGTTAATAAAATTGAATAATCATTTCTGGTAGCATAGTGGTTACGAATCGGGCTGCGAACCACAAGGTCAGCAGTTAGAAATTACCAGCTTCTCTTCAGGAGAAAGATGAGGCTTTCTGCTCCCGTAAAGATTTACAGCCTCGGAAACCCTATTCAGGGTCACTATGGGTCGGAACCAACTCAACAGCACTTAACAACAACAACAATCTAACAAAAGAAAAGAGGGAGAAGACACTTGCATAAGAAACCACCTGGGTAAAGAAACAGTGAAATAAAAAGGATAATAACAGAATACTATGAAGAGTTGCATTCCAACAAATTGGAAAATCTACAGAAAATCAATACATTTTTAGAAAAATGCAATCTACTTAAACTTACACCTTGTTGTTGTTATTGTTGCTGTTAAGTGCCGGCGAGTCATAAAAACAGTTTCCAAGGAGTGGCTGGTGAGTGTGAATCACCAGTCTTGCAGTTCAAACTGAATTTGCCTTCCAGCTCATTAACCCAGAGCACCACACCAGAAGAGAGCTTGAACAGACCTAAAACAAAACAAGAACTTTATTAGGTCATTAATAAACTCTCAACCAAATATGTGGAGGTTCAGATGGCTTAATTGATGAATTTTACTAAAAATTCAGAGAGGAGCTGACACCAACTTTACTCGAACAATTCCAGAATTTAGAAAAGAATGAAAAACTTCCTAAAACATATTATGAAGCAAGCATAAACCTCATACCAAAATATGAGAAGGACATCACGAAAAAAGAATATTGTAGATAATATGTCCCTTATGAACATAAATGCAAAAATTCTCAACAAAATTCTAGCCAATAGAATCCATCAACAAATGAAAAAAAAAAAACATTATGACCAAGACAGATTCATAGCAGGGATGCAAGGATGGTTCAGTATTAGAAAAACAAACAACATAATCCACCATATAAATTTTTAAAAGAACCACTTGATCATATCAATTGATTCAGAAAAGGTATTTGGCAAAATCCAACACACATTCCTGATAAAACAAACATTCAACAAAATAGGAATTGAAAGGAAATTCCTCAACATATTAAGAATATATATACAAAACCAACAACCAATATCACTCTCAATGGAAAGAAACTGAAAGCATTCCCTTTGTGACAGGAAACAGACAAGGATGCTCTTTATTATCATTCCCATTCAATATTATGCTGGAAGTCTTAGCTAGATGTATAAAGCAAGTAAGAGAAATCAAAGGCATCCAAGTTGGCAAAAAAAGAAGTAAGACTCTCTATTTTTGCAGATGATATGATTTTATACATAGAAAATCCCAAAGACTCAGCAAAAAAATATTGGAACTCATTGGAAGATTCCTCAGAGTGTCAGGGTACCTTATCAACTGGACATAAAAAATATGCAAAAGTCAGTTGGATTCCTCTATAATAATAAAAACAGCTCTGAAAAGGAAATTAGGAAAAAAAAATATTTACAATAACCACACAAAGGATGAAATATTTTGGAATAAATCTAACCAGAGTGAAAAAAGACCTATACAAAGAAAACTACAAAATGCTACTACAAGAAACCAAAAGAGATTAACAAAAATGGAAGAATATATAATGTTCCTGGATAGGAAGACTTAACATTGTGAACATGTCAATACTACACAAAGTAATCTACAGATATAATAACATCCTAATCCGATTCCAACAACATTCTTAAAAGAGGTGGAGAAAATGGTCATGAGCTTTATATGGAAGGGAAAGAGGCCTCAGATAAATAAAGCACTGCTTAAGAAGAAGGACAAAGTTGGAGGCCACTCACTCCTGGATTTCAAATTTTATTATACAGCCACAGTGGTCAAAACACCCTGGTATTTGTACAAAGAAAGATACATACATCAGTGAAACAAAATTGAGAACTCAGAAGTAAATCCATCCACTGATCTTTGACAAAGGGCCAAAATATATTAAATGGGGAAGCAGTCTCTCCAAAAAATGGTGCTAGTCGAAGTCACGGGATTACAAGTTTTCAAGAGGGAATTTAGTTTTAGAGTGTGTGGAGGAAGGTAGAATCCCCACTAAATAATTCTCATCTTGTCTAGACAGTTCTGGTGAATAGAGATGGGGATAAGACCCGACTCCACGGCACACACAACAACAATTCAATAGTGAGTAACTGTTATCATGACTAATTGTGACTGTCACAACTGTAAAGGTAGAAGTTCTGTAACAAAAAGGGGGGAGTAGTTAATCTTACAGTCCAGGACAGAGGGCCCTAGGACCATCAAGGGAGAAGAGCACTAGCAGAATGTGGGACCCTATTTAGAGAAGCAGCCGAGCCAGATATGGAGGCAGAGATGAGAGCATGGAGACAGAGAGCAGCCGAGGACTCTATACTCATGGGAAGAGAAAGGCTGTGTGCTTGCAGCCAGGAGGCAGGCTTGCAGAATGTGCCCTTTAATTGTTTAAATGATTATATATTCTTGAGTGGTTTTGTATACATCAAAAAAAAAAAAAAAAACAGAGGGACTAGAAACTAATATTATTGAATGATGATGCACAGAGGAGATTGTAATCATTGCAATGAAATGATGACTGTAAAACTGATGTACTTCTATGTAAACTATCACTCAATTCACTATAAAAACCTTTTTTAAAAATGATGCTGGAAAAACTGGAAATGATTTGCAAAAGAATGAAACAAGATCCATATCTCAAATCATACAAAAATTAACTCACTATGGATTAAAGACCTAAATGTTAATCTCAGAACTATAATGATCATCAATGGGAAAATAGGGATAAACTTGAGGGCTTTAATACATGGTATACAAAGACTATCAAACAATGAAAATAACATACAAACAATAAAAGACCAATTAGATGACTGGGACATACTAAAAATTAGAAACCTATGTGCATCAAAAGATTTCATTGAAAGAGTAAAAGGGGAACACACAGACTGGGAAAATAATTTTTGCAATGACTGACATTATCAAACAAGGGACTAATCTCTAAAATTTATAGGAAAACTACAGCACCTCAATAAGGAAAACACAAATAACCCAATTTAAAAATGGGCATAGGACATGAACAGACACTTCACCAAGGAAGCATTCTGGCAGCTAACAAACATATTATATAATAACAAACTTAAAATGTTCACTATCAGACCAGTTGCTGGAGAAGGATTTCATGTTTGGTAGGGAAGAGGGTCAAAGAAAAAGAGGAAGATCGCCAGCAAGATGGATTGGCAAAGTGGCAGCATCAATGAGCTCAAGTGTGGCAATGATAGTGAAGCTGGCCCAGGATCAGGCAGTGTTTCATTCTGCTGTGCATAAGGTCACTATGAGTCGGTACCGACTCAATGACTCTTAACAACAACAACAACATTAGCCATTTGAGAGATGTAAGTCAAAACAACAATGAGATACCATTGCACACCAGTATTAACAGCAAAGTCCAAAAAAAGGAAACGACAAATGCTGGAGAGGGTGTAGGGAGACTGGGACCCTCCTACATTGCTGGTGGGGCTGTAAAATGGTTACATTAATCTGGAAAATGCTATGGCACTTCCTCAGAAAGTTAGCAATAGAAATACCTTATGATCCAGTAATTCTTCCTATGGACATATATTCACAAGAAATATGACTCAGATCACCAGTAGATAGATATATGGACATCAATGTTCATCACAGCACTATTTACAATAGCAAAAAGATGGAGACAGTCTAAGTGCCCATCAATGAAAGAATGAAAAACATACATTGGTACACACACACAATGGAATACTATACCACCTTGAAGAATAATGGTGAATCTGTGAAACAACTCATAATATGGATGAACCTTGAAGACATTATGCTGAGTGAAATTAGCCAGTCGCAAAAGGACACATTTTCCATAAGATCATGGTTGTAAATGCTTAAGAAAATATTTCCATACTAAAATAAAAATTATTTGATGTTTACCAGGGAAGGGGTGGAAAGACAATAACTAACAAGTTAGGGGATAGACAGACACATGATAGCTTGTGTGACAGGAAGGCAATATATAAGGAAGGGAAGGCAATAGGCAAGAAGGAGAAGGGTGCTAGATGAACAATGAAGATAGGGAAAGACTTAGGGATGTATGCATGGGAAAAATGAGATAGCGGTAAATAGAGATATATACACAACCTTGGAACAACATTGCTCTGTGACACAGGAATTGCAACATAGTCTGAAAGGGTAAAGGAGGGGAAATAATGTTTAGGGACTTAACTGTCTTGTGGATATTGTTTTCCCCTGCCTACTAATATAAAATAGACATTTAAGTCTGATAGAAATGAATATTAGGAATTACAATTACAGAAAGCTTGTAAGCCCATCTTCAGCCTATACCTGATTGGATTAGCTAAAATGGGAATTTGAATTTGCCCCGGTTTTTTAAGCCTCTGTGGAGTTGGGGGTGTTAGGTAGAATCCTAAGCCCCACCCAGAACCTTCTGAGGTGGGATATTTCCACTTGAAAAGACAATCATACCAACCTGGAATGACTACAAAAACAGAACATACTTTTTGAAAGATAAGCAGAGGAAAAGCAGATTGTTTGGCTGTTAGGACATCAAGCAAGTGGTTTGCCTTGGACAATCAAGGCAAGAGTAGTTGGCTCATCAGGATAAAACCCCTTCTAAGACTGAAACTCAAAGAGAACCCATGAGCAGTCTATCTTGCTTGCTTGAGACTGCCCTGGTCTATTTGTGAGTGGAAGCTGGGGGAAATGCAGCAATCAAGACATGGGCTGAGTCTGGCCATGTTCCACTGACACCTGTTTTAACTTGTTATGACAGAGAGAAGAGGAAAGGCTGACTGGTCTGAAGTCTACAAAGACATGTGAACTCCTGAGCCCATAGATACTGACTAACCATTGGGACCAGAGTTGAGAGAAAAGCAGCCAGCAGGTCTGATGTAGGCAGATATGTGTAAGAACTCCCAAACTTGCAGATAGTACCTATTTGACCTAGCTTGGATGACTAACTCACCAAAACTCAATCACATGAAGATAAACAAGTTGATACAGAAGCAAGTGTAAATTGCCACAATTTGATGAACTGGGCCTTGCTTATGGATGCAGTTGCTCAAAATTCCAACATAAGTGGAAGGATATTTCATATCAAGGATCAAGCTTGCTTCCTCAGTTCACTGGCTTGATAGAGACGGGCAACTTAAATTTTGGCTATCAAAAAATGTGGGGCTATAAAGGTATGAAGTAACTGGTTTACAAGTTTTTATGAGTGAGCTTAGTTTCAGAAAGAGTTGGGTAAGGTAGAATTCCCATTGAATAGCTTTCCTTTTTTCCAGATGGATCAGTGAAAAGGTTTGGGGGATGATGGTGACAGGGTTTTATGATTCAATTGTAATTGTAATCAAGATTAATCACAATTCCCACAACAGCAATTGTAGAAGATGTGTAGCTTAGTTAATCTTTAATTTCAGGAACAGAGGACCCTAAGACCAGAAAGAGGTAAGAGCATGATTGGAGCGTGAGATCCTAACCAGAAAAGTAGTGACAGCAGTGACGGTGGCAGAGGAAATGGCATACAGAAACAGAGCAATGAGGACTCTAGGTCCATAGACTGAGAAAGGCTGTGGGACTGTGAGCAGGAGGCGGGCTTGTAAAATGTGTCCTTTGGACATATCAGTGCATACATATTTTTGTTTTGTATGTGTACATCAAACAAACAAACAGGGAAGAGAGGTAAATACAGTTAACTGATGGGACATGAAAGGGATTGTAATCAATGCAATGAAACCAAGTGTGATTTGTTGAATGTAAGACTGATTATCTGCCCTGTACACCTTCAGTCAGTCTACAATAAAAATTTTAAATAAATAAATAAAATAAAGAGTCAGTCATCTGGAATACAGATTAATAAAAATTATCTCTATGAATAACAGAAAAAGGGACAGAAAAAATAAGACAACATGGCTACAGTAACAGGTAGGTGATTAGATTATCAGGCCATACAACTGAATGTACTTGGAATCTCTAAAGAGGAATAGACAACCAAGCATGAAAAACATACAAAGATTTTATGGATAAAATATTATTAAATTTAGTAAAAATAAATCAACTTAGAAATGCAACAAAATTAGTGAACCTCAAGCATGATGAAAATAAAAAAAGCAAAGCAAAAATTGAAATCTAGGCATATCACAGAGTCCTGGAATGGCCCTGTAGGATAAGCATTGGACTGCTAATTGAAAGGTCAGCAGTTCAAATCCATCAGTTGCTCCTCAGAAACACTATACAAGATCACTATGAGTCGGAACTGACTCAACAGCACTTAACAACTAGGAATGTCACAGACATATTGCTTAAAATAAAAGATAAATACAAATTCTTACAATGAGTCAGAGAACAATGACAAATTATATAGAGGGAAATTATGATGCAAATGAAGACTGGTTTTTCTCAAAAACAATGGAGATCAAAACATAAGAGAAAAATATCTTCAAAAAGCCATAGAAGGGACCAAAACAAAAAACAAAAACAAAAAAACCTGTAAGTCTAAATTCTATAATTAGAGATGATGTCCTTAGAAAACAAGGGGAGGGTAGGATAATAATAATTTTCAGATACGTGAGATCTAAAAGAATTCATTATCCAAAGATCTATACCATTAGAAATCCTTAAGAATATTCTTCATGGTTAAAACAAATAAAAGGAGATTGAAATTAGCATATATGCAAAGGAATAAAAATCATGATATGAAAAATATATGCTTAAAAATATATGTATCATTGTGCTTTTCTACTTTAATTTGCATTAACAACAACAAAAGTCATTTAAGCTAAATTTGTTCATTTCACCATACTTATTCAATATTATATACTGAGCAAAAAATCCAAGAAGCTAGATTATTTGAAGAACATGGCATCAGAAATGGAGAAAGACTCATTAACAACCTGTATGATGCTAGCTGACAGCAAAGAGGATTTAAAATTCTTACTGATGAAGATCAAAGACTACAGTCTTCAGTGTATGTTGTACCTCGATATAAAGGGGAAAAAATCCTCACAATTAGACCAGTAAGTAATATCATGATAAATGGAGAAAAGGCTTAAATTATTAAAGACTTCATTTTGCTTGGATCCACTATCAAAACCACCAAAGCAGCAGTCAAGAAGCTGTAGGATAAGCAACACATCACAAGGTCAGTTTAAACAGTAAGGCTGACAGTTCAAACCCACCAGTCACTCCTTAGACCTGATTCATTGGCACTTAAAAACAATATTACATGCATGTAAAAGTTGGACAATGAATAAGGAAGACCATAGAAGGATTGATGCATTTGAGTGAAAGTGTTGGAAAAGAGTACTATGTACTGCCAGATAAACAAACAAAACAGTCTTAGAAGAAATACATCCACAATGCTCCTTAGAAGTAAGATGCCTAGCTCTGCCTCTCATATTAAGGTGTGCCTGACCTAAGTCATGGTATTTTCAGTCACCTAATATGCATGTGATTGTTGGACAATGGATAAAGAAGATGAGGGAAGAATTGATGTATTTGAATTTTGGTATTAGAGAAGAATATTAAAAGAACAGTGTACTACCAAAAGAACTACCAAATCTGTGTTGGAAGAAGTACAGCTAGAATTATCTGTAGAAGCCAGAAAGGTAAGACTTCATCTCTTATACTTTGGACATGTCCTTGGAAAAGGACATCATGCTTGGTAAAATGGAGGGTCAGCAAAAAGAGGAAGACCCCCAGTGAGATGGATTGACACAGTGGCTGCAGCAATGGGCTCAAACATAACAACAGTTGTGAGGATGGTGCAGGACTGGGCAGTGTTCATTCTGTTGTGCATAAAGTCGCTATGAATCAGAACCAATTCAATGGCATCTAACAACAACAAAGTCATCATACAACAAAAATCCATTAGAACCTTTCTCCCCCACTGATTGAAATTAAATTTTCTAGAGAAAATACAATAATGAACAATATAAGGATCCACAAAAGTAAATAAACAGGCACTGGCCCAGCACTGCAGCACAGGCTTTGTGTGTGTGTGAGTGTCTGTGTGAGTTGAGCAGCAAGCACATGAATGTGGCCTCTGTGGAGACGGCAAGCAGGGCCAGGCAGCACCGCCCCAGTCTCTGTCCCTGCCAGCAGCACGTTGGGCAGGCAGGTTTGAGCAGAAACCAGGAGCCAAGGCAAAGATGATATTAAGAGGGTTATGGCGGCTATCAGAAAGTGGGAGAACTGGATGACTGGGTGATACATCCCTATGAATGTGGGTCCCTGTGATGGAGCCCAACGTTGATGAGAAAAACAAGAAGAAGAAGGGCAAGGACAGATGCGAAGTGTGGCTCAGAGGTGACCACTCCAGGGAGCAGCTCTTCCCCAGAGATGATGGGCATGCACCATGACAACTGCAACCAGAACTCCATAGCAAAAGGAGAACAGCAGCAACTCCAGCCCTGCTCCAGAGCCCACCTCCACCGTGCCCAGTGAAGGTGCAAAAATCAAGGTGGATGAGACCCAGGTGGACTCGGAAAGGCGCACCCCGAAGCCGAAGACGCCTCTGATGAACATAACTTGCAGTCTTTAATGGAAAACTTGACGAACAATTCAGATAAAGTACAAAGGCAGCCATTTGGAGACGCGGGTCTCGCCACAGACGCGTCAGCAATCTCTCGGGATTTTAAGGAGCTCTGGTAGCATAGTGGTTACGAACCCGGCTGCGAACCTCAAGTTCTGCAGTTCGAAACTACCAGCTGTTCCGTGGGAGAAAGATGAGGCTTTCTGCTCCTGTAAAGATTTACAGCCTTGGAAACCCTGTACAGGGTCGCTATGAGTCGGAACCGACTCCATGGCACACAACAACAACAACCTTCAAAAAGATGAAACAGATTTCGCAACAAAATTCCGAGGCAATGCAGACCCTTGAAGAAACGCTCTGACCCGCACTCACCGGAGCTCCATCAGCAGCCTTAACTCTAGAACACCTTTCCCCAGGGGTTCCTCTTGGGTGTGAACAGGACTACTAAAACTTCAAGTTTACCAAGTGCAAATCTCAGAATATCTAAAATGGCATCATTTCTCAGACACTGAGCAGATCTCTCCTGTGAAGGAAAAGGTACGAACTTCTACATTGCTGTCCTGGAGAAGAGGGGAGGGGACAATGGCTCAGGAGAGTCCTTCAGTCTGTCTATCTGTCTGTCTGTCTGCAGAACGTTTCCAAAGCCAAGATTCCATTTCTTTTGTTGCTATGTCTCCAACTCCACTTCTCAATTTAAGGAAATAAGCTAGGGCCGTTGTACCATCAGGAATCCATTTCCTGTCGGGCTTTTTCATTCTCCAGCCAGTTCTGTCTGCTTTCTTTTTGTGTGTGTGTGCCTTGTGTCCTTGAGGTGACCTCTGGCCCCTACTCCTGGTTGTTTTGCAAGCTCCCCTGCAATGGGCCCTCTTGGTTTTCATGCTGTGATGGCAGTGGCAGAGGTAGCAGCAGAAGCAGCAGCCACAACCACCCCTCTCCTCACATCCCTCCTCTCCCTGACCCAGGATTTAGAACTGAGCAGAGCAGACCAGGAGGAAGCTGGGAGGCTGGTGAGGAGCAGGAAGTCCCAGCCTGCTCCTGTTCAGGTGCAGCCAGTCCCAGTCTCCAAGGCCCTAGATTAAAACACAGGTGTCATGGAGGAGCACTCTCCAAAGGCTGGCCCCGCAGCAGTGCAGGCTGAGTACACCTGATGCTCTTACTTGCTCTGGGTGCCAGAGGCTGGAGTTGCCAGGCCCCTCTGCTGCCAGATTGACACGTGGAGCTCCTAGATTTTTCTGCACTTGCACTCCAACCCCCATCAACACCTCTTCCTCCCAGACCTCCAAAAATGAGATGGCTTCCCTGAGCTGAATGGCTGCAAGAACATCTCCTTGCAGTGACCGTAGCTGGGGGCAGAGGGCAGAAGTAGCTGGTTCTGAGCTTTCTTATAGGATGTTGCTAGGGTTTCAAACCCAAAGCACCCCATTGCCCTCTTTCTCCCCCTCAGCTGGCCTTCCCCCCTATGTACAGAGCTTGCTTCTGCTTAGTGATTTTGACTCAGTAAACAAAGGGGGATATTCCCAGAACATGCCCATGGTTGGGCCCCAGAGGGGAGCTAGTCTGGGTGGAAAGGCCACAAACAAGGTATCAAGCAATCAGAAAGATTTGCATTCTCTCCATAAGTGTGCCAGAATCCCTCCCTGCCACCACCTGCATCCCTGCCTGCCTAAGGGCAGCATCCTCTCATTAAAACTGAGTAGCCCATTGAATGAACTGCACAACCTTGGTTCTGAGGCCAGGTTTGCTCTTAATTAATGTACAGAGTCCTCAGATCTTAAACCTGAGCATTCTTTACTACACTGGAGTTGTAACTTCCTTTTAGTTGTGTGTTATCCAAGGTGGGGTGGGGGTAGGACACTGATGGTCTTCTTGGGTGTTTTTTGTTTTTTGTTTTTTTTGTTAATTGGTGCATTATTCATGTACCACCTTTGCCATGTGGTTCTTCTCCTGATCCCTGGGAAGTGTATTCCAGAATCTGTTTTCTAAGAGTTCCTAAGGGTGAGGCTCTTCTTTCTTTTTTAAGGGAGTTGATCTATTTCCTGCACTTCAACAAGAATCAAAGTGTTCCTGAATTTCAAATACCTCATGAAGAATGTCTCCTAAAATAAAAGGAAAAAAAAAAACCTTTGAAAATCTTAAATGTTGATTAAGTTCGCCAAGCCAGAAAGTTTCTATCTTAAAAACTCCATGGTGCACTTCTTGATCTTTCTCCCCAGGTGGTCACTCTGTCCTGTCCATCTGCATATGGACTCTCAAAGAAACCCAGATGCATTCACTCCTGCCTCATCTCAAGGTGGCCTTATTGTGTTGTTGTTGTTGTTCTGCCTTGGAGTGGGTTCCAACGCATAGGGACCCTGTATAGGGTTTCTGAGGAGCAGCTGGTGAGCTTGAACCTCTGGGCTTGAGGTTTAAAGCAACTTTGCAGTCTAGTTCATTCATCCACAGCATCACACCAGGACTCCCTAGATCCTATAGAATAGGTTTTTCTTCACAGTAAAAATCTATTCTTTCTTTTTTTGCAAATGAGAAATTGGAACTTATTTGCATTTATTTTCTTTGTGGAAAATCAGAGTTTGCAACTTCAGAGAGCTGAAGGAAACTGGAACCAAGTTATCTACAGAAAATGGAATGTCAGACATCAGTGAGGTTGGCATATGCCTCCTAGTTGCAGTGGACTCCGGACAGGCCAGGGGACTGGACACAGCTGAGGATGAAAACATCAGCAATAGCACCAAGTTGTCATTCGTCTTTCTCCAGAGTGCCTGAATATAGGAATGGGCTCATGGTCATGACCCATCAGACTTCCCCACGGCCACGGCCACGGCCATGTCAGCACAGCACTGTTGGCCAAGAAGGCCATCCATGCAAAATGATAAGACTACAACTTAAAGGGCTCCAAGGGCTAACTCCTTCCCCACTGAAATCAAGAAAAGCTGTAGTTACACATTCCACAAAGTGCTGTCACTGAACACTCACAATCCAGAAGGCAGTTGAGCTACTCCTAGAGAGTGCTGACCTCCCATGGTCACATGGTGGAATGGTTTGGAATGTTCATTACTACTAAGGACCTGGTAGAGGTATAAAGATCTTTTTCACCATTCTCTAATTCCCTCTCACCTTAGGATTTCTTTTCTTTTCTTTTCTTTTTGGTGTGTTGTACAGCAATATCCACTTAAAACCAAATGGCCACCACTTCTTTGTCAGTTTGTCATACTGTGGTGGCTTGTGATTTGCTGTGGTTCTGAAAGCTATGCCATCGGTATTTTAAATA
>NW_006408802.1:506487-510308 GCF_000296735.1 Chrysochloris asiatica | reverse complement strand
AAAAACCAATAGATCCGTCTTGGAAGAAGTGCATCCAGAGTACTCCTTGGAGGCCAAACTTTGTCTCTCATACTTTGGAGGGACCAGTCGCTGGAAAAGGATATCATGTTTGGGAAGGTGGAGAGTAAGAGAAAGGCCCCCAACAAGATGGATTGGCCAAGTGGCAGCTTTGATGGACTCAAGCATAGCAACAGTAGTGAGGTTGGCCCAGGATCGGGCAGTGTTTCTTTCTGCTGTGCATAAGGTCACTATGGTCATTACCGACTAGATGGCATCTAACAACAACAGCAACAGTAATATCATTTTTCACTTATTTATTCCATCAGTAGATACAGTTTGTACAATGTACAATTTTTCCATTTCAGTAAATAAAAAATATCAAATCATAAAAAAAAAGTAAATAAACAGGTTCATTGTAGAAATAAGAGAAAATTCTGAGAGGCAACCAATACAGGTTAATTTATCCACTTAATTTAATTTTTTCAATATTCTTTTGTATCTCTGAAAAAATAATCAGCTACAATTCTAATAGAAGCCCCATCTTCCTGGTAATAGGAATTTTTGAAAAAAAAAATTCTCTGTGAAGTAAGAAAGATAACAAAGCATGACTGAATTTTGTTTCTTTTATACTTTTGATTTCTCTCCAGCCTTGACCCCAAAGATAGCTTTTCTCCAAAGTCTTCAAACCAAATCCAACCTTCCACTTTAAAGGAATGGAGCATAGAAAAGCTAGTGAAAGCAAAAGGTAAGAAATAAGATAAGAGTATATGTCAATACAGTGGAAAAATAATAGAAAAAAAATGAATCAAACAAAAAGCTAGTTGTAGCTAGACTGAGGAGAAAAATAATGGAGAAGGCATATTAAAATCTAAGGAATAAAAGAACCTCTACAGCATGTTGTAAGAATAATAACAGAAGGAAGACTTAAATGTTTACAGTATGTGTGATTTCTTTTAAATGGTATTATGGAAAAAGCATAATGATAGTAAACCTTAAAGGCCAGTTGTTACCAAGGGCTGGAGAATGAGAAGGGTTAACTTCAAATAGATAAAAGAGAATTTTGAGATAGAATTGCTTTATATCTTGATTAGTGTGGGTTTAATAATATTCATTTGTCAAAATTATCGGATTGTGCATCAAAAAGAATGACATTTACTACATCTAAATAAAATTTGAACAAAAGAGAATTAAAGTAAAAGTTAACATATATGTTATATTTTAGAGATTATAATATGTGTAGATTGCAGTCATACTGGAAGCTATGCTACTGATATTTCAAATACTAGCAGGCTCACTCATAGACCCTCATTTGATGATACAGTATGACACAAAATGAAAAGGAAACAGATGCAAACAAACATACACTAGCAATTACAATGTGGGATGTGCAAAGTAAAGTAAATTGGAAGTTCTCAAAAATTAACTAGAACTCTTGAAGACTGATATCCTATACATTTACGAGCTGAAATGGCCTGGTATTGACAATTTTAAATGAGATTATCATGTTGTTTTTCTATGCTGAGAATAACAAATTGAAGAAGACCAAAGTTGCATTCATTGTATAAAGGAATATTTCCATATCTATCCTGAAATACAATGCCATCAGTAATAGAACAATATTCACACATCTACAAGGAAAACCAGTCAATGAGTATTACTAAAATCTATGCACCAACCACTAATGCCAAAGATGAAAACACTGAAGATTTTCACCAAAATCTGCAGTCTCAAATTGATCACACATGCAATCAAGATACATTGATAATTACTGATGATTGGAATTCAAAAGTAGGAAACAAAGTAGAAAAATGAATAGTACGAAAATACGACCTTAGTGGTAGAAATGAAGTTGGAGACCTAACCACAGAATGTTTATAGACCATGGACTTATCTTTAGCTATACCTTTTTTCTCAACAACATAAATAGCAACTCTCCATGTGGACCTAGCTGGATGGAATACAAAGGAATTAAATTGACTACATGGAAAAAAGATAATGGAGACACTCAATATTATCAGTTAGAACAAGACCATAGACAGACTGTAGAACTGATCATTGATTGCTCATACATAAAAACAAGTAAAAGGTGAAGAAAACTAAGAAAAGTTCTTGAAAATCAAAGTTTAACCTTAGTATATATATCATATCTAAATTCAGAGATCATCTCAAGAACAGATTTGATGCATTGAGCATAAATACCTAAAAACCAAACAATTTATGGTAATGCATCATTCATGAACTAAGCAAAAGTCATTAAAAAGAAAGTAAAGACCAAAATGGATGTCACAAAGGACTCTAAAACGTGTCTATAATAGAGGAGCTGAAGCAAAATGAAGAGATAATGACATGAACAGAAGATTTTAAAGTGAAGTTTGAGAAGACAAGGCAAAGTATTGTAATGAAATTTGCAAAGACCTGGAATTAGAAAGCCAAATGAAAAGAATTCACTTTGCATTTCTGAAGGTAAAAGAACTGAAGGAATCAAGCCTTGTGTTACAATATTATTCTATGGGCAAAATATTGAATGACCCAGCAAATGTAAGAAGGTGGAAGGAATAGAGAATCACTGTATCAAAAGGATTAGATGGCATTCAGCCATTCCAGGAGGCAAATGGTCAAGAATCGATAGTACTGAAGAAAGACCTCTAAGCTGCACTGAAAGTACTGATGAAAAGCATGGCTCCAGAATTGATGAAATAACTTTTGAGATGCTTCAACAAATGGACACAACGCTGGAAGCACTAACTTTTCTATAGCAAGAAATTTGGGAGAAAACTACCTGACCTACTGACTGGAAGGGCACCATATATTGCCCATTCTAAAGAAAGGTGACCCAATAGAATAAAAAATACATTGAACAATATTATCACAACAAGTGAAATTTTGTTGAAGATAATTCAAAAACTGTTGCAGCAGAAAACTGTAAAAATTCCATCCAGATTCAGCATAGCAGGTGGAAGGAGGGATATGATTTCTGATGTCAGAACTATGTTGACTGAAAAAGAATATCAGAAAGATGTTTACCTGTGTTTCATTAACTACACAAAGGTATTTGGTCATATGGATCATGAAAAATTATGGATAACAGTGTGATGGACAAGATTTGAGAACACATAATTGAGATTATGCACAACTTTTGCATATACCAAGAAGCAATTGGTCAAACAGAACATAGGATATTGACTAGTTTAAAGACAGAAAAAGTGTGTGTATCCTTCTTTTACATACTTTTTCAATCTGTATGCTGATCTGGAATATATAAAGAAAAGTGCAACTTTAGGATAAGAGGAAGACTCATTAACAGTCTTCAATATGCAGATGACACAACTTTGCTTGGTGAAAGTAAAAATAATTTGAAGTATTTATGGTTGAAGTTCAAAGAATATAACCTTCAGTGTGACTTACATCTTAATATAAAGAAAACAAAATTTCTGAACATCAGACTAATAGGCAACATCAATATAAATGAAGAAAATATTGAAGTTGTCAAAGATCTCATTTTACAATCCACAATCAATATCTAAGGTAGCACCATGTGTTGCATTAGGCAAAACTGCTGCACAAGACCTTTTTAAGGTATTCTAGAGAAAAGATGTTTTAGGATTAAAGTATGTTTGACCCAAGCTATGATATTTTTAATAGCCTCATATGTATGTGAAAGTTGGACAATGGATAAGCAAGACTGTAGAAGAATCAATGCATCTGAATTATGGTGCTGGTGAAGAATATTGAAAGCACTATGGACTTCCAGAAAAACAGACAAATCAGTGCTGGAAAAGTACAGTCAGAATGCTTCTTAGATTCCCAGAGTGTGAAACATC
>NW_006408802.1:487183-502987 GCF_000296735.1 Chrysochloris asiatica | reverse complement strand
CCCCAGTCGCATTCTGAGTGCCTTCCCACTTTCCAGTCCTGTATCTGACAATGTTTCTCTATAGTAACATAATAAAGGAGAAATATTAAGTGAACATTTCAAAAGATACAGAAAGAGCTTTTTACAAAATTCACAATCTTAGTAGAACGACATTCAACATTTCAGTGTTAAGCATGCACTAGCTGATGTGTGAATGCATATTCAATTTGGTAAATATATAAAACATATATAATACTCCCAGCATTATGCCCATATAAATTTTAAATACCTGAGAACCACATAACTTCACAGAAATGTTTGTATCAATTTCTAGGTTTGTGGCGGTTGTGATTATGTATTGTGGAGTCAGTTCTGCCTGATTGCAACCATGTATAAGGTTTCCAAGGTGGTAAATATTTAAGGGAGAAGAAAACCTATCTTTCTCCCATTTTTCCAAACTGCTGTCCTTAGGGTTAGAAGCATGTTCTTCCCTTTTGGTTTTCTAATTCCAGGTGTTTGCACAGTTCATTGTAATACTTGACTTTGTCTTCTTGTGCTGCCCTTTGAAATTCCCTGTTCAGTTCTTTTACTTCCTTTTTTTTCCCCATTTGCTTTAGCTACTATACATTTAAGAGCAAGGTTCAGAGTCTCTTCTCACAAGGTCTCTTCTTTCTTTCCTACACATCATGAATGATGTTCTTTCTTGATGTCATCCACAATGCATCTGTTTTCTGGTCATTAGTATTTAATGCAAATCTGTTCCTGCAATTGTCTATACATTTTGGTGGGTTATATTCAAGGTCATATTTTGGCTCTTGTGGAATTATTTTAATCTTTTTCAGCTTCAGCCTTAACTTGATGATAAGCAATTGGTGGTCTGTTCCAGCTGACCCCAGGTCTTGTTTTGGATGATGATATTTCATTTTTCTATCTTCCCACAGATGTAGTCAATTTGATTACTGTGTGTTTTATCTAATGAGGCCCATGTGTGTACTTGCTGTTTATTTTGTTGAAAATAGGTATCTACAATGAAATCATTGGTCTTGCAAAAATTGAGTCACTTGAAAATGTCAAACCTGCTCTTTTGACATTTTGTATATTGAAGAGTGCAGAAATCTGGAAGGATTGCCCCCCACAGACTTTAACTCTTCTTTAGAAATGATTTTGGATTATATGTCAAAAAACGATAGCTTTACTTTTTGATATTTTGTTTAAAAAAGTTTCTATGGTTTTGTAGCAATGCTTTTTGGTTTTTCATTTATGATCTGTGCTGTCTAATGATATAGTTCTTAGCACTATGCCTTGAATGCTTTATTCCATCCATATCATTATGGTTGATTCTACTTTGAGAAGGCAACACTTTCCTAGTTTTATACTGATTGCTTTCCAACCCAAAGGACTCATCTTCTGGGACTATTTCATACATTATTCCTCTGATATTCATAAAGTTTATACCCATTTCCTAGTTCATCTTAGTTAAGAATCTCTGCTGAAAAGCTTCTGTCATGGGTGAACTTTCTGGTACTTAAAATATCAGTAGCATGGCTTCTACCTTCATAGCAACACACAAGCTGTTACAATATGACAAACTGCTAGGTAGTTGGAAATATGACTTTGGTGATAAAAAGGATGCTGGAGATCACATGATAGACTATTGCAAGACCAATGACAAACTGATAGTTGACTGGTGGTTCTTTATATTAAGTTGAATTTATTTAAAATTATTGGATTCATTTTATTGTAAGTTAAAATCCCAACTCTCCAAAGTCTCCTTTATCACAGTACTTTTCACTGATTCCCATATGCATTCATGTTTTTACTGATCTTGCTGAATAAAGTAATAAAATTATACAAGCAAATTTATATTCCTAGAAACGTGCATTTTCTTTCTTCAGACCGAGTCCTCCATTTCTATCCTTCCAGCAAAACCTCTATTAGGGAAGTAAACTAAGGTCAAACAGAAAATATTAGAACCTGTCTTAAGAATGTGACCCAACCAACAATGTCAAACTCTTATTTTGTTTAATTTAGTTTTTCAAATATCATTTTCAAATTTTCTTAAATTAAAATAAGCTTATCTTCAAAATATAGAAAACTTTCTTCACTAATTTACTGTATGAAACAAGTTAATGCTTCAAAGCGTATGTTATACTTAACAATATCTAAATGCTTCCATCAATACAATGTTTTATATTAGGTTTTATAAGGTCATTATTTCATAAGAAGTGGATCAAACCTTACCAAGTTTCATTTCTCAGCTTGCCATTAGCAGCTGCATTGTCAAATGTGGCCTTATGAGAATTTTGACCTCTTAGAAAACAGGCAGTTCAATTGGAACCTCGAAAGAGGAAGCCACTTGACCTGCAAGTCTGAGACAGAGAGAAAAAAAGAGTAGGAAAAAGAAATCCTTTGTTTGTTTATCCCTTAGAAAGATTCTCTACATGTCAAATTTTCACTGTCATTGATAAAAAAAATAATGAAATAATGTAAATATATTCATTCACCAATTATAGTCATTATGCAAACTCATAAATTTAAAGTCAGTAGAGTTCACCTTTTGATTTAGTCTATAATTTGAGGGTGATAAAAATGTAAGCATTGGAATAAGAAAGGAAGACAAGTTGAATATTCAGTTTTGTTTTCTGAGTGTTGCTTTCATATTAAAAGTGAAGCCTTCACCATTTTAATAATCTTGGTTTTCAAAAAATATTACATATAATAGAAAGATGGTAAGTATTATTAGGAAAATATCTATATAAAGCTGATATCTTGATAAAAACTGCTTTTACCGTACTTAACTCTTCTCTAGTTTGTTTTTCACAAAGAGAAATGCATACCCTTTGTTTCTAAAATTTCATGCTAAACTTCATACTAAGTTTCAATTATTTTAAATCCTAATGTTTCATATTAAAAATTCATAAAAACATTATTTATATTAACAACAATCACATTTGCCTACTTTACGATTTTTTCCTGAATACCTGCTACAGAATAAAATAAAATTGATGTATATTGATTGAAGTAGATACAAAAGAGGAAAAGTAATTAGACAATTGAGGAAAACTTACTATCTTAAAGTTTTTTAAAAAATGAAATAGCTAGAATTGGGGTTATGAGATCATGACTTTTTTGTAAGTTAGGGTCTGGCATTATGTTTAATATTAATAACAATATTCCAGTAGAAAAGGAAATAATTATACTGAAAGAGAGAAATAAATGAAACAATGTCTTATAAAAGGGGAGACTTGATGAAATCCTGTGCAAAAGTAGAGAATTTGGCCTTAGAAAACAAGATGGGTCAGTGTATTCATTTGAGGATGGGGAAGGTAAGATATGTGATTTTACATGCAGGTTGGCGGCCATATTTGAGACTGCGAGAGAGGGGTGAGCAAATAATCTATAGTAGAATACGGTAGATTCCTATAGATTATTTGACCTCTCCTCTCTCTCAAACCTTGTATACTTCTTTCACTCCCTTTATTCCCAACAGGTGCCAATAAAGAACCTCTACTACTGTTAGGTGCCAGGAAGTCAGATCTGACTCATACTGACCTTATGTATAATAGAAAGAAGAAAAACATTGTTTAGTTCTACATCATCTTCACAATGCTTACTTCAGACAATTATTGTAGGACTATGTCAGTCTATCTCATAAAGGATTTTCCTCAGTTTTGGCTGACCTTCTACTTGATCAAGCATGTTGTAATGAACCTCTGTATTCTTGAAATCACAAATATGCCAGCTAACCTGCATGTAGTATAGGAGTCTTGTTGTGGTGCTGTGGGTTAATGTGCCAGACTGCAAAGCCATTTGAATGGCATGGTTGGCTTACCAGCTGCTCCTCAGAATCCCTATACAGGGTCGCTATGTGTCAGAGTCGACTCAAAGACACTTAACAACAACAATAACAATAGTAGAATAACACTGTGGTGGCACAGTAGTTAAGCAATTGACTACTAACTGAAAGATGGGAGATTCAAATACACCAGCCAAGGAGACAGATGTTGCAGTCTGCTTCCATAGATTTATAACTTTGGAACTCTATGGGGCATTTCTATCCTATCACATAGATTACTGTGGTTTACAATTTATTCTACTGCAATAGGTTTGTGTTGCTGTAGTTGTTATTTATATGTGCTAGGCCTTCCACACAATTCATAGGTGTAACTGAAGTTTCCCTCCAATGCCCCATAAAAATCTCATATTAGGGATATATGTTCATGCTGACAGTTGATTTTTTTTTCCTTTTCAGTGCTCATTTTTTGCATCCTTATAAATAAAATAAGAGCAAGTAAATGACTTCTGTTGTGTCAATGTGCTGGGCTGCAAAGTTGGTTTGAAATACAAAATTGGCAGTTCAATTTCATCAGCTGCTCCTCAGAAACCCTACACAGGGTCACTATGGGTTGGAAACAACTCGACAGCACTTAACAATGACAACAACAACAATGGGCTTGCTTGATTTATAAATTTTTTTTTTACTCTTTTTGCTCTGTCCAGGCACAGACTAACCCCTAGTATGTACATGACCTGCTTTCTTGTATTGGTCATCTCTCTCCTCAAGAGACATCATTTCAGTTGGAATCAACTCAACAGCAGTGGGTTTTGAGGTAGATTTTATCTTATTCTTTCTTGAATCCCTCATAGTGCAAAGTATACATATTTACTTCAGCAATTTGTTTATTACCTGTGTTCTATATAGAATAGAAGATCCATTAGGAAAGGGATTTTATTTCTTTTGTTTATTACTGTGTCTCCCAAATTTTACAACTCTGCTTGACAAATAGTAGGCTCTTAAATATTCTTGTTGAGCTAGTACAATTTTTCATAGCATGTTCAAGAATTTTCCACTACAATACATGCAAAGGATTGAATTATTTCACCACAAAATATATTGTCAAATCGACTAGGCTATGGTTCCTGGTGTTTTGGGCAGTTATGCAATGATGTAATCATCCTTTATGATGAGAACATGCAATCAATTTTAAGGGGATTAGGATAGGATACAACACTTACTCCTGCTATAGTCCTTATCTGATGTAAGGGAAATTTCCTTGAGGTGTGCTTACATTACATTCTATCTTGGCGGTGGTGGTTATGTGCTGTGGAGTTGGAACCGACTCATAGCGACCCTGTACAGGGTTTCTGAGGCTGTAAATCTTTACAGGGGCAGAAAGCCTCATCTTTTTCCCATGGAACAGTTGGTAGTTTCGAACTGCTGACCTTAAGGTTCGCAGGCCGATCCATAACCACTACACTACCAGAGCTCCTTACATTCTATCTTACAAGAGATAAATGGCAAAAGATGCAAACAAAGAGAGAGGGGCCTCGGTACTAACTAAACTGAAGAGTCTAGAGCACAGCTTATCTTTTGGACTGGGGTCCTTGCACTGAGAACTTCCTAGATTCTAGAAGATTGATGTCAATACATATAGAGAAATCCAAGGAGCCCAGATTTTAAGAGGAGAGGACCTCTCTCCAGAACCAACAAGGAGAAAAAGAGTTCCTTAGAGCTCTGCACTATATTTAGACATCTAGCCTCCTAAAATGTGTTAGAATAAATTTCTTTTTGTATAAGTCATCTATTTATTTTACTTTTGTTATAGTAGTATTAGATAATGAAGGTAAATTTTGTACTGGGAGAATGGGTTATTGTTCTAACACTTAAAATGGGAAAGCAGTTTCAGAACGGGGTAATAAGTAGAGGCTGGTACACCTGATCATAGCCATGGGATTTTCAATTGCCTTATATGCATGTGCAAGTTGGACAACAATTAAAGAAGACTGTAGAAAAATTGATGCATTTGAGTTATGGTGTTAGAGAATAATATTTGAAAGAACCATGAACTGACAGAGAACCAGGTCTATGTTGGGAGAGGTACAGCCAGAATGAACCTTGGTGGCAAGGATGGTAAGAATTTGTCTCTTATATTTCAGACTTTTATCAGGAAGAGACCAGTCCCCGGAGAAGAACATAATACTTCGTAAAGTAGAGGTTCAGCAAAAAAGAAGATGACCCTCAATTAGATGAATTGACTCCGTAGCAGCAGCAATGGGCTCAAGTTTGAAAAACAATTGTGAGGTAGACTTAAGTTTAAAAACAATTGTAAGGATGGTGAAGGACCATGAACCTAAAATAAAAATTGCCTTGAAGAGACAGTTGAATTATGAACATCAAAGGCAATTGTGGTGAGGACTCATAAGGAAATGAGGAGAGCTGGTTAAGTGGAAACAGTATAGATGTGAGAAATGAACTGCAAAAGCAGGAAACAAATACAAAAATACAAAGCAAGAAAATTCAGTGTCTTAAGGAAAATGCTTCATATTGTAGTGAAGTGCCACCAGGAGCTTGTTGACAGGGGTGGTTTTCCTTTCCACAGAGTAAGAGATCTTAGAGCTTTCATGATGAACATGACATACTAAGACATACTGGTAGAGTAGGGTGAGTCTGGGCACGTATCAGTAGAGCTAAAGAGCTTTGTAACACTTTACACAGGGTAGAAGGTAGGTTGGCACAAGTGTTCTGAGGAACCAAAGGGCAAAGAGGTTAAGGAAGCAGAAGCTTAAAAGTCAAGGTATGCATGAAACAGAGCTATCTCAATCTCAAATGGTACCATAATCTCTGAGGTCTCAAATGGCGGGTCATGGCCTGCTGGACTCCTGGTATGGCGCTGTTGGTTAATGTGCAAAGTCCACTTGAACTGGAGGCCTGTGGTTCAAGCCCACCAGCTGCTACTCAGAAACCCTATACAGGGTCGCTAAGGGTCAGAATCCAATCTGACTCATTTAACAAACAAAAACAACAAGGCCTGCTGGATCTCAAAGGGTGGAACTGTGATTTACTAGTATGGGGCTGCCATTCATGAGTGCTATTAAGGTGGGCTTGACTCTGCTTTCCAAAAAAGTTGACAGGGTAGGGCTGACATGCCCAAGGAGTAGCAGACTGAGGCCTTCTTTGGCTGAGGGAATGAAGTTGTCACTAAGTTGGTCTAGGATATTGGGGTTGCATAAACCTGAGGTAGCAGAGTTGACATCTCAATTGGCCTGGAATGTGGACCTGAAGTCCTGGGCCAAGGGGCCTCATCTCAGAATCTAGACGGAATGACACAAATCCAGAGCCTGGAGGGCAGGGTAATTGCCTACAAAGTATGAGAGAATTGTTGTTGTTGTTGTTGTTGTTGTTGTTGTTGTTGTTGTTAGGTACCATTGAGTTGGTACCAACTCATAGCAACCTTATGCACAGCAGAACGAAACACTGCCCAATCCTAGGACAACCTCACTACTGTTACCACACTTGAGTCCATCGATGCTGCCACTTGGCCAATCCATCTTGTTGGGGGTCTTCCTCTTTTTTTCTGACCCTCCACCTTACCAAACATGATATCCTTCTCCAGTGACTGTTCCCTCCTGACAATATGTCTGAAGTATGAGAGACGAAGTTTGGCCATCTTGGCCTCCAAGGAGCAATCTGGCTGTACTTCTTCCAAAACGGATCTATTGGTTCTTTTGGCAGCCCATGGCACTTTCAATATTCTCCTCCAACACCATAACTAAAAAGCATGAATTCTTCTATGGTCTTCAAGCTATAACAGCTAAAAACAATTGTTATGCTGATTTTGGACTTGGTTGGTGCCTGTCATTCCTTCTGTCCCTCCAACATCTCTCATTTATAATGAAAATGTCTACTTTGTGCCTGATTCACCATTGTAATTTAGAAATAGATAACCTGTTTTCTAGATTAAAAAAGAAAGATAAATTTTACCCCAGAATGGAAAATAGATTTGGAATTGATTAAGATTTGGGGAATAATATGATGAGGTGAGGATTCCTGGTGTGGCGCAGTGGGTTAATGTGCCAGACTGCAAAGCCCTTTGAACTACAAGGTCGGTGGTTCAAACTCACCAGCTGCTCCTTGGAAACCCTATACAGGGTCGCTCTGAGTCGGAACCCACTCGATGGCACTTAACAAAAACAATGATGAGGTGAAAATGTTTTGTATGTAGCAAGGACATATGTTTTTGAAACCAAAGCGTAGTGAAACTTCATCTCACATACATCAGACATGTTTCATATCCATGGAAAAAGACATTGTGCTTGGTAAAATAGAGGACAAGTCAATAAAAGGAAGATATCCAACAAGATGACACAGTGGATGAAACAATGAATTCAGACATAACAATAATTGTGAAGATGGCACAAGACATAGCAGTGGTTTATTGTGTTGCAATAAGGTTGCTATGAGTAGAAAACTCTTTGGTATCTAGCAATAATAAAAACAGCAGACAAAGGGTGGAATTATAGAAATTGAATATATTCCCCACAAACATTTGTCAACTTGGCTGGGTAATGATTCTCAATGTTTTGGCAGTTAATGATGTAATTTGACAGTTAGAAATGAGGTGATCATCACCTATGATGATTGTGATATGCCAGTTAATTGTAAGGGGATTAGGGTAGGATGCAACACCCTTACTCAGGTCACAGTGCTAATCTGGTGTAGGGGTATGCCTCTATCATCTTTTATCTTACAAGACAAAATGAAGAGAGACACAGGCAGAGAGGTAGGGATCTCAATACCACTAAGAAAAAAGAGCCAGGAGCACAGTGCATGATTTGAACCTGGAGTTTCTGTGCTGATAACTCTTAGATTAAGCGGAAAGTTGATGCCAAGACACATAAAGTTTGCCAAGTAATGCCTGACTGATCAAGAGGACAAGAAATTAGCAAAGAAAGAAAGTCTACACTTAGAGCTGGTGCCCTGAACTAAGATGTATAGCTTCTTAAGAACTAGACTGCAAAATCAGTTTGAACCACAAGGTTGGTAGATCAAGGTCACCAGTTGTTCCTTGAAAACCCTATACAGAGTTGAAACCAAGTCAACGGTACTTAATAGCAACAACAGCTTCCTAAAATGTGATGACTTAGTGCTGGTTGTTAAAGTCATACACTGGAGTTATTTCTATTATGAGAGCACTGGATAATTAAGACAGTACTCAATTATTTTTGAAATAGAATATTTTATATTACTTTGTTTGTGTTTATATCTATAGTATTAAGACATACACTGTGCTTTTAATAGACAACAGAGGTCAAGGCAATTTTTAGTTCTATTATGCATAAGATTGCAATGTATTTGTGCTGACTTGATGACAGCTGCCAGTAACATTCTTATAGTTCATGATTTCATTCATTTTTAAAATACATAGCATAGAAACTGCTTTGTAGGAACTTGAAAGTATGCACGCACATATGTCATCATGCATGTATACATGTATTGCTGATAACTGTTGTTGTTAAGTGCCATAGAGGCATTTCTGACTCGTAGCGACCCTGTATTGTGTTTTCAAGGAACCACTGACCTAGTGGTTCAAACTGACCTTGCAGTCCAGGGCATTAACCCATATCCCCACACCAGGACTCCTGATAGCTGTTAGGATCCCACTTTTATTACTTTTATTTTCTATCATTAGTGTCACTAGTCCTGGAGTGGTTCTGTGTTGTAAGGTCAGTCTGAACCACAAGGTCAGTGGTTCAAGCTCACCAGCCACTCTTTGGAAGCCCTATACAGGATCACTATGTGTAGGAACTGACTTGATGGTACTTAACGACAGTAATAAGTATTGTTAGATGCCATCAAGTCAGTTCTGACTCATAGCAATCCTGTGTACAACAGAACAAAACACTGTCCAGCCCTGTGCTGTCTTCACAATTGTTACTATGTTTGATCCCATCGCTGCAGCCACTGTGCCAATTCCTCTCACTGGGGCCCTTCCTCTTTTTCACTGATGCTTCACTTTACACGTATGTTATTCTTTCCCAGGGACTGGTCCTTCCTGATAACATGTCCAAAGTATGAGAGAAGAATCACCATCCTGACTCCTAAGGTGCATTGTGGCTTTACTTCTTCCAACACAGATTTTTGGGTTTTTTTTTTTTTTGCTCTTTTGGCAGTCCATAGTACTTTTAACATTCTTCACCAACAACACAATTTAAATGCATCAATTCTTCTACAAAGACCCTTATTCATTGTCCCCCAATCAAATGCAGATGAGGTCATTTCAAATGCGTATAAAGCATCTAGGCATAGCTTAGGTTAGGCCTACCTTAGGACTCAAACTGAAATCTTTGTTCTGTAACACTTGAAAGAGGTCTTGCACAGCAGAGTTCTCTAATGCAATTTGTCATTTGATTTCTTGACTTTCAATGAGAGTTGATTGTGGATCCAAGCAAAATGAAGTCCTTGACAACTACCATCTTTTCTTTATTTATCATGATGCTATTATTGTCCAGTGGTGAGGATTTTTGCTTACATTGAGATGCAATCCATAATAAAGACAGTGGTCTTTGATCTTTATCATTAAGACTTACAAGTCTTCTTCACTTCCAGCAAGCAAGGTTGTATCATCTACATATCCCATGTTTTTAATGAGTCCTCCTCAATTCTGATGTAACATTCTTCTTCATGTAATCTAACTTTTCAGATTACTTGCTCAGCAAGTAATAAGTGTACTGAAAGGATACAACCCTGACTCACACTTTTCCTGATTTTAAGGCACTCAGTATCCTCTGGTTCTGTTCAAATTACCTTCTCTTGGTCTATGTACAAGTTCCTCATTAGCACAATTAAGTGTTCTGAAATACTCCTTCACTGAAATATAATCCATCATTTATTATGATCCACACAGTCAAATGTCTTTGCATAGTCGATAAACTACAAGTGTATTCTGGTGTAAAGACCTATCTGACATCAGTAATGATATTTCTTTTTCCACATCCTCTTCTAAATCCTGCTTGAATTTTTGGCAATTCTCTGTTGATGTACAATTGCAAACATTTTCAAATTATCTTCAGCAAAATTTACTTGTATATTATATTAATGATATTGTTAATTGATTTCTGCATTCTGTTGGATCACCTCTCCTTGGAATGGGCACAGATATGGATCTCTTCCAAACAGTTGGCCAGGTAGCTGTCTTTCAAATTTCTTGGCACAGATGAGTCAGCTTCCAATACTACATCAGTTTGTTAAAGGGTTTCTAATTGTATTTGATTCATTCCTGTTATTGTTGTTGTTAAGTACTGTGGAGTTGGTTCCAACTCATAGTGACCCTGCACAGGGTTTTCGAGGCTGTAAATCTTTACAGAAACAGAATGCCTCATCTTTCTCCATTGGAACCACTGGTAGTTTCGAACTGCTGACCTTGAGGTGAGCAGCCCGATTCATAACCACTACACTACCAGAGCTCCTGGAGCCTTGTTTTTTGCCAACACTTTCAGTGCAGCTTGAACTTCTTCCTTTAGTACAATTTGTTCTTGATCTTAGGCTACCTCTTGAAATAGTTGAAAATTGACCATTTATTTTTGATACAGTAGGTCTGAGATATGCAGATGATATGCAATTTGCAGATGATACAACTTTGCTTGCTGAAAATGAAGAGGACTTAAAATACTTACTAATGAAAATCAAACACCACAGCTATCTATATGGGTTGCATTTCAACATAAAGAAAACAAAAATCCTCACCACTGGACCAATAAATAACATCACAATAAATGGAGAAAATATTGAAATTGTCAAAGACAATAATATGCGTGTATCTCACTAGATGGAATACACAGAAATCAAACTGATTACATCTGTGGGAAGAGACTATGGAGAAGCTCAATATCATCAACCAAAACAGGGCCAGGTTACAACTATGGAACCAACTATCAATTGCTAAAACTGAAGAAAATTAAAATAAGCCCATTATAACCAAAATATGACCTTGAGTATATCACACCTGATTTTAGAAAGCATCTCAAGAATTAAGATTTGATGCATTAGACACTAAAGACTGAAGATGGGAGGAGATGCGGAATGGCATAAAGAACATCACACAAGAAGAAACTAAAAGATCATTCGAGAAACAGGAAAGAAAGGTAAGACCAAAATGGGTATTAGGAGAGATTTTGAAACTTGGTCTTGAATGTAGAGAAGCTAAACCAGCTGAAGAAATGAGGAGGTAAAAAGCTGAATTCAGTGTTTCTAAGGGCAGCTGGAGAAGACCAAGTAGTATAATGAAATGTGAAAAAACTGGAGTTAGAAAAAAAATAGGATAAAGACAATATGCTCAGCATTTCTCAAGCTGAAAGAACTGAAGAAAAAATTGAAGCCTTGGATTGTTATATTGAAGATTTCTATGGGTAGTGTTTCCTTCTGTTGTGCACAGGGTAGCTATAAGTCAGAATCAGCTCTACAACACCTAACAATAACAACAGTAACAATAGCTGCTATTTTGAAGTACTGTTGAGTTAATGCTGACTCATATGACCCTGTATAGGGTTTCTGAGTGTTAGGGACACTTTAGGACCCCTGGAGCCCTGGTCCTCTCTTACCCTGGCTTCCCCTGAAAAGTGGGGAAGACATCTCTAGTTCAACAAGAAGGATAACACTGAGAAGAATAGCCTGAAGACAGAGATAGGGATAACAGAACCTGAAACCCTGAAAGAAGTAGCTGGTCGCAGGCAGACAACCCACGAAGATAGTGCCTAAAGCTGACAACTGCAGAAGGCACCCGTTTGCAAGGAGCCTGTGCCCCTCTACAAAAAAAACATGAATATTCATCATACCACTCCTCCTTACTAATATGTATTAGTTTACCCCTTGATAAAGGGAGCCCATACTTTTATAAGCTAGTGCACCCTAACCCCAAAAAGTCTCCTCCTCTCATGGAGACAGGCCCCCTTCTCTCTTTGAAATGTACTTTCACTTTGACCTTATCTAATCTATGCTCCCTACTGCAACCAGGTCTACTCTACTCCAGGAGAAAGACCAGCTTCACTTCCCTCTCGAAAGCTTGCTTTTGCTTTGCAATAAAAAGATTCTAAGCAAAGACTTTTTGTTCCTGTGTGACTGAGAAGTGGCGACTCAGTGGGACTAATTCTTTAGACCCTCCAAGAGCGAGAGGGGCCAGGGAAAAAAACGTAACATGAGGAGCAGCTGGTGGGTTTGAACCGCAGACCTTGTGGTTTGCAGTCCAGTGCTGATCTTACAGTGCCACACACCAGGAGTCTACAGCAATTCTTGTTGTTGTTAAATGCTGTTCAGTTAGTTCTGACTCAGCGATCCTGTATAGGTTTCTAAGGAGCAGCTGGTGAGCTTGAATCGCCCACCTTGTGGTTTAAACTTACCTTGCAGTCCAGTACATTAACTTCACAAAACTATTCTTCACTATATAAAATCAGCTACTACAGAGTTCTTCCAATTGGACAACTCCTTCCTATCCTTAGAGTAAATGTGATGTTGTGTAAAAATATACACATACAGTAGATTCTACAAATGTGTGCATTTTTATAAAATTTACAAACTTGCTATAGGTTAATATTTTCAAACTTGCTCATTATTTAGCGAGAACTCTGGTAGCATAGTGGTTACGAATTGGGCTGCGAACCTCAGGGTCAGCAGTTCGAAACTACCAGGTGTTCCGTGGGAGAAAGATGAGGCTTTCTGCTCCCATAAAGATTTACAGCCTCGGAAACCCTGTACAGGGTCGCTATGAGTCAGAACCGACCCCACGGCACATAACAACAACAACTTAGCTCTTTGTTGTTGTTCATTGTCACCGAGTCAGCTCTGACACATGGTGACCTTATATATAAGTGAAAGAAACCATGTCCAATTCTGTACTATCTCCATGATCTTGCATTGTATGAGACCTTAATTGAGAGTATGGTGTCAGTCCATCTTAATGACGTATTTACAATGACTTTACCAAACATATGAAAGGAAGTTAAAAAGAATTGCTAACAGGGTTCCAGTTCATACATGTGTGTGCTTATTCCAAACTCAACATATTCAACAAGTGTCTTTGGTCAGAAGATGGCTGCAGATAAGTTCTCCCATTAATACACTTGTCTTAGTCTCATTGTTACTGTTAAATGCTGTTGACTTGGTTCTGACTCACAGTGACACTGTATAGGGTTTCTGAGTCTGTACATCAAGGATGCAGAAAACTTCATCTTTCTCCCAAGGAGCAGTTGGTGGGTTCAAACTGGCAACCTTGTGGCTTGTAGTCCAATGCTTATCCTACAGAGTCACCACACTCTCTTAGTCTCCTTATTGCTTTTGCTAAGTGCAGTTGAATCGGTTCTGACCCATAGCAACCCTGCATAGGGTTACTGAGGCTGCTTATCTTTGTGGGAGCAGAACGTCTCATTTTTCTGCCATGGGGGGCAGCTAGTGAACTGATGGTTGGCAGTCCTTGCTTATTGTATGGAGCCACCTTGTTGTTCAGTGCTGTCAAGTCAGTTCTGACTCATAATGACCCAGTATATGGTTTCTGCAGAGTGACTGGTAAATTTGAACTGCCAAGCTTGTGTTTCAAACTGATCTTGCAGTCCTGCACCACTTATCCTACAGTGCTAGTCTACCTTAAAAAAAAAAAAAAAAAAATTGTGCAGTGGAAAAAAATTACTTTGAGGTCAGGGCTCATATCAAATTTTTAACAAAGCTTATGTGGATATCTTCCCAAATCACTGAAGCTTTGAAGCAAATTTACAGAATGCTCCCTCACATTAAACAACAATTTAAAATATATCAAGCATTTTAAGAAAGGTTGAGAACACCTCAGAAATGTGATAAGAAAGGAAAACCTTTAACCTCAATAAATTAAGAAACTATAGCTAAAGTCCAGAAACTGGTGGAAGAAAGCTGTAAAATTACCATCCATGTGATAACTACTGAAGTTTGGATCTCACATTGTATGGCATTTTCAGATTTAAGCAAACATCTTGATCTCAGCCGGCTATCACTGGATGAGAGTCTAAATCCTTGCACGAAGATCAGCTAGCTCAAAGATCTGATATTTCAATTCTTTTTTTAAGAGAGATTGAAGTTAGTGAAGATGATTTTATGGAACAAATCATAAGCAAGGATGAGTCTTGGATTTACCAATATGATCCACAGAGTAAAATCTAATCAAAATAGGCTTTCAAGTGGACCTGCTGAACTAGTTCAATTCAAAGCAAATAGGTCATTTTAGATAGTATGGCAACTGTGTTTTGGGATTCTGAAGGAAAATTCTATAGATTATCTTAAAGGACACAAGAGAATCACAGGGGCTTATTATGAAGAAAGTAAGAAAATTGAAAATTGCATTGGTAAGAAAAAGACCAGGAAAGTTGAACCAAGGGATTCTTTTCCATTATGACAATGCACCTGCTTATTCACTGGGTATCAAGGACATCCTATGAGACACTATCATTGAGAAACCACAAATCATCCATCTTACAGTCCTGAGCTTGCCCCTTCAGACTTATTTTTGTTCCTCAAACTCAAAAACATTGAAAAGGAACATGAGTGATCTTGAAGATGTCCAAACTGCCCTGTTGATATGGTGTAAATCAGTGTAGAATTCTTCAGGGCAGGGCTAGCAAGATGGAAATACCACTTTCAGAAGTGTATATACATTGATTGAGGATATATTCAGAAACAGTAGCTTTTCATTTTGATAGTCTGTTTAAGAAATGTGTTCTATGGCTTTGAAGTGTCATATTGTTTTCAGCTTTGGTTACACAATACAGCAGTGTATGAGGGTCAGTCTCTCCACACCTTCACCAGCATTTGTTGCTTTCTGTTTTTGTTTTGTTTTGGTTTTTAGCTTCACACAGACCACTCGTCTGTCGTGCTGTGGTGGTTTGAGTTGCTGTGATTCTGAGGGCTATGCCACCGGTGTTTTAAATAACCAGCAGGTCACCCATGGTGGAAAGGTTTCAGATGAGCTACAAAACAAAGACAGACTAGGAAGAAAGAGTGACAAACTACTTCCAAATCGCTAGTCACTG
>NW_006408802.1:483461-484378 GCF_000296735.1 Chrysochloris asiatica | reverse complement strand
TGAGGTTGGCCCAGGATCGGACATTGTTTCGTTCTGCTGTGCATGGGGTCACTATGAGTTGGTTCTGACTCGATGGCACCTGACAACAACAACATTAATGCTGGGGTGAGGTGATATCTCTTTGTTGTTTTCATTTACATCTCTTAATGATTAATGATCCTGACCATTTCTTCATGTGATTTTTGGCTGCTGAGATGCCTTCTTTAGTGAAAAGTCTGTTCATGTCCTCTTTCCATTTTTAATTGGAGTATATGGGGTTTTTTTTCTTGCTGTTGAAGTGTTACAATTTTCTATCATTTTCAGAAATGAATCCCGTTTGATATGTCCTTGCCAATTTTTTTCATAGTCTATACATTCTCTTTTTATTCTTTTGATGACATTTTGATATGCATCAATACTTAATTTTAGCAGTTAACTGTCATTTAGTCTGTCTTCTGCTGTTCATGATTTTTTAGTTATATTTAATAGTGTATATATGCAGTGTTTTAGGCCTCCTAAATTTGCCCTAATGAACTTTATAGATTCCACATTTAGGTTTTTCATCCATCTCCAATTAGTTTTTAATTTTGTGTGAAATATGAATCCTATTTGAGTTTTCTTCAAATGGATATCTATTTGTTAAATGGTTTGTTTTGGTCCATTGTCAAAGACCAACTACACATAAATGGATGGGTTTGTTTCTGGGTTCTCAACTCTGTTCCATTGGTCTATGTGTCTGTTGTATTAATATCATACTTTTTTTATATATTAATACTTCCCTATTTATTAAACAGGTCTTTATAAATTGTTGGACAAGTGTGTACTGCACTTTCTTCTAAAGTGGCAGAAAAAGGAATTTTCAATAGCATATTTCACAGAACAATACAGCAGCATTCTATTAAATTTTGTACAGTTAATGTCCACAAATTGGGTTGGGA
>NW_006408802.1:481241-482826 GCF_000296735.1 Chrysochloris asiatica | reverse complement strand
TTTTTTCTTAAGTTTTTATTGTGAATTGAGTGATGTATTTAGGTGCCATTGAGTCTGTTCCTACTCACAGAAATCCTATGCACAACAGAAAAAAAAACACCGCCCAGTCCTGTATTATCCTCATAGTTGTTGTTTAAGTCCATTGTTGCTGCACTGTGCCAAAGCATTTTGTTGGGGGGTCTTTATTTTTTTTTTAATTGACTCTATAATTTATCAAGCATAATGTTTTCTCCAGAGACTGATCCCTCCTGACAACTAGTCCAAAGAATGAGAGATAAAGTTGTGCCATCTTCCCTTCTAAGGAACCTTCTGCACTTCGTCCAACATAGATAGATCTGTTTGTTCTTCTGGCAGACCATGGTACTTTCAATATTCCTTCCCAACAACATAATTTAAATGCAATTATTCTTCTACAGTCTTCCTTATTCATTCATTGTCCAGCTTTCATATATAAGGATATTGAAAACCCCATGGCTTGGGTCAGGCTCACCTTTCTCCTCAAACAGATATTTTTCCTCTTTAACACTTTAAAGAGGACTTGTGCAGTTTGCCTAATGCAATGTTTTCTGTTATCTTGATTCCTATTCTCATGAGTGTTATGTGGATACAAACAAAATGAGGTTATTCATAATTTTGATCTTTTCTATGTTTATCATGATGATATTTATTGGTTCAGTTATGAAGAATTTTGTTTATTTACATAAAGGTGCAATACATACTTTGATCTTTGATCTGTATTTTAAGACCTCTTCACTACCAGCAACAAATGTTGTGTCATCTGAATATCACAGGTTGTTAATGAGTCTTCCTCCAATCCTAATGCTACATTCTTTTGCACATGTTGATGTTGTGGAGTCAGTTCTGACACTTAGTGATCCTTTATAGGGTTTACCTAGTAGCACCTGGTGAGTCTAAATGGTCAACCTTGTGGGTCAAACCAGCTTTGTGATCGAGTGCTTATCCTATAGTGCCAAACCAGGACTTCTTCATATACGTGTGCTGAAAGGATATGAACTTGATGTACAACTTTCCTGATTTTAAACCAGAAAGTATCCCCTTATTATGTTTGAATGACTCTTGGTCTATATGCAGGGTGCTCATGAACACAATGAATGTTCTGGAATACTCCTTCTTCCCAATATTATCCATAGTTTGTTATGATCCACACAGTCAAATACCTTTGCATAGTCAATGAAGCATAATATAATATCTTTCAGGTATTCACTGCTTTTGGTCAATACAAATGGAATCAACAATGATATCCCTAGTCCCACATCATCTTCTGAATGCAGCAGGAATTTCTACCTGTTGATGTATTGTTATAACAATTTTTTAATTATCTTAAGCAAAAGTTTACTTTCGTGTGATGTTAATGATATTGTTCAGTGATATCTGCATTCTGCTGGGTTGCCTTTCTTTGGAATAGGCACAAATATGGATCTCTTTCAATTGGTAGGTCAAGTCATTTCTTGGCACAGATGCGTGAGCACTTCAAGTGATATATCAGTTTGTTGAAACATTTTGATTTGTATTCCATCAATTCCTTGTTGCTGTTGTTAGATGCCATTGAGTCGGTACCGACTTA
>NW_006408802.1:477435-480216 GCF_000296735.1 Chrysochloris asiatica | reverse complement strand
TTCTTCTTGTAGCTTTAGCTTCTTTATGCTCAAGAAAAAGTTTCTGAGTCTCTTCTGACATCCATCTTGGTCTTATCTTTCTTACCTGTCTTTTTAATGACCTTTTGCTTTCTCCATGGTTGATGTTCTTGATGTCATCCCACAACTCTTTTGGTTTTCAGTCATTAGTATCTAATGCATTAAATCTCTTCTTGAAATTATCTCTACATTCCATTGGTATATATACCAATGTGTAAGGTAATGTTTTGAGTAAGGTAATATTTTGACTCTCATGGACTTATTTTAATTTTCTTCAGCTTGCATATGAACAGCTGATGGTCTTTTCCACAGTCAGCCCCTGGCCTTGTTTTATCTGCTGATATTGAACTTTTACAATGTGTCTTCCTACAGATGTAGTCAGTTTGATTTCTGTGTATTCCATCTGGTGAGATCCACATATATAGTCACTATTTATGTTTTTGAAAAAGACATTTGTAAATGAATAAGTCATTTGTCTTGCAAAATTTTTTCATGGGTTTGCTAGCATTATTTCTATAATCAAGGTGATATTTTCTTTGGTATTAAATCGTCTTCCTTATCATTATTATTGTTAAATGCTGTGGAGTTGGATGCAACTCATAGTAACCCTGTATAGGGTTTTCCTAAACTGTAAATTTGAGGGGAGCAAAAAACCTTCTTGTGGGTGTACAGATACTGTTCTTTCAAATTGATTTGGAAATGTTCCTCTTGACAATGAATATGATATAATTTCTCTTCAATTTATCATTCCTGGCATAGTAAGCTTTATGACTGACTGACTCAAAATAGCCAATAACATCCCATTTCAGCTCACTGATACCTAGGATATCAATCTTTATGCTGTGCATTTTACTTTTGGCGATTTTCAATTTCCCTAGATTCGTACTTTATCTATAAAGGATGTTTACAATAGTTTCCTTAGATTTTTAATTCTACCCCAGCAGCAAGTGAGGGTTCTGAAAGCTTTGTTCCACTCATGATATTATGGTCAACTCTACTTTGAAGAGGCAGCTCTTCCCAGGTTGTATTTTTAGTGCCTTCCAGCCTAAGGTGCTGATATTCAGGCACTAACTATATCAGACAATGTTCCACTGCTATTTATAATGTTTTTCAGTAGCCAACCTTTTGTTTGTTCTAAACTCTAGCATATTTAATGGTTGAATGAATGCTAAATTTAATAATAATAGTGAATATATTAGTGTCCTGGTATGGCGCTGTGGGTTAATGTGATGTACTGCAAAGTCACTTTGAACTGCAAGACCCATGGTTCAAGCTCACCAGCTGCTCCTAGGAAACCCTATACAGGGTTGCTATGGGTTGGAATTGACTCGATGACACTTAACAACAGCAATAGTAAATATATAGGGGGAAATAGAATAATACATACTTCATTCATCCAAAATAGAATAAAATAGGTCATGGAAAAGAAGTAAAAAAAAAAAATTAGAAATATTGCAGATGTAAATCCAAAATACATCTGCTGTTACATTTATTCTGAAAGCATTAAGTTATCATTTAAAGATTGCAGGACTGGATGAAAGACAACAGCAACAAAAAGTATGTGATGCTTCTCAAAGCACACCTTAACCATGAGAGTGCAGAATGTTTTAAAATAAAAACAAATTTAAAATACTATAAAAATAATAATCAAAAACATTTCACAACTAAACGACTATCAGACAAAGTAGATATTTAGGGAAGAAAATCTCCTAGAGGCAAACATTGACAATTCATGACAATTAAGAGGCTCATCTACAAGGTGGATATCATTTTTATAAGCCTGCACTCTTCTTTGATTTTAATATAGATAAAAGATTTATATAAGATGAAAACTATTTTCAAACCTATAATCAGAGCAGGAAAAATTAACTCACACATCTCATAATCTTTGCATAAGGACATAAAAATACAGCTAAAGAAAATAAATGTATTAACAAAACACTATTAAAAATGTGTACCTATCAATTGCATGGAATACCTATCCAACAAATAAAAAAAAGTTTCATGAGAACATGGGATATCTGTTTTCTATATATATGGGATCAATGAGTAAATCTAAACAGAATACAAAGTATAAAATCCTATTTAAAGTATTTTCTGATCACAGAATAATTAACCTTCAAACAACAAAAAGATCATTCGAAAGTTGCCAACTGTTAGAAACAAAGGTACAGACTTCCAAACAATCCATGGGTCAAAGAAAATCAAAAAACACAAGAGAAAATAAAACATTTTTTTTAATTGAAAGGTAATAATGAACACTTGTGGGGGAAATGAAAATAACACCTATAGGAGAATTACAATTATAAATATATATTTCAGAAAATAACAAAACCTGGTCATCAATACTCTAAGTTTCTAATACAAGGTGCTAGGAAACCAAACTTAACAAAGTAAATAGAAGAAAATAATATAGATACTATAACTTAATGAGAGGTTAAAAGAGGACATCAACAAAAGACGCTTGTTCTTTGAAGATAATAATAATCACTATAAAGGCCAGCAAGCAATTCACTGATTAGATAGTTGTTGTTGTTGTTAGATGCCATTGAGTCAGTAGTGACTCATAGGGACCCTATGAACAACAGAACAAACCACTGCCCACTGCTCCTATGCCAACCTTACAATCATTGCTAAGTTTGAGCCTATTGCTCTTGTCACTGTGCCATTAAATCTTAAAGAGCAAAGTTTATTGCCAGCATCCAGAGTCTCAGCTCAAACCCAAATCACTCTGACCCCAAAGTGAGCAGGGGAACAGGGTTT
>NW_006408802.1:473871-476339 GCF_000296735.1 Chrysochloris asiatica | reverse complement strand
TGGGGTTGTTCTTGAGGCAGGTAACAGTTAGAGCTAACATCCTGAATGATTTTTTTTTTTTTTTTTCCCTTGACAATTTCTTGCCCTAGAGCCAGGGCCTAATGAACCCAGTCAGGGCCTCTTTCCTGTAGTGGGTCATTTCAGGGACTCATTTAAAGAAGAGCAGGGGCTAATTTCACCATATCAGAACCATTAAAAAAGCCATTTACTTTTTAGCTTTTAACTTCTCAGAACCAGAACAATTCCATTGCCATCTACTTTTTTCATCCTTTAACCCCTCTCTCAAATTCTTCTGCCTCAGTTCTACTCAAGTCCTCTGGGTACACGTTCAGTTTTTCTTGCCAACATTTCTAATGCCCTCGTCAGTGCAATCAGTTCAGCTCATTACGCTGAGATCCCTGGCAGGAGGGCTATTGCCTCTACCTGGTCTTGTAAGATTACTATTACACACCCTGCTATCCGAGTCTCTTTATCCATGTAACTACCTCTGTTCACAAATAACGTTTAGTCCACCAGATATAGTCAAATAGGTCAGGTTGGCTGAAGAATAATTGGTCACTGATTTCTATACAATCATGGTTCAGTCTTCCAGTTGCCACATCAGGGAGGAGGATGGTAGTTTTAGTTACCCCATAATTCACAGGGAAATATTTGGATTGTCCAGTAAAATAACCTGGTATTGCCTATCTGTCCTGTTGTGAGCCATAGGCTTCCCTTTTTTTCTTTTTTGTAGCAGAGGGATGACTTGGGGACCCGGACAAGCTGGCCAGAGTGAATTTCTCAGCCTCTTTACTGAGAGGTTAGTGTGTGGGGGTGGGGGGTGGGGGGTGGGGCTATGGTCAGTTTCCAGGTTTTAATCAGACCTTGATGGGGGATACTTGTTGGCTCTCCCTGGAGTTTCCATAGTCCACACAAAGGGTTTACACCTGATTGTCGATTTCCTCAGGCCAGTGTGACTGGTTTCCTGAGTTTGAATCAGTAATGGCCAGGCATATTCATGAGGAACCTCCTATCTGCAGACTTTTGATTACAGGAAGTTGTTTGAACAGGTAACTTTGGAAGCAGGTCCTGGCCCAGTAAGGGGACTAGACAGTTTTATTTTTATTTTTTTCCAGTGAAGCAGTCTAGGGATTTCAGGAAGAACTGGTCTTCAGGCCTCCCTGAGATCTCAGTCACTATTACTGAACACAACAGTAACAGTCTGTCCCACATTGTTATTTTTAGCAGAGGTCCCAGGGGTGTGGGCAATAGGTGTGCCAAGTCATGCTGGGTCCCCTTACCCCCTGACATGGTTAGTTTTCTGTAGACAATGAAGTTTGCTCAACCATCTGTTGAGTTGAATTGGCTTTTCTGCCAGATACTTCCCTGAGATTTGGGTAATTATTTTTTCAGTGTCCAGGTTTTGTGCAATAAGTACATTGGTCCTTGTCCCCTTACCCCCTGACACTGTTAGTTTTCTGTAGACAATGAAGCTTGTTCAACCATCTGTTGAGTTGGATTGGCTTTTTCTGCCAGATCCTCCCAGAGATTTGGGCGATTATTTTTCCAATGTCCAGGTTTTTTGCAATAAGTACATCAGTCCTTGTTTAAGGTTCTCTTTTTCTTTTATGGGTCCTCCCTGGGGTCCCACAGGCTTACCTCTAGTGTTCTTTTAGGGAGACAGTAACTGCCTGAGACGTCTCGTGCTCTCGCTCTGTTAAATACCTTGATGGTGATGGTCACCAGCTGGGATGGATTCATGTCAATTGCCCTGTTGAATTTCTGCGATTTCTTTCTAATATCCATGGCGCTTTGGGAGATAAAAGTCATGTTAACCATTTGGGTATTTGTTGAGTTCTTAGGATCAAAGTCTGTATACTTACAGTAAGCCTGGTAGATTCATTTAAAGAATTCAGAAGGGTCCTCAGTTGGCTTCTACTGAACTGCCCATACCATGTTCAAGTTCTTTTAAGAACTCCCTTTTCCAGGGCTGTGTGCTAAGGACTGTGGGGGTGGGGGGTGGCAGGCTTGACGGGATGATAACTACGGCAATGAACGATGTATGATAGAATGAATGTAAAACTAATGTTCTCCCATGTAAACTATCACACAATTCATAATAAAACACTTATTAAAAAAAAAAAACAAAAAAAAAAAACTCCCTTTTTCAGACCTCTGAGAATGCATCTTTTATATTGCTCTAGTTGTGGCAGGTCCATTTAGATTTCAATTTGTGTTAGCTAGAGGAATTGCCTTGACTGGGGCAAGGGTCCTGTTCAGTTTTGTGTTTTGTTTTTTTTTTCCTCCATGGGTACATGCTGTTTTGTCCCATGCGTTATCTCAGACCAGACTTTTTGGTTGCTGCTCAGGAGCGTTGTCAATGGAGTCTGAATATCTGCCCAATTAGGATGATGGGTAGCAAAATAGTGGTTATTAAATTTGTTATTTGGTTGAGCCATCCTGGTGTGGCACTATGGGTCAGTGTGATG
>NW_006408802.1:464684-473477 GCF_000296735.1 Chrysochloris asiatica | reverse complement strand
ATGAGACAATGTTACAATTAAAAGCTATATTTCAAAAAAGTAACCATTTATCTCTTTGTATATTCACATACAGGCCTGCTTAAAACTGTTTTCACCTAATATTCATTTGTATTCATTTTTCCTCTGTATGGCTTTCATAACTTTCTGCATTTTTACAAGGTCTTTCATTGACAGATACTGGTCATTTATTGGCATGCAGCAGTTAGCAAAATTGAACTTCTCACATACCCCTCTTCCTTCCACATCTATTTTGATAAATGTCATTTCGCATCTGGGTCTGTTGGCACGCAAGAAAGGTTAGGGGCACCCCAGTTCCATTGGTTATAGATTCAGTTACCTAGGAGGGTGCCCTCACATTTATAGCAACTATAGAAGGAGCTCTGGTAGCGTAGGGGTTACGAATCGGGCTGTGAACCACAAGGTCAGCAGTTCGAAGCTACCAGCTGCTCTGTGGGAGAAAGATGAGGCTTTCTGCTCCCATAAAGATTTACAGCCTCGGAAACCCTGTTAAGGGTCACTATGGGTGGGAACCGACTCGACGGCACTTAACAACAACAACATAGAAGAATAGTGCGGTTACTGTTTGGCCCACCTTGGTAGTGTGGGTGTATAGATTACACAGATTTCTCCCTTTCCCACAACCCAAAGTCTAATTAAAATGAATCCCATGGCAGATATCCTCAAGCTTCAGCCGTGTGTAGATCAGCCAGCTCCGGTTTGTGGCTAAAGCAGGGTGGGTTGTACGTCTCCATGTTACCTTGTAAGGGTTGGTAAGGACCTGGGGCTTTTCAGTAAAGGTGGGGGGTCTGTCTATTTCACTTATACAAGTCGGGAGAGGAGTGGCAGGAGGGGAGTGTTTCAGAGGTCAGGTGCAATGTGTGAGGAGCCGGGAGGGGAGTTGGGGAAAAAGGAATAGGTCTAAGACCTGAACAGGAGAGACAGGGGCTGGAAGGTGAGTAGGAGGGTTAGGTGGGTGGTTATAAGGAGGGGGCATGGGGATATCAATGGCAGAGTCCTCTGGGTCTTGGAGGATTGCAGGGGCAGGGAGAGGGTTCGGGGAGTAGTGACGGGTGGCACCATCTGGCACCGTGGGATGAGAGTGACAGGAGTTTATGAGATTGTTTGTTCCTGAGGGCACATTGGTGGACCCAGGGAAGGAGAGTCTTAGTGATTTGGAACCAAGAATCTATGTAGGGAAATTGGTCCGGGTGGCCCTGTTTTCCAACGATAACTTAATATACAACAATGACATGGTGGAGGTCCATGGTCCCGGAGTCTGGCCAGTTAACTTGAAAGGAGGGCCATTTAATTTGACAAAGAGTTGGAAGCCTACCGGGGGTCATAGGGTCAACATAATCTCCCAAGAAGCCCTTGGGAAAGGTGTTTTTTTTTTGTTTTTATTTTTGTTTTAACATGCAGTTAAGGATCATGCCTCGAGACTGAGACTGGCACATGACGAGGGGTAAGGGAATGCAAGGAAAACTATAAGAAGAGGAAAAGACAGAGTAAATAAAAATTGATCTTGTCTGGAGAGTGGTGACAGAAGGTCCCCCAAGGAGGAGGAAGTCATATAAAAAGGTCAAAAATTCCCTGCTGCTTTGGAAGACAAAAGGAGGCGAGGTCTGGAATTCATGGAGGATAGAAGATAGAAGATAGAGGTTGAAATCTGTCTAGGCAGAGACGTGCCATTGAAGACAGGCAAGGATCAAGGGAGACACTGAGCCCCAAATAGACAAAGGATGACAAGAAAGAAACAGACAACTATGAGTAGTTTGGAGAGATAGGTCTACTCTTCAGAGGACACCTTCCAGAGGCCTAAAGCAAGAATGACAATGATAGGAAGACAGACAAGGAACTTAATTGTGAGGCAGAATGAGAAGTCCATTAAAGACAAAAGAATCCAAGAGAGAGGTTACAGGGGAGGGGGAGTTCTCATTCAGTTGCCCGCCTGGCCACGTCCTTCTCGGGAACTTAGGTCCATCTTGGCTAAGGTGCACCCATGATCCCAGGCTAGGTCAGCCTCCCAGACAGGGAGGTGAGTCACCAGCATGCCTTCTGCTACGACCAAGGAACCACTAGTGAGGGCCCAATCAGATTCTGCGGCTATTGCCACAGAGCTGCATGGACCAGATCCCTGAAAGCAGGAACCACTGGCTTCACAAATACAAACAATCACTCATCCATTCACACAGACAATTAGAGACATGTAAATGTTAAATGGATATAGTGACAGGATGGGCACAGACAGGTAGACTTGTGTGGCCACAGTCAGGTGGACCGAAGTCCCAGGCAAATTCCCATTTGTGTCCGAACAATGGGAATTTAGATTAACAGAAAAGAGTCTTGACTCACCAGAAAGACCAGGACAGGACCTTGCTCTTACGAGTTGATCAGACTTGAGTCCACTCCATGCAGGTCACCCAAAAACGAGGGAGGAGCCTTGGAACGTCTCAGGTGGCGCGCCTCTTCTTCCTGGGGCCATTGGGCCAGCTGGCCTGGAGAGAGGCTGGTAAAAGTTCAAGTAAGAAAGGCTGGACTGATATCTCACTGGGGCCTCCATTATGTTGCAGCGACGTGAGTCAGAAAGAACGCAACCCCAAAATCTTACAGAGCAAAGTTTATTGCCGGTGGCCAGAATGTCAGCTCAAGCCCGAATCACTCTGACCCCCAAGTTAGCAGGGAAACACGGTTTTATACAAAAACATAGAGTGGTTAAAACAAACAGACTTGTCTTGTTACCTAGGGTGGGAAATTCCAGCAGACCCTTACCCTTATCTTGTTTGTATGGATGGGCTAAGTTTTTATCCTGTTTGTTCAGGTGTCCTTGGGTCATTCTAACCTTCACGGTTTTACTATAAGAAGTTTATTATTTTTCCATAGGCTGAGGTGGGGGGAAGGAAGGGAAGAGTGAGATGGGGCTGAAAGGATTTAGTGGATGCCTAGTTTAAATGGGAGCTGTTAGTCATGCTATAACAATAGTGACCTGAATATGGGTTCGAACTGCCGACCTTGTGGTTCACAGTCCAGTGCTGCTTCTACAGCAGATTAGAGGGTAAACAGTGTTAACTTGAGTGATGGAGAAGGCAACATATAGCAACAATAATGAGTCCTGGTGTGGCACTATAGGATAGGCACTGGACTTCTAACCACAAGATTGGCAGTTCAATCCTTGGAAACCCTATATATAAAGGTGGCTATGAGTCAGAACCTACTCAATAGCACTTAACAACAGCAAGTAAAATAGGCTCATTTAGAAAGGTCAGTCATTCAAAATCAAAATCAAATGGACAGCATTTACCTAAGGAAAAACTTCTGAAGGGTCAGGAAGGAGGGTAGAATGGAAACTGATCTTACAAAGAATGGATTGCAATTTATGGAAAGGAAAGGAAGTCTATGCCTTGTTGTATGTAAAGCTGATGGTGTGCTCTGTAAATCTTCATTTATTTCAAAATAAAAAGTTATAAAACCAAAACAAAACAAAAAATGCAAAAACCCAGCTCTGAAAGCAGCTCACCTAGGCAGATTAGTTTTATGACCTTGGGCATGTTTCCTCCCAGTCTCTGTTTTTCTACAAAATGCTAGAGAGGCCTGGAAAGGGAGAGAGAGAAAGAAATGTGAAGGGAAGAAGAGATTTGGGAAGAGAATAGTACAGGAGAAAGGTGCAAAGTAATGAAAAGCAGAGAGGATTGAAGGAGGAGGGAGGAGAATGACAAAGAAGGGAAGGAGAGAAAGCAGATCCCAAAAGAGACTGTCAAGGAACCTAGGATATTTAGGGAAAGGCTTGGATAAACACTTGACCACAATGTAGGTTTGAACTGCAAGTTCGGGGGTTCAAAGTCATCAGTTACTCCTTGGAAACCCGAAACAGGGTTACTAAGGCACTTAACAACAGTAACTGGAGGCAGCACAAAGGTAGTGGGAGAATCTCTCATTTTATCCCAAACTCTGAGGCACTTGGGACCAGGCATGCACAGGTCAGAAAGAGAGGTTTATATAACCTTGATTACCCAAATCTGATCAGGAAGATTGCATTTAATTCTTTTTTCTCAGTAATTTTATTTTCATCTCTTATCTTAATATTTTAATCCTAATTATTTCAAAGTCTGTATCAGTTAAATCCATTATCAGCATTACCTGTGATACATATGCATTTCTTACCTAATAATTCTCTTGATTTAATTTTGATTTTTTCACTTTTAAGGTTTTTTCTTTGTATAAATGATTATGCTATCTACCGTAAGAGTAAATCCTTCCTTTCCCTTTCTTGCTAGACAGGGTTGCAAATTAATTGACGTAATCTAATCTGAACCAAGTGGAGGCAAGGTTGAAGTTTTAGAAATGTTTCCTCCAGTCTTTAGGGGACACACATCAAGATTATCTAGTTAGAATTTGGTGAATTCAGACATGTTCTGCCTGACCAGGATGAAGTGGCATTAGAAAACTCTTCTCTGCTTTTCAGAATGTCTGGTTTAAATTGTGCTTCTCACCCCACACATTTTAAGAATTTGGCTAATGTCTTGAAAGGAAAATTAATTTGAACCCTTCAAGTTTCCAAAGATGTCTCTTTCATCCCAGAAGTCAGCTAAATATAATGAATAGTCTAAATCTTGCTTTTGTCTGTGTTTCTATAACCTATGAGCTGAGATTCCTTTATTTTTTTTTTTACATTTTTATATAGTTGAGAAACAATCAAAAGAAAAATATTGCTTCATAATGTTAAACTTGTATAAAATTTCAACTTAAATGTCCTGGTGTGTCTCTGTAGCATAAGCACTGAACCACATAGTTGGTTTGAACCTCAAGATCAAACTCACCAGCCACTCCTCTGAAACCCTATACAAAGTGGCTATCAATCAAAAGTGACTTTAAGGCCCTTAACATAACCACAGCAACAAAGTTTTATTAGAACACAGCTATGCCCATTAATTTACATATTGTCTAGGGCTACTACTTTTGTTACAGAGTTAAGCAATCACAATATCAGAAACATTTGCTATTATCTATAAAGCCACCAAAAGTTCTGGCAATTTCTATATCCCTCATTAGTATTCCTGTGACCAGGCAAAGTCTGGATTCTCAGTGACTGTCCATTGAGGGGGGGTGAGCGGGGAAATCTGGCTCCAGCTGGTCAGTTTGTCTCTAAAAGTGTTATTGTATTCCAACATTTTTGGTTCTCAGTGCTCTGAGTTTTTTAAAAGCATATTTAAAAAAAAAAAAAAAAAATTCTATGGTTTTTATTTTTATCTAGTTTTTTCTTAGTAGGAACACTCATCTGCCACAGAGTACTCCATTCTTTCTACAAATGGAAGGTATTCATTACTTTAACCATTATGCTATATTTTACTCTTCACAGGAGGTATCAAGAAAGAATAAAGGCCAAAAGTGAAAATATTAGAGTTAGCTAGGAATTTCAAGATTGAGTGATATCAATGAAATCTTTCCATCCTACCACTTATTTTATAGAATGCTACATCATGACTTGGAGAAAAGAAATGCTTTGTCAGGTCACCTTTAGATTTTCACAGTCAGGATATTAGTCCTAGGTTTCTAGATCTAGTAGATTTTGCTGTGTTTTGCCCAGTGTGTGACCTTCACTGTACAAGCACATATGTGCGATGGTTTTGACATGGTGTATGTGCATGTGTGTGTGTGTGTATATATATATATATGTTGTTGTTGTTGTTATGTGCCATCGAGTCGGTTCCGACCCATAGCGACTATATATATATACTCTGGAGCATGTCATAAATGTGCTACTGACACAATTTGTCTGTTATCTGGTATTTGAAGTTATTGAAAGCTATCTTTCAGATTCTTTGTCCATTAAATGTATTTTTAACAGTATTTTATTCCCAAGAATATGGTCTTCCCATCTAATTAGGCAAAATGTAACCATAAAGAATGTTTTCAGGTGGTCTTAATTTAATCCTAGCTTATTTAAATATTTCTTTAAATGAAAGTAATATGACACTTAAAACCTAGACTTAATGACAAAAAAAATACTGACAGTTTCATAGTGCTGATGTCATTGCCATCTCAGTCTTTATTCAGAAAAGGCACCACTTAAACACAAATTTATATTTAGCTTGTGAAAAAGAAACATTCGGAAAAAATTACTAAGCTTTTTATAATGTTAAGAACAGCTCACCCTTTAGTTTTCCATCATCCATGTTTACCATTGCCTCTATTCTGCATAGGTTAACTGCCTGGGTCGATTGGCTTATCCAATACAGAAAATACAAGAAGCATTAAGATAAATCCATTTGTTATTATGGAAGCTCACTAACAATTTCAACCAAGACAAAAAGCATCAAATTATTTTATGTCCAACCTTCCACTGGTACTACATAATATGAACAAAAATATTAAGTTAAATGTATTTCTATTTTCCACCTTGTTGTTGTTGTTAAGTGCTGTCAAACTGGTTCGTACTCATAGCAACCCTCTGTGGGGTTTCTGAGCTGCAGCTGGTGGGGTTGAACTTCTGACCTTGTGGTTATAAGTGATTATCCTACAGCACCACACCAGGACTTCTAGCAGTATTTTATTTTCAAGATAGGTGTATTTGAATATTACTGATATCATATATACAAATACATTTATAATTGGAAGTTGATCTAGCTTTCCTGAATTTTCATGAAACCCTCCACAACCTGCTATAATTTTTGTTGTTGTTAAGTGTCATTGAGTCGGTTCTGACCCAAGCGACCCTATATAAGGTTTTTGAGAGGCAGCTGGTGAGCTTGAACTATCTACCTTACAGTTCAAACCAACTTTGCAGTCCAGTACATTAACCCACAGCACCACACCAGGACTCCATTTACTGAAGTAGCTCTTCATTTTCTATTACTATAATTTATATTGGAAGAAGCACAAGAACTTAGTGGTTGGGCTAATAATCACAAGCAGTTCGAATCCACCAGTCACACTACAGCGAACGATGAGGCTTTCTGCTACTAACAAGATTTATAGCTTCTCAGAGACGCCAAGGATGGAGACAGACACGATGATATGGACAGATGGAGTAGTTGGGGACACTGAACTCAGGGAGGGAGAGGGGCTGTGTGCTGGTGGCCAGGGGGGGCGAGCCTGTGTGGTATACCCTTTGGTTATTTGATGATGCATGGAAGGGATTGTAATCATTGTAATGAAACACAATGCAATAGGATGAGGGTAAAGCTGATGTTCTCCCATGTAAACCTCACAAGAAAAACTTAAAAAAAGATTTATAGCCTCAGAAATCCTATACAGGATCACTATGAGTCAGAACTGACTCAATGGCACACCACCACCACCACCACAATATTTTATTACAAAAGAGAAGAACTCAGAGCTGGACATAATTAGAAAATGCTTATGTTGAATGTTAAAAATCCCAAATTCATTGCAGTTGAGTTGATGCTGACTCATAGTGGTTCTATATGACAGATTAGAACTGCTCCAAATTATAATCTTTACAGAAGTCGACTGCCATCCTGTTCACCCACAGAGCAACTGATAGCTACTGCCAAAGCACTTTGTACTACTGAACCACCAGTGCTCTCTTATTTAGGAAAACCTAAAAATAAAACAAACCCACTGCCATCAAGTTGATTCCTACTTCTGGCGACCCTATAGAACAGAGTAGAAGTGCTTCTGAGGGCTTCTAAGACTGTAAGTCTTTAGGAGAGCAGATTGTCTCATCTTTCCCCTGGACCTATATAGAATAGTCCTAACAAAAATGCACATTTAAAAGGATAGTTTTCAGACTTAGTCAAATAATTCTTGATTTTCACTTTAATATTAATTTGTTCTATAGGATAGGTAAGCTGGGAAAAAAAAAAGGTGTTGAATTACATATTTTGTCACTTCTGTTATATGGACTTGTTATTTATATGCCTTTTAAGTGAAATGGCTTATTGTCATTGGGATTTATAAAGAAAAGGTACAATAAATAAATACTTTGCAGCAAATTAAAATAACTTATTATATCTCTCTAAATTTTATGTATGGCACTGTAGGATAATGCACTGACCTCAAGGTCAGTTTGAACTGCAAAGTCGGTGGCTCAATTCACCAGTCATTCCTCAGAAACCCTATACACAGTTGCTATGAGTCAGAACTGACTTGATGGCACTTAACAACAACAACAACAATAATTTTTTGTGTAGTTCGGTGAAGTATTACGGTGTCCAAGCCTGTAAGGAAGATAACCAAACATCCTTTTTTATTATTGGTTCCTAAAGAACTGCAAAATACAGGAAATATGCAGTAATGTAGAACCCTGATCCAAGAGTGTTCTCAAAAGTATTATGAGCATCCAATGATGTAGAATTAGAGCAAACATATAAATTCTTAAATGTATTTTAAATTATTTAGTGTTTCCCACAGAATTGTTTAAATATTAATCAAGTGATTTTCTCTTAGAATGACTTCATGGGTGAATACCATAATACCAAGCTGACCTGTTGTTTGTTGTTAAGTGCTATTTAGTTGGGTCCAACTCATAGCAACCATCCTCAAAACTGTCATTAAGTTTGAGCCCATTTTTGCTGCCATTGTGTCAATCTATCCTATTGGGGGTCTTCATCTTTATCACTGATCCTCCATTTTTCTGAGTATGATGTCCTTCTCCAGAAACTGAACCTTCCTGACAACATGTCCAAAGTACGAGAGATAAAGTCTCACTACCCTTGCTATTAAGACATATTCTGGCTGTACTTTTTCAAAATAGATTTGTTTGTTCTTCTGGCAGTCCATTTTTTTGTTATTGTTAGGTGCCATCGAGTCAGTACCGACTCATAGCGACCTTAT
>NW_006408802.1:461972-463179 GCF_000296735.1 Chrysochloris asiatica | reverse complement strand
AGGACGTCTGGGTTAATGGATTACACCTGGGGACGATTTGAGGAGGTTGTCACTATTATTCCTTGAACAATACTCCAGAATTCGCCAATCTACTTTGAGTGAATTCCTTGGGCAGATTGTCTCCAGAGCCTCTTTGCGGAATCCCAGCAAACCTGCCTTTGGAACTTTTACGGCTTCGACTTTAGAAAAGGTTTTTGTTTTAATATTTATCCATGGGTATCCAGGGCTCATGTATTAAGTTAATATAGAACATAACTGAATAATTTGATAAAGAACAGTCTGAACATGCTTGCCAGGTGGCCAGAGTTTGTTCCTCAGAGAGATTTGTTTCCAGGAACCTATGCACTGCCAACACAGTGGAGACATTAAGAGAGGCACATAAGAAACCATTTTCTCAGAAGCTACAATTACTGGAGTTAGAAGCATAGAATGAATAATAAGACCAAAGAAAATTATACAGAGGTAGCCCACCAGTGAGTTCACAAAAGCCTATGAACTCGGGACGTCAGGAGGACACTTCCTTGGCCCTCAGGGTCCATGGCTAGCAATCCTGAGTGGGGCCTTCATGTTGGATTTTTGTCCATGACACAGGGCCTCAGCATCTCAGTGATTGCGGTCCCCAACAATTGTGGATCCAAGTAAAATGAAATTTTTGATAACTTCAATCGTTTCTCCATCATCATGATGTTATTTACTGGTTTAGTTGTGAGGATTTTCATTTTCTTTACATTGAAATACAATTTAACCTGAAGGCCATAGTTTTTAATCTTCACCAGTAAGTATTTTAAGTCTTCTTTAATTCCAGCTAGCAATGCTCTATCATCTGCATATCACAGGCTATCAGTGTTTCTCCCTGCAATCCTGATGTCACATTCTTCTTCATATAATCACCCTGTCATATTATTTTCTCAGTATAAAGATTGATTAAATATGGTGAAACCCAGAATTATACCTTTCCTAATTTTAAACTATTCAATATCCCTTTGTTCTGTTTTAATGACTGCCTCTTGGTCTATGTACAGCTTCTTCATGAGCACAGTTAAGCATTCTGGAATACTCATTTTTAACAACGTTATCCATAGTTTTCATGATCCACATAGTTGAAAGCCATTGTATAGTCAATAAAACTCAAGTAAATATCTTTCTGTTATTCTCTCCTTTCAGCTAAGTTCCATCTAACATCATCAGTGGTGTCTCTAGTTCCACA
>NW_006408802.1:459603-461482 GCF_000296735.1 Chrysochloris asiatica | reverse complement strand
AGTGCCATTGAGTTGGTTCCAACCCATAGCAACCCTGTATAGGGTTTCTGAGGAGCAGCTGGTGAGCTTGAACCGCTGACCTTGCAGTTCAAACGGCTTTGCAGTCTGGCACATTAACCCACAGTGCCACACCAGGACTTCATTGTTAAAGTATTCTTTAACATATACATTGAGTTTATGTTAAAGATGAAGAAATATTTTGTAAAAAGTACATGGGGATTGTAGAAGGTCAGGGTGAACATAATTAATATCATTCAATTGAATATGTAGCAATAGTTGAAATGGGAATGTTTTATGGTATATATTTCTCAATAATAAAAAAGGTTTTAAGAAAGGAATAATCAATATATAACAAGAAAACACTTCATGGATCTGAGTTCATGACACATTTTAAATGTAATATTTTTACCGAGACTTGCAATATTGTTGAACAAATGAAAAAGTAAAGCGAAAGAAAGAAAGAAAACCCAGGCATTCTAAAGAAAAATTTGATGAGGAACTTGATAAGATATTTAATTTTAAAAGTAAAGGAGAGAGCCATAGAAATATGGCTCCAAAGTTATACATTTTAGGGAATGTTTCTAAATTATGCCTAACAGCAAGTGAGACAAGACAAAAGAAATCTTTTTTGAAACAAATCAAAGCATTAGAAATACTTCACCAACAGTGAAAACCATATCAAAATAGAAATAAGTTAAAATAAATGGGGCTTCTTTCTCTGCTTTAGAATAGCAATAGGAAATTAAGGTGAGATCATTTCCAATTCATGGAAGCTATTCTACTTTGAAATTTACTCATATGCTCAGATATGTTAAAAGGTAATGCACTCTGTAATATGGTCTTTAAAATGCACAGTGTGACTGGCATGGTTTAAACATAACATTTAGTTGCAATATCACCCCAAATTATCCTAGCAGGGAGAGCTGGGACAAACCACCAATTTGACTCCACATGTATTCCAGATACAGGAAAATGGATAAATTGGATTCTTTTGTGTTCTCCTTGCTGCTTGTCTTTATGAGCATTGAAATTATGTGGATGGAGATTTCAGCTCACAGAGAAGTTGTAAAAGAAGCTGCAGGAGTTAGCACCTCACAGGGCATCATGGGCTACAAATGGAGCCCAGCCATCATTAAACTGACTAGGGTGGGTGTAGATTATAAGACAGGAAGTAGTTATTTAAAACAGCAAGCTCCAAGTGTCTGAATGCCTGTATGAAAAAGGAAAGTCCATGAATTCTAGGGTATTCTAGGAAATATTAATATTAATTTAAATCTTCAAATAGTTTTTACTCAAAATGTTATCAATAGATTTCTAAGACTTAATCAGTGATTTTATAGTTCTCTCTTACTGTAATTGTACCTCCCACAAGTCACTTAACCTCCATGTGCCCCAGATTTTTTCTCTGAAAAATAGAGATGATATCTAAAGATCAGAGAGTAAGTCAGAAGATCACAAGAGGTCTCTTCCCACCTTAGGAGTGTAATTCACAAAGGCCTATATGTAATTTATAATGGGCTACAACTACAAGTCACACTTACAATACTTTTAACTTTTTAAATTGTGGCCTCTTACTTCCTATTCATATATTTAACACCTTTCTATATGCTGTTACTTCTGCTTTTGTATAGGAATAAATTTAAAAATACTTGATCAGTATTAGCCAATATTTTAAGTACTAATTTCATGGGGTGTTTATGAGGAATAAATGTACTCCTAAGTATTCTTGTTGACAGGAGTAATGATGGTCATACTAATTGTGTTATCCAAGTTTCTGATGGTCCATTCCAATCTAATGTATTAATTATCTCATGTGTCCTAAGTTCTAACTGTGCATCATAATTCTATAAATTGTGCTTCACTTTTGTTCTCTGGCCTC
>NW_006408802.1:453475-458695 GCF_000296735.1 Chrysochloris asiatica | reverse complement strand
CCTCCAAGGAGCACTCTGGCTGCACCCCCTATTTAGGTAGCCAATGTCTAAGTTGCCTGTCCCTATTAACCCTGTGTACAGAGGGGATGAAGACTGTTTCCCTCTCAGTTGGTATTTTGAGCTGCTACATCTGTACGTATAGGCTAAGTTCATCATATTGTAGCAATTTACACTTGTTTCCTTTATCAAATTTTTTATCTTCTTTTAATAGAGTTGTGATCATCAAACCATTGAAGCTGGTCAAACGGGTACTATCTTCAAGTTTAGGTGTTCTTGTGCATATCCCCTCACCTCATATCAGCTGGACACTTCACTCTCAGCTCTAGTCCTCTGTGACTATGTCCTTATCCATGGTCTCAGGAGTCCCCAGGTGTCCTCACAATACTTCGGACCAACCAGCCCTTCCTTGTCTCTCGTTCATCTCCAGGTCAATGGGGTCTATGGAACATTTCAAATTCAGCCCATAGCTTCATTGCTGCCTTTCCCCGACTTTCACTCACCATTTGACCAAGCTTACATGCCTGCTCATGTGTTCCCTTTGAGTTTCAGTCTTAGAGTGGGGTTTGTCCTGGTGGGACTTGGTTGCTTCCCTTAGTGGCTCTCCAGTGAACAATTTGCTTGTATTTGAGTAGCCAATCAGACTGCCATTTTTTGTTTTGATTTTGATTTTTCCTGCTGGTCTTCCTTTCAAGAAGTATCTTCTGTTCCTCTAGCTGTTCCAGGATGGTCTGCTTGTCCTTTATAGTGGAAACACCCCACCTCAGAAGGTTCTGCATGGGGCTAAGGATTACACCTAAGGTCCTATACACTGCAAAGGCTCTGCAAAAAGCCTATTTCACTGGACAAATTCTAGAGCCCCTTTTAGGTATTCTAAAGTAGCTGTAGTAGAGTAGTGGTTACGAGTTGGACTGCCAACCTCAAGGTCAGCAGTTTGAAACTACCAGCGGTTCTGCGGGAGAAAGATGAAGCATTCTACTCCCACAAAGGTTTACAGCCTCAGAAACACTGTGCATGATCACTATGAGTCGGATCCGACTCCATGGTACTTATCAACAACTACCAGCAACAATGAGTTATAGGCTGAAAATGGGCTTACACGTTTTCTATAATCATTGACCTCATTTCTTGTGCTTATTCATGAGCTTGACTCACCAGTTCTTCAAAGAACAGATCTGTAACATATCTTGTCTTGATTTTTTGATGCAGGGATCACATGCATCTCTGGTAATGTTTGCTTGAGTTTGTAACCTAGTGCTCTGCTTCTTCCATTGTTGCATCCAGAGCAACAAATCTCTATACATATGACTTGTTTTGTGGTCTCCAAAGCAGTTACTAATAAATCATCCCTTCTTCCCAAATTCTAAATAATTTAGAGACTAAAATGGAAGGGAAATCCACCATCAGTAAGAATGAAGATGAAACTGGTAGTGGTGATGGTTATGTGCCGTGGAGTCGGTTCCGACTCATAGCTACCCTGTACAGGGTTTCCAAGACTGTATATTTTTATGGGAGCAGAAAGCCCCAACTTTCTCCCATGGAACAGCTGGTAGTTTTGAACTACTGACCTTGTGGTTTGCAGCCCAATTTGTAACCACTACACTACCAGAGTTCCTTGAAGCTGAAACTAAAGGGTATAAATCCAGGTGAGATAGAAATGAGCTTCTTAACACTTACCCTCAGATTTAGGTATGATCAAAAGGGACAAGGTTAACAGCTGAGAAAACCAGCTTGATTAATAGACTACGATGGAGCTGAGTTCAGGATGCCCAGATTTTTTATCCAGATTTGCCAATAGGATAAGTGCATAAAGCTTTGGAGAGATTAGAATTGTGTTGAGGAAAAAAAATCCCTCCTTAGGGGAAATAAGGGGGGTTAGGGGGGAGCCTTCACCTTTATTTGCCTGCCTAGAACATCCTGGAGTCTTTCTTGATAGTCTGCAGACCACTCTCCTCTATGGGATATGATCTCTAAATCTTAGTCATGTTTGTACAAAGCCAATAATAAGACCTATAACTAAGGTAATTTTTTATTTTATTTGGAGTAGCAATAAGAAAGCAATATAAGTGTTCTATAAAATCTTTATTTTTATGAAGTCTTTATATTACAGTAAATGAGATATGTTTGTGTTCATAATATAAATTTAGTAACCATAATACTTGGTACTAATGAAAAACAGACTCTGGAGAGATAAGCTACAAATGCAGTTTCCTCCCTCAAAACAAAGGAAAAGAACACTTATTTTCTTAAAATAAAAAAGGTATACTTTGCTATTAGTATACTTACACAAGTTGCTGGTGAGCAGAATATGACATCTTCAAGATAGCTTTATTTTAAGACTAAAATATATCACATCAAATAATATTTCTAGAATGTGATAGTATAGAAAAAAACCACTTGGTGCTCATTCTTATTCTAAAATCTCAAGAAGAATCATTATTAATTTTGTGTAACATACCCAGGACCTTAGATACCCATACTTTTGGGTTATATTTCATGCTGAAACATTGGTAAAATAAAAAATCCACTCAAAACTCAAAATATTATTTATATTTTTAGAGATTATCTTAGATATCTTTCTCCTTTACATCAATTTTTTCGAATAACTTTTTTTTTTTCTTTTTGGTATTTTGCATGTGACCTCTGAACTGTTTCTTGAAAAAAATATAATGATGCCTTTTGCATAAAAGTTACCCAAAATTTCCCAAAGATTCAAAAATAAATGGTCTTAACCATATCTTTTGTAAGGCAGAAATTATCTTCCAGCATAATTTTAGGTCTCAAAGTATATCAATTTACATTAGTTTTAAAAATCAGCACCATGCTGAAATGAAAACAACCACCAGGTATTTGATATTCTTTAGAACCTTTAAGCACCTCTTACCTTTAATTAATGGACTCCTGGTGTGGTGCTGTAGCATCAGCACAGGACTTTGAACTACAAGGTCAACAGTTCAAATCTACCAGCTGTTCCTCGAAAACCCTATACAAGGTCATAATGAGTCAGAACTGACTCTACAGCACTTAACAGCAACGTTTACTTACAAATCCATTCCTTAGCAGGATATTGAGACTATGCAGTAAAGGTAGAATTTTTCTATCTTGTCTGTGGAAGTGGAAAGCAGAACCAATCAAATAGACCATGAACAAGGAGGAAAGACTATGAGTTAATGGAATTTAAATCTGACAGAATTGTTAAAATTATCTCCAAAGTTTGGTTTTGATGCAGTTCTATTTGTTGTTGATGTTAAACGTGTCATCGAGTCGGTACCGATATACATAGCAACCCTAAGTACAACAGAATGAAACATTGCCTGCTCCGGGGCCAACCTCACAATTGTTGCCATGCTTGAGCCCACTGATGCTGTCACTTTGCCAATCAATCTCACTGGGGTCTCCCTCTTTTTGTCAACTCTCCACCTTGCCAAACATGATATCCTTCTCCAGCGACTGGTCCCTCCTGACAAGATGTCAGAAGCATGAGAGATGAAGTTTGGGCATCCTAGCCTCCAAGGAGCACTCTGGCTACACTTCTTACAACACAACTGTTGGTTCTTTTGGCAGCCCATAGCAATACTCTACTCCAACAATATAACTCAAAAGCATCAATTCTTCTATAGTCTTCCTTATTCACTGTTCTGCTTTAGCATGCATATGAGGTTATTGAAAATACCATGGCTTGGGGCAGGCGCATCTTAGTCCTAAAGCTGACATCTTTGCTCTTCAACACTTTAAAAAAGTCTTGTGCAGCAGATTTGCCTAATGCAATATGTCATTTGATTTCCTGACTGCTGCTTCCAGGGGTGTTGATAGTTGATCCAAGAAGAATGAAGTTCTTGACAACTTCAATTTTTTCTCAATTGATAAGAATTTGGTTTATTGGCCCAGTTGTGAAGATTTTTTATTTCTTTACCTTGAGATGCAATCCATACCGAAGGCTGTACTCTTTGATTTTCATCAGTAAAATATTTAAGTCCTCTTCACTTTCAGCAAGCAAGGTTGTATCATCCACATATTGCAGGTTGTTAATGAGTCTTCCTCCAATCCTGATGCCCCATTTTTCTTCATACAACCCAGCTTCTCTGATTATTTGCTCAGCATACAGGTTGAATAAGTATGGTGAAAGAATACAACCTTGTTGTACATCTTTCTTAATTTTAAGCCATTCAGTGTTCCCATGTTCTGTTGGAACAACTGCCTCTTGATCCAGGTACAGATTCCTCATGAGCATAATTAAGTGTTCAAGAATACTCATACTTGGCAGTGTTGTCCACAGCTTGTCATGATCGACACAATTGAAAGCCTTTATGTAGTCAATAAGCACAGGTAAACATCCTTCTGATATCCTCTGCTTTCAGCCAAGATTCATCAGACATCAGCAATGATATCTTTCATTCTACGTCCTCTTCTGAATCCGGCTTGAACCTCTGGAAATTCTCTGTCAATGTATGCTTGCAGTCATTTCTGTATTACCTTTCGTAAAACTTTACTCACATGGGATATCAAAGAGATTGTCTGATGATTTCTGCATTCCATTGGGTCACCTCTCTTTGGAATGGACACAAATGCAGATTTTTTTTCCAATCAGTAGGCCTAAATTTCATGGCATAGCTGAGTGAGTGCCTCCAGTGTTGCCTCACTTTCTTGAAAGATTTCAATTTTTATTCCATCAATTCCTGGAACCTTGTTCTTCACCAATTCCTTCAATGCACCTTGGACTTCTTCCTTCAGTATCATTGGCCCTTGATCACATGCTACCTCTTGAAATGGTTGAATATCAACCATTTCCCTTTTTTTTCCCCCCCAGTGGGTATTTACCCAACACATCTTCTCATTTATTGGTCAAGTTTGCCCAATGGTAAATTTTTTTTTTTTTAATTTTTATTGTGAATTATGTGCATCTACTTGGGAGAATATCAGTTTTACATACATTGTATGGTATTTCGTTTCACTGCAATGATTACAATCTCCTCCATGCATCATCAAATAACCAAAGGGAACACCCCAGAGGCCTCTCCCCTGGCCATCAGCACACAGCCCCTCTCCCTCCCTGAGTCCATGGTCCCCATCCACTACATCTGTCCACATCATCGACTCTGTCTCCATTTCTGGCATCACTGCTTCTCTGGATAGGGGCCCTTATTCCACTCTTCTTACTTGATGGTCCCAGGTACCTGCACTCCTGGACTGCAAAATCAATCACTCCCCTCTTTTGACAAAAAA
>NW_006408802.1:451126-451680 GCF_000296735.1 Chrysochloris asiatica | reverse complement strand
GCACTCTGACTGCACTTCTTCCAACACGGATCTATTGGTTCTTTTGGCAGCCCATGGCACTTTCAATATTCTCCTCCAACACTATAACTCAAAAGCATAAATTCTTCCACGGTCTTCCTTATTCACTATCCGGCTCTTAACATTGTTGTTGTTAAGTGCCATCAAGTTGGTTTCGACCCATAGTGACCCTGTACAGGGTTTCTCAGGCTGTAAATCTTTACAGGAGCAGAAAGCCTCATCTTTCTGTCGCAGAGAGGCTGGTATTCAAACTGCTGACGTTAAGGTTTGCAGCCCGATTCCTAACCACTACGCTATCAGAGCTCCTTTGTTCTTAACATTAGTCCCCTCTTTTATCCATTCAAAACATGCCTCAATCCCTGTGTCCCAGAGCCCTGTTCCAAGGTTGTGCATACATCATTTACTTCTGTCCCACTTAGCCCATGCAAACCTGCCAAACTGTTCTACTATACACCTTGCTCTTCGATTCCCCTCCCCCTTCTTGTGTATTGCCCCTCCCCTCCCAGCACCCAAGCTATCCTGTGTCTATTCCCTAT
>NW_006408802.1:437514-448461 GCF_000296735.1 Chrysochloris asiatica | reverse complement strand
TACAACTCTTCATAGTATTCTGTTATTATCCTTTTGATTTCCTTTGGTTCCATTGTGACATCGCCCATGTGGTTTCTAATGCAAGTTATTTGTGTCTTCTCCCTCTTTTCTTTTGTTAGATGTGCCAATAGTTAGTCAATGTCATTAATCCTTTCAAAGAACCAGCATCTTGTCCTGTTGATTCTTTCTATAATTTTTCTGTTTTCCATCTCATTTATTTCTGCTCTTATCTTTATTCTTTTTTTTTTGGTGACTGTAGTTTCCCTTTGTTGGTCTGTCTCAGATTTTTGTAGATGCTGTGTTAATGTGTTGATTTTGGCTCTTTCCTCTTTTTGGATGTATGAGTTTATTGCAATAAATTGTCCTCTCAGAACTGCTTTCGCCTTTTCACAAAGAGTTTGATATGTTGTGTTTTTGTTCTCATTTGTTTCTAGGAACTTTGTGAATTCACCTTTAATTTCTTCTTTTACCCAGTCACTTTTCAGCAGGGTGTTATTCAGTTTCCATGTATTCGACTTTATTTCCTTGGTCTTCTTATTGTTGATTTCTAGTTTTGTAAATTTATGGAGGCTTGCTTTTTGACCTAACACATGGTCAATTCTGAAGAATGTTCTATGTGCACTGTAGAAGAATATTGTGCTGTTGTTGGGTTTAATGCTTTGTACACATCTATGAGGTCAAGTCGGTTGATTGTGCTGTTCGGTTCCTCTGTAACTTTGTCGAGTTTCTTTCTGGTTGTTCTGTTCCTTTTCAAAAGTGGTGTATTTAAATCTCCCTCTATAATTGTAGATTTATCTATTTCTTTATTCAATTCTAAGAGGTTTTGCTTCATATATATCGGTGCTCTTTCACTGGGAGCATAGATATTTATTATGGTTATGTCGTCTTGCTCAATTGACCCTTTGATCATGAGATAGTGTCCTTCTTTATCTCTTATGCTGGTTTTTGTCTTAAAGTTTACTTTATCAGAGATTAGTGTTGCCACTCCTGCTTGTTTACTATTGCAGTTAGCTTGATATTTTCTTCCACTATCCTTTAACTTTTAGTCTGCTTTTGTCTTTGTGTGTAAGATGTGTCTCTTGCAGGCAGAATATTGAAGGGTCTTGTTTTCTTATCCATTCTGCCACTCTCTGTCTCTTCACAGGTGCATTTAATCCACTGACATTCAATGTAATTATCAATAGGTATGAATTAATTGCTGCCATTATGTTAATTTTTTGGTAGTGCTGTTTGTTCCTTTGTTCTGCATGACTTCTTGTGCTGAGTTTTTTTGTGTGTGTGTGCTATTTCTTGTTGATTTCTTCTTTGTTTTTATGTTTCCTTATTCTTCTTGGATGCTCACTTTCATGGTAAGTTGTGAAGTATTAAATTTGGGGCAGGATTACCCCATAGTTTATTAACTTTTCCCTCCATTTAAGAAAGTCTATTGTATCCTGTAATCTATCTGACCTCCTCACCACCTGGATCTCTGTTCCTATATTTTCCCCTTCTTTGACATTGTTATTATTTTGATCTTTGGTTGACCTCTGAGCTCATTTGAATTTGTTGTTGTAATTTTGTTCTGTTCTGGACTCTGCTATCTGTCATAGGAGTTTCAGCTGGTGTTGCCACATATGTCAATCTCTGGTTTTTGTCTTTTCTTGTTGGTTTTCAGTCCAAACAACTCCCTTTAGGATGTTTTGAAGTGTTGAATTGGCCTTGACAAAATCTCTTAGCTTTTGTTTATTCTGGAATGTTTTGTTTGCACCATCATATTTGATTGACAGTTTTGCTGGATAGACAATTATTGGTTGGCGGGTTTTTTCTTTTCAGGTTTTATATATGTCTCCCCATTGCATTCTTGGCTGCATGGTTTCTGCTGAGAAGTCAGAGCTTAATCTGATTTGTTTGCCTTTGTAAATAACACTTATCTTTTCCCTGGCTGCTTTTAGGTTTCTCTCCTTGTCTTTGGAGAACTTGATTATTACATGTTTTATTGATTTGGGGCGGGGGGAGTCTATCCTTCTTTGGGTACGTTTGGCTTCTTGCATGTGTATCTTCTCATCCTTCAAGATGTTAGGTAAATTTTCTTCCAGAAGCTCTTCAGCTATCTCCTCAGTTGACTTCTCTGATTCAGAGAAGAAATCCTATTCCAGAATGCCAATAATTCTTAAGTTATTCCTCTTCATGTTTTCCAGCATGAATTGTAGACTCTCTTCAGATGTTTTAATCCTTTTTTCTGCTTGCTTTTCTATCTTATCAGTATTGAGAGATTTGTCTTCCAGCTTGCTGGTTCTGCCTTCCCGCTCTTCACTTCTGCTCCACTGCCCTTTCAGTGTATTTTCCATTTCTAATTTTTTATTATTAATCATCTGGACCTCTTTTTGCAGGTTTTGAATTGTTTCCAATCCTGTGTTGATCTTGTTTGATTGCTCCTGTAGTAATTTCCTGATTTCTTCCTTATTTTCCTGCACCCCTTTTCAGAGTATTTGAATTTGTTTCCATATCATTCTGAATTCCTTCTCAGGCAAATCCAAAACCTGCTCTTCCTCTTCTGGGGAGCCTTTGTCTGTCTCCAGCTCATTTGTCTCAGTTAATCTTTTCTGTTGTTGGGCATGTTTTGAGATCTTTTGTTGTTTTTATTATTGTCATTTTCAGTAGTTAGGTGGGTTTTTAATGCTTAAATTAATGTTTATTGCTGTGTTGTTAAGTTTACAGTGTGTCTCCTGGTGGATATGATCAGGAGATAGGGTTCCATTTTCTCATGTAATGCCTAGTAGCTCTTATTGACTCTTGTTTCAATAATTGAATATTATGGGGTATGCTTGTAGCTTGGCTATATGGCCACAATTGCTGTCTCTTCTTCAGTAACTTAAGGAGAAAAAGTTCCCACCTCCAGGGTAAAAGTGTGGTCAAAAGGGCCAAAACAGAAGCAATATAAAAGCAGAGACAAAAACAACCACGCTAATACAAAAATAAAACTGTGGCCGACTGGCTAGTAGCCTTTGCTACGCAGGCAGTGTGTGTGCACTGTAGAAACCTCCAGCAGTGGGTGGAGGTGTGCACTCACTCAGGCCCCTCCTCTAGTCACCACCGCAGAGGTGTGCAGTAGATATTGAGAAGTTAAAGAGAGAAAGATTGTCTACCATTTTTGTCTCTGAAGGGCAGTAAGTTATCTGCGTGTTCACATCATAATTCTCAAAATACTAGTGTCCTTTTATGTTGGGGTTTTACAGATTGTTCATACAGTTTGTCTATCAGGACAGCCCTGCTTTTTTCTTGATTGTAGGCAGAAGTAAAGGGTCCTGCACAGGTTAACTTTAAGGCTGTGACCCAGTCAAACATCATAGGCAACAGCCAAAGATTCTGGCTGTGGGACCAATGGGGGTCTTCCTTTCTGTGCCATTGGAAAACTGTGGGCTCAACGCTGGACTCTTTGGGGGTGTGCGCCCACCCACTTGAAGGTGTTTGGGCTGGGCAGAGAAGGTGTGACAAGGAAGAAGAGGAAAGAATGGATTTTAGTGCAGGCTCACTGTGCTGGTTTGGCTGTGGGCCCACTGTCCGAACTCAGCCTGGGATGGGGTGACTGCAGAGAAAGTCCTGTGTCTGGATCAATTCCTAAATCACAATATTTTCCTTTATATCATGATTTTTCCACCGGTGGATGCTGAAAACTGACACCTGGTACTTTATTCTTGATCCAGAGTTCTGGAGCTGTTCCATAAAAGAAGCTTCTCTGGGTTTTCACTCCCTTCCCTACAGAGCCTGTCCTACCTGACTCTGCCTCTAATGCTGCCAAAACCAGACCAACCATTTCCTTTTGATATAGTGACTTTGTGTATTCCTTCCATCTTCTTTTGATGTTTCTGCATCATTCAATAATTTATCCAGACACTGCTTCAATAATGAAAGTTGAGGCTTGAATCTTTTCTTCAGTTCCCCCAGCTTTGAAATGCTGAGCATGCTCTTCCATTTTGGTTTTCTGACTCCAGATCTTTGCACATTTTGTTGTAATATTTGACTTTGTCTTCTTGAGATGACCTTTGAAATTTTCGGTTCAGCTCTCATACCTCCTCATTTCTTCCATTTGTTTTAGCATCTCTGTACTGGAGAGCAAGTTTTAATGTCTCTTCTGATATCCATTTTGATCTTTTCTTTCTTTCTTGCCTTTCTTCATGACTTTTTGCTTTCTTCATGTATGATATTATTGATATCATCCCACAACTCTTCTGGTCTTTGGTCATTAGTGTTTAATGTATCAAATCTGTCCTTCAGATGATCTCTAAATTCAGGTAGGATATATTCAGGGTCATATTTGGATTTTGTTTTGGCTGACTTGTTTTCATTTTCTTCAGCTTCAGTCTGAATTTGCATATGAGCAATTGATGTTCCACAACCTGTCCCTGGCCTTGCTTTGACTGAAGATATAGTTTTTCCATTGTCTCTTTCTGCAGATGTAGTCAATTTGATTGCTGTGTATTCCACCTGGTGAGGTCCATGTATATAATCATCTCTTAAGCTGTCTAAAGTAGGTAATTGAAATGAAGAAATCATTGATTTTGCAGAATTCTATCATGCAATCGCCAGCATCATTTCTGTCACAAAGGCCATATTTTCCAACTATTGATCACATCCTCTTTGTTCCTAGTCTTTGCATTTCAATTCCAGTCATGATCAATACATCTTGATTGCATATTTGACCAATTTCAGATTGAAGAAGGTAGCAGAATTCTTCTATTTCATCCTCACTGACTTTAGCAGTTGGTGCACAAATTTGAATAGTAGTGGTATTAACTGGTCTTCCCTGTAAGCACACGCATATTATCCTATCACAGACAGCTTTGTACCTCATAACTGATCTGGACATGTTCTTTTTGACAACGAATGCAACACCATTCCTCTTTAATGTGTCATTCCCTGCATAGTAAATCATGTGGTTATCAGATTCAAAATGGCCAATACTAGTCCATTTCAGCTCACTAGTGCCTAAGATATTGAAGTTTATGAGTTCCAACTCATTTTTGACAATTTCCAGTTTTCCTAGATTCATACTTCATACTTCCATGTTCCAATTATTAGTGGATGTTACAGCTGTTTCTCTTCATTTTGAGTTATGCCCCATCAGCAAATGAAGATCCCTCGAGCTGTACTCCCAAGTGCTTTACTCCATTTGTGTCATCATGGTCAACTCTACTTTGAAGAAGCAGCTCTTCCCCAGTGGCATTTTGAGTGCCTTCTAACTTGAAGGGCTCGTTTTCCAGCACTATTGCTGACAGTGCATCTCTGCTATTCTTAAGGTTTTCAGTGATTAAATATTCGCAAGTGGTTTGTTGCTCCCTCTTCCTAGTCTGTCTTTGTCTGGAAGCTCATCTGAAACTTGTCCACCATGTTTGGCCCTGCTAGTATTTAAAATACCCATGGCATAGATTCCAGAATCACAGCAACTCACAAGCCACCATTGTACAACAAACTGATAAATGAGTGGTGGCTGTTCTGTTTAGTGTCTTTGTTTAGCATGAACATTTTTGATGCCATGATTTAGGATGGTATCAGCACTACATTTATCAGTTTCAATAATCATTTTACCTGGTTTTTTAGACAGTACAGATAGAAAAAGCTCAAGACTGTCAAAAGACCCCAGGTAAGCTATTTTCAAATGATCTCTAAAAAGTCTATTGTATAATATAGCAAAAAGCTAGACCATAGAGACAAGCATAACATATTATTACTCAGTCTTGTGATGAAGGCAATACAGATATTTCTCTATGTGTATAGATGCATAAAGGTTGAATATTACATATTAAGTGAACATTATGAAGATGTGATGGGTTAAAATGGAAACCTATTCTAATAGCTAATTACTCCAGCCGAACTTTCCCACATGCAAGCTACTTCGTTGATCTTGCTTCTGAATCTTCAGAAAGATTAAATTTTTTTCTCAACGGATTTAAAGCATGGAGCATTTATTCTGACTTATTCGTATTTTTATTAGTTTAAAACTTAAAATGTTGAGATTTGAATCTTTGACCTTTCTTTTTTTTCCTTAGAAGAGATGGTGGTTATGTGCCGTGGAGTCGGTTACGACTCATAGCGACCCTGTACAGGGTTTCCGAGGCTGTAAATCTTTACGGGAGCAGAAAGCCTCATCTTTCTCCCGCTGAACAGCTGGTAGTTTCGAACTGCTGGGCTTACAGCTCGCAGCCTGATTCATAACCAGTATGCTAAAGGAGCTCTGGTAGCGTAGTGGTTATGAATTGGGCTGCGAACTGCAAGGTCAGCAGTTCGAAACTACCAGCTGCTGTTCCGCGGGAGAAAGATGAGGCTTTCTGTTCCCGTAAAGATTTACAGCCTCGGAAACCCTGTACAGGGTCGCTATGAGTCAGAACCAACTCCATGGCACATAACAACAACAACACTATTATAGAGATAGGCATATAAATTATACACAAAATTCAGTTCTTCATAGAATATGTCTATTTTGGTTTCAGACTATCATTAAAAGAGTGAGTATATTTTATGTGAATGTGTAGGCAGAAAGAAAGGATTTTGCTGTCAATTCCCTTAACATCAATGGATTTTTCACCATCTGTTTACTAAATAAAAGGTTAGTTAACTCTATTATATTTCCCTGGAATTTAATTCCAGGTGAGAGTAAATTTATAACCTGACGATTTTATAATATCAGTTTGTTTTGTGGTGGCTATTTCCTGCCACTGAATATATTATACATTAAAAAAAAAAAAAAGGAGTGATTCTCTTCTAAATTTACTGATGCTTTGTTGCAGTACAGATTAATAAACACAAAGCCAAACTGACAGAATAGAAGAGAATAGAGGAGTGTCTCCTATAAATTGAAATTATCAGTATTTGTTAATAAACAGTCTTTATTTTGAAATAAAATATGCTTTTATTACACTTAAATCCCATGTAAATAAGCTTTATAAATCCCAAATTTATAAAAAGAAACAAAGAGAGCACAAAGTTTTAAAACATTGGTTACTATATCCATTTGGATTTTTAAATAAGCCTATTTAAACAAATTTTATATGTGCTAAATTTACATTTTAGGGACATTACTATTTAGGAAAAACACTATTTCATGCAGATGTAATCACTGAAATATACATGCATTTCAAAACTATAAGGCAGAATCCAGTTTACAAAAGATGCATGTCTGTTGTTAGTTTTATGGTTCTTTTTCCCCATATATTACTGTTTAGAGAGAAAAAGCATAGCTAAAATCAAAGGTGAGATGCTTTAGGCTTTAATAACAATAATAAAAATCTATCCTAATTAAAAGGCAAGATGCTACTATAACTAGATGGAAGTTTAATATATTTTATTTTTTTAATCCACTGAAGAATGCTACTAATTTTTTTGCCAAATTAAGTCAGTTCACTTTAAAAATACATATACCTATAATCAATATTGGTGAATATTTAAAATATTTTATGACTTTTTATTTTATTTATAATATTGTTATTTGTTGTTGTTGTTGTTAAGTGACATTAAGTCAGTTCTGACTCACAACATAGGGATTCCAATGAACAGCTGGTGAGTTTGAACCGCCAATCTTATGGTTCAAACCTATCTTCCTGTCTAGTACATTATTCTGCAGCACCATACCAGGAATGTTATTATAAGCTGCCATTAAGTCATTTCCAATTCATAGTGACTCTATGCACAACAGAACAAAATACTGCATAGTCCCTTGCTATCCTCACAATTTTTATTATACTTGAGCCCATTGCTGCTGCCAATACATTAATCCATCTCTTTGGGGGTCTGCCTCATTTTCCTTGACCCTCAACTTTTACCAATCATGTGCCTTCTTCAGGGACTGGTCCCATCTGATAATATGTCCAAAGTATGAAAAACAAAGTATCACCGTCCTGGCTTCTGAGGAGCATTCTGGTTATACTCTTTCTGATACAGATTTATTTGTTTTCTGGCAGTCCATAAAACTTTCAATAATCTTTTCCAACACCATAACTCAAATGTATCAGTTCTTCTACTGTCTTCCTTATACATTGTCCAACTTTCACATGCAAATGAGGCTATTGAAAATACCATATGGGTAAGGTGCACCTTATTCCTCAAAATGACATCTTTGCTCTTTAACATTTTTAAAGAGGACTTGTGCAGCATATTTATCTAATACAACATCTCATTTGATTTACTGTCAGTTGCTTCCATGAGTGTTGACAGTGGATCCAAGTAAAAGGATGTCTTTGACAACGTCAATCTTTTCTCCATTTGTCATCATGTTATTTATTGTTCCAATGGTGAGAATTTTTCTTTCCTTTACACTGAGATGCAATCCCTATTGATTGCTGTGGTCTTTCATCTTCATCAGTTAGTATTTTAAGTCCTTTTCACTTCCAGCAAGCAAGGTTGTATCATCTGCATAACACAGGATGTTAATGAGTCTTCTTCCAATGATGCCTTGTACTTCTTCATATAATCTTGCTTCTGGATTATTTGCTAATTATACAGATTGAATAAGTATGGTGAAAGAATACAACCCTGGCACATATCTTTCCTGATTTTAAATCATTCAGTGTCCCCTTATTTGGTGCTCTTGGTCTGTCTATCTTTGTCGTGTCCCACTCAGTCAGAAGCCTTTGCAGGTTACAGGCAAACATCTTTCTGGTATTATATGCTTTCAGTCAAGGAACGTCTGACATTAGTCATGATATCCTTTGTTCCATGTCCTCATCTGAATGCAGGTTGAACCTCTGGCAGTTCACTGTCAATGTACTATTGCAGTAATTTTTCAATTATCTTTAGCAAAATTTTATTGCATGTGATATTAATGATACTGTCTCATAATTTCCATAATCGATTGGGTCACCACTCTTTGGAATGGGCACTAATATAGATCTCTTCCAATCAGTTGACCAGGTAGTTGTCTTGCAAATTTCTTGGCAGAGATGAGTGAGTGCCTCCTGTACTGCAATAGTTTGTTGAAAGATATATCAGTTTGTATTCCATCAATTCCCCATGCATTGTTTTTTGCCAATGCCTTCAGTGCACCTTGGACTTCTTCCTTCAGGTTCATTGGTTCTTGATCACATGCTACTTCTTGAGATGGTTGAACATTGACCATTTCTTTTTGGTACAGTGACTGTGTATTCCTTCCATCTTCTTTTAATGCTGTCTGCATCATTCAATATTTTTGCCCATAGAAGCCTTCTATATTGAATGTTGAGGCTTGAATTTTTTCTTCCATTCTTTAGTTTAAGAAATGCTGAGTGTGTTCTTCTCTTTTTGCTTTCTAACTCCAGGTCTTTGTAGATTTCATTATAATACTTGATTTTGCCTTCTGGAGCTGTCCTTTTAAATTTTCTTTTCAGCTCTTTCACCTCCTCGTTTCTTCCATTTGCTTTAGCATCTCAATACTGGAAAGAAAGGACAGTGATGCAAAACACCAGCTGCTCCTTGGAAGCCCTCTACAAGGTTGGTATGAGTTGGAATGAACTCAGTGGTACTTAATAATAACAATAGCAGGTGCTTCTTTTAGAAAGCACAGCTTAAGGTAGATATAATTTACTAATTAAAATAAGCTATATTTTGGTTCAAAGACTTCAGGGGATAGTATCAGTCTATAATTTACAGGGAAATATTTTTGTGGGTTTATTCAGCCTGAGTGACTCCAGTAATTTGGGCTCCCATTGAGGATTTTTTATTTTGTTCCATATTTCCCCACTTCTGATCAGTATTCATCTATGTTGTTGAGGTTGTTGTTGGGAAGTGCCATCAAGTCATTCCCAAGTCAAAATGACCCTGTATAGGGTTTCTAAGGAGCATCTGGTGAGCTTGAACTGCTGAACTTACAGTTCAAGTGCATTGGCCCATGGCTCCACAGTTCCTTTGTTTGGTAACAATAGAAATAATAGTTAAGTCTTTTTCCTTTGTTTGGTGACAATAGAAATAATAGTTAAGTCTTTCAAAGTACAGTTTCCCAGTATATACCTAACTGGCTTCAGCATAAGATAAGTTTTCTTTTTTTGTTTTATTTTGAGCTCAAGGAATTAATTTAATTTGATATTTCATTGTTTTCAGTTTTTTCTTAAAATAGAGTTTATTTTTAGAACAATTTTAACTTTACATAAAAAATGGGATGATTGTATAGTTGCTATATACTCTCATTCAATTTCCCCTATTAATAACATCTTGAATTAATGTAATCTGTGTCTTACAGTTAATTAACTCATATTTACCCAGATTTCGATTTCAATTTCTTATAATAAATATGATTTGTGGTATTTTGTTTCAGTGTGCTACTGTAGGATAAGCACTGGCTCACACGGTTGGTTTAAACTCTAAGGTTGGTGGTTCAAACTTACCCGCCATTCCTCAAAACCATATACAGGGTCGCCATGAGCCAGAAAAAACTCGATGGCACTTAACAACAACAACAGGCCTAGGAGAGTAAAACAAGGAGATAAAAAAAAAGATTGGATATTTTAAAGGAACTTTCATTATCATGCATGGAGAACAAAATATCTTCAGGAGAATTTTAGCATGAATGAGCATAAATGGCCACAATAGCTTCAACAATAGCAGTGCTTCCAACCATAGAAATGAGAAATCCTTGGAAATAAAAGTCTAAAGAGTACTTCAGGTTGTTCATAGTCTACTTAAGGTTGCCTTACTAGAGAGTATTTTCTGTCAGGTTGAGCAAAATAGTGGCCTTTCCCAGGACTTTTGTTTATAACGCCTTTGTTCTTTGCCATGTAGTTCTTCTCAGAAATCGTATTTCGTCATCACGAAATGCAATTTGTAAAAAGGACTCAGTTTTATATGATCCAAGAGTAAATATATAAAGGTTTACAAAACAGACTAAATGCTTTAGAGAAAGGAAGATCGCTTAAGGGAAATAAGACCCAATATATCCAGATTACACTCCCAGCTAAGGTTATTCATGGTATAAGTAGATTTGTGTTATCTTTCAGTAATCCAGAA
>NW_006408802.1:435392-436079 GCF_000296735.1 Chrysochloris asiatica | reverse complement strand
TGTGATTGAAAAATGAAACAATCCTGACTCTGTGTTTCTCATTCTTTACAAGTGTAAGCAATAATTAATTAGATTCTGCATATCTCTAATGGAGACAGAAGTAGAGATTTTGAAAACCAGGAATCTATAACAGGTGTATCTATGGAACCTATTTCTCGCTTCTCATATAACTGCACATGTTTCTGGCAGGCACTGTGAATGAGTGTTCCTCAACCCCAGTGATTTCAGCCTGCTTGGCTCTAGATTCTGGCATGTCTGTGCATAAAATTTCAACTTTATTAGAGCTATAAAAATCCAGAGTGTTAACATCATGCATATAGATGCAGTACTAGCTTAGCCAGGCAGTTTTTCCTAGACCACCAAAATGGTGCAGCTGCTGCCGTTGTGTGCCATTACCAGTGGCATTCTGCAAATCTTGATCTGTCAAAAATGTAGCACTATCAGAAGGCAGATCCAGTGTAAACATTTGCTATTTCAATTAGCTAGTAAGCAGTAGACTCTACATATGCTATTCTTCCCCATTGGGACTTTTATGTATTTAAAAATCAAAGTGTGTCTAGAGGAAAAAAGTAGATTATTTGTAACTGTTAATTTTGCAACTTATTTTCAGACTTTTTTTTTTTTTAATTTAAGGTTTTTATTGTGGATTGAGTGAAAGTTTACAGGGCACATCATCAGTTTCACATT
>NW_006408802.1:397449-405343 GCF_000296735.1 Chrysochloris asiatica | reverse complement strand
GCTCTGATTGGTGACCACACACATCACCAATGGGGGGAAGTGGTGTAAAAGCAGCAATGAAGCAGCAAGCTAAGCCCTACAATGTTCAGTGGACTTCTGTGGACCCAGTTGGGGACCTGGTTGGCAAGCAGTGTGAGGCGGCCTGGGGACTCTTGGGCCCAGAGTCAGTGTCGTGGCCATGGAGGACTTGAGAGGATAGTGGAGCTACCAGCTGACGGGAAGAGAGGACATATGCACAGGAGCGCCCACACTTGCAGATGACACCCACATGACCTGGACCAGATGACTGGATGATCGGAGCTCAACCAGGAGAGGAAAGAAGAGGGGGAAAACAAAAAAAAGAGTGAGCTGATACAGTCTGATGAACTTGACCTATACCTATGGAGCAGTGACTCAAAAGAGGGAACAAATCCTCACAGCAAGAAACATTCACACCCACACACACACACAAAGAGTGGATGGAGAAGGGCAGCTTGGACATTGGATACTCAAATGGGGAGTGGGGGACTACAAAGGCAAGAAGTGACTGGCTTACAAGCTTTCAAGAGGGAACCTGGTGCTAGGGAGCATGGCGGAAGGCAGAATCTCCAGTAGGTACTATTCAATCTGTCTGGGCGGAGCTGATGAAAGGAGATATAGATAGTATTTAAACTTACTTTGTATTTTCCACTGATTATTTGTACTTAATTCTTTCCTTTGAGAATACAGACATCTCTGGATTTTAGGTGTTTAGATTCTGGTACAATAGCCCCAGTGGTTTATGGGATAATCTTTGGACTGCTAAGCACAAAGTTGGCAGTTCAAACCCACAGAGACCGGGAGAAAGGGGGAGAGTCCTGAAATCAGGATTAAATATGGGCTACTTACTGGGTTTGAACTGCCAAACTTGAAGTTAGCATTCTAGGGCTTATCCTACAGCACCATATTGTTGTTGTTAAGTGCCGTCGAGTCGGTTCCGACCCATAGCGACCCTGTACAGGGTTTCCGAGGGTGTAAATCCTTACGGGAGTAGAAAGCCTCATCTTTCTCCCGCAGAGCGGCTGGTAGTTTCGAACCGCTGACCTTAAGGTTCGCAGCCCGATTCGTAACCACTACGCTACCAGAGCTCCTTACCGCACCATATTAGGCCTACCCATAAAACATTCTTATCTTACTCATACCAGTCAGTAGCTTGGGTTTCTTAGTCTGTAGCTGACTAAAGTATTGTGACCAAACCCTTTAGAAATGTTGAGAGCTGTGCCCCTTTTTACTCAAGCCATTGTGAAGAGGGGAGTGCCTAGTGCATATAGCCTAGAGGACACATCCGGCCTGGGATGAGCAAGATAAGAATATTTTAAGAGTAGTCTGGTGTGGTGCTGCAGGATAAGCACTGGACTGCTAACTTGAAGGTCGGTGATTCAAACCCACCAGCAGTTCCTCAGAAATCCTACACAGGGTTGCTTTGTGTCGGAACCAACTTGACAGCACACAACACCACCAACAAACTTCTTTGAATGTGTCTTTAAGGAGTTTCCAGCACAGACCAGTTCTTGGAGCACTCCTAGCACCTCCAGCCTTGACCACTGCATGTCATTACACTAAGGGCACCAGGTGCCTGAGATCCAACCCAAGATTTGTACTTGGGTCCAGAAACAGAATGCATGCTCACCACTCCATAATATGTTCTGCCACTGTCATCAGACACCTTCATGGCTAACTTCATCGTGGATGGAACCAACTCCATTTTGAAATCTTAAAGCTTGAGCACTTCATTATCCTAATCCTGACACTCCTCTGCCCCTTCCTGAAGAAATCATAAAAAAACATGAAAGTCTTTCCCATCCAAGAATCTTTAAGACACTGGGTGTGGTTAGTGTTGCCTAAAGCCCTCCTCATCTTCTCTGACCAGATCTTTTCCTGTCAATAAATCCTTAAGTCTTTTGCTCACATGAAACACTGTCTAACCTGATTATTCAGCATCAGCAAAACAAAAGGACACTCTGTTGCAGAGTCTGGGAGCCTATCTGCATCCTGATAACACCACCATCTACAACTTGGGAGAAAGATGAAGCTTTGTTTCCTCCTGTAAAGATTTTCAGCTTCAGAATCCACACAGGGTAATCATAAGTCAGAATCTACTCTATCGAGTGGGTAGGGAAGACTCTGATACATGCCTATATCTGGTAGCGTAGTGGTTATGAGTCGGGTTGCTAACCTAAAGGTCAGTACTTCGAAACTACTAGCAGTTCTGCAGAAGAAAGATGAGGTTTTCTGCTCTTGTAAAGATTCACAGCCTTGGAAACCCTATGCAGGACCACTATGCAGTCAGAACTGACTCTAAGGCACACCACCACCACCACCATAGGTTGATCTCAATCACACACATCCTTTTCATTTTTCTTTAGAACTTCCTATCCACAAAACAGGTTAAAAAATGATTGGGCAAGGATCAGACAATGATTTACCATTATAACTTGAAACTGTTCTTAACAGTTTACCATCAAAACTAATAGAATGATCTCAACTACATTATAGTTACATATAATTTCAACTCCATTACAGGTCAGAGTATAAAAAGCTTATCTGGAGAAATAAATTTCCATACATACTGTTCAAAATTGGGTCCCCAATATTAAGCATAATCTGTAAAACATAATCCAAAGACATATGAATGTCAGTTTCATTACATTTTGATAAGATGAAAGTTTCCAGTTTTTCTCTGATATAATTGATGTATACATTCCAGTAATAATATATCTCAGATCTCTTGTCTTCCATACTGTGGGATTTTGTTCCAGTAATGGTGGGATTTGGGCAGAAAATGTATTTGTCTTTTTGGATATCTGAGTGAAATGTAATATAAAAATATATTTATTTGCTCTAAGCCTCTCTTGAGACACTGAAGTTGTGCTTTTCCCCCTCTTTAAATCATTTAGGAGTAGAAAGTTACATACTTTTTATAATATTTAGTCTATTACAGTTCAGTCAAGTGGAGGTACAACTTAGCCTATAATTTCAACAGTTTATACAGTGTATCCTGATTCCTGTTTCAATACTTTGCTAGCTAAATCTGAAAACCACAAGACCAATGAGCAGGAAAAATGTGGTGAGAATAGGAAGACTTGAAGAAAACTGCCAGTATCATCCCTTTTCCTTCATCTCCTGACCCACCACTACATCAAAGAAATTTAGTTTTTGTCAATCACCTTTAGTTCCCTCATATTTACTTTTTAACTTTCTGTTGTGAATTGGATGACAGCTTAGAGAGCCATTCATCAGTTTTATATTCAGCAAATCATTCACACTTTTATCTCATTGATTGTAATCCCCTGGATGTGACTTCACTTATCTCACTTCCTCCCTGTGTTTCTTGTTTACATTCCTAGCCCTTTTGAAGTTTACATAGCATTCCCTGGAGTTCTCTTTGTGTCTTGGCATGCGTCTCCCTTTGAGTATAGGAACTTCACATTGCAGGACTCCTGGTCCAAAGGACACAGTCCTCTCCTTGCTCTTCTTTTTTGGTGGTTATAGGTCCCTCTTACTCTACTCATTTCTCTCTCTCCTGTGGTTTTCAACATATAACCAAATCCTCCAGTCAATTGTGCCTATGTTGTTTCATTAACAACATAGAAGTGAGTGTTTACAACACATAGCATTATTACATCATATCAGAGCTGAGCACATCATTGCATCATGGGTTTGATTGCATCTTATTAGATGTCATCATGGAGTGGTTAAGTACATCTTAACTGCGAAACCACTAAGAATCCTGGTCCAGCCAATAGACACAAAACTTCAACTATCATACCACCTAAAGGCTATGTAACTATGATTGAAAGCCTCTATAATTAGTGCCTGAAATCAATCACTACAATGCTCTTTGCCCAGTTATATAAGTCTATTCCTCAGCTCTAACCCATTCCTCCTGGGTCCTCAACCAAGGACTGACTAATCAAACCCAAACCACTGTAATATATTTTAATTGTTTTTTGGACTAGTGCTGTATTCTTTAGAAATTTTTATTTGGAATCATCAGTTCTCACTTAAGCAACTGGTGTCTCTCTGCATCTGTTTTTGTTTTTGTATTTTCCTTAAGTAAAGCCTCTTAATTTTATTTTAAGAACTGAGTGGATTTTTTAAAAAATTATTATTATTGATGTTATTGTTTTGTTTTTCTTGCTAGAACAAATCCCCATCTTTAATTGCATTGTCAGCATTTCTTTCCATGACTAGGTTATTGTTATTGTTATTGTTATTGTTAAGTGCCATCGAGTCAGTTCCGACCCATAGCGACCCTGTACAGGGTTTCCGAGGGTGTAAATCTTTACGGGATTAGAAAGTCTCATCTTTCTCCCGCAGAGCGGCTGGTAGTTTCGAACCGCTGACCTTAAGGTTCGCAGCCCGATTCGTAACCACTACGCTACCAGAGCAGCACAATCTAAACCTGAATGTGGATGAATGATAGTCAAAATTCATTTAAATCTTAAGTGTGTCACTGCTGTTGTTGTTGTTGTTGTTGTTAAGTGCAATAGAGTCGGTTCCGACCCACAGCGACCCTGTACAGGGTTTTCTAGGAGTGGCTGGTGAGCTTGAACCGCTGACCTGTAGTTCAAATGGCATTGCAGTCCGGCGCATTAACCCACCATGTCACACCATGTGTTACCAGTGGAAATTAAATCTAGGATGTTTGCCATTGTGTCTTGTAACTACTGACACAATTGTTATAGTTAACAATATTTATGTTTTCTGGTGCTAATGGCATATGATGTATATTAGCCCAGCTATTCATGACATGGAACCCTTAGAACAATTTATTTTATGAATTCAAGTAGCCACTTCTAGGGATAACATCAAGCATCTACTTATTATTTTCTTTTCCTTCAGGATACTGTATTGGACACTCCTAAAACTTCTCATTCTAAGCTTGCCTCTTTATCTCTCTGTGCATTTTGTTTTCTTCACTTGTTAGCTCATCAGTCATAATTCATCTGATATGTAATTCATCCATTAAATTTCTCATTTGAAGGATTATTGTATTTTTATTTCTATAAAATTTTATTTGATTCATTTAAAACGTGTACTGTTTCTTAACATTTTGTATTTTTATCTCTTAAATCATTATAACCAAACTCATTTATAAAATGTTTCATATTGTTCTAATTCTAAAATTCTTAGCTGTTATAGCTCCTTTTATTTTCTCAACTAGCCTATGTAGATTATGAGTACTTCTTGTATTTTTTTTTCTTCATTTTGGATATATCTTCATTGTTTGTTTTTTCATTTGTTTTCTAGAGTGAGGATATGAGAGAGTCTTTTTTGTGATAGTGTATTTTCTCAAAGAAAATTGGCACCACTGAGGAGTAAAATGACATGAGACCTATTTTTTATTATATTTCTTGTATTGGATTGTCTTATAATATTTGTGTTCTGAAATTTAGGTTCCAGAACTCTCACTGAGTTTGTTGATGCTTTGGACAACAAGTACTTAGGCCAACAAGTACTGCCATTAGTGTTTATTAACATCCTTAACAATGACTCTGGAATTGGCTAAATATTACAGTTCTATTTTCAAGGAATTTTTAAACTCTATTAATGACTGCTATAGGAGTCCTGTAAGCATATACTGACAGAGAACTTCCAGAGTTTCAAGCTGGATACAGAAGAGGCCGTAGAATGAAGGATAGCATTGCTGATGTCTGATGGATCTTGGCTGAAAGCAGAGAATACCAGAAAGATGTTTGTTCACCTGTGCTTCATTAACTATGCAAAGGCTTTTGATTGTGTGGATCATGACAAGCTATGGACAACATTGCGAAATGTAAGTATTCTGTAACACTTAATTATGCTCATGAGGAATCTGTACCTGGACCAAGAGGCAGATGTTGGAACAGAACATGGGAACACTGAATGGTTTAAAATTAAGAAAGGTGTGTGACAAGGTTGTGTTCTTTCACCATACTTATTCAACCTGTATGCTGAGCAAATAATACGAGAAGCTGGGTTCTATGAAGAAAAACGTGGCAACAGGATTGGAGGAAGACCCATTAACAACCTGCGATATGTAGATGATACAACCTTGCTTGCTGAAAGTGAAGAAGAGGACTTAAAACATTTACTGATGAAGATCAAAGAGCACAACCATCAGTATGGATTACATTTCAATGTAAAGAAAACAAAAATCTTCACCACTGGTCCAATAAACAACATTCTTATCAATGGAGAAGAGATTGAAGTTGTCAAGGACTTCATTCCTCTTGGATCAACTATCAACACTCGTGGAAGCAGCAGTCGAGAGATCAGACAACGTATTGCATTGGGCAAATCTGCTGCACAGGAACTTTTTACAGTGTTGAAGAGCAGAGGAGACGTCAGCTTGAGGACTAAGGTGCGCCTGACCCAAGCCATGGTATTTTCAATAACCTCATATGCATGTGGAAGCTGGACAGTAAATAAGGAAGACCATAGAAGAATTGATGCTTTTGAGTTATGGTGTTGGAGGAGAATATTGAAAGTGCTATGGGCTGCCAAAAGAACCAACAGATCTGTGTTGGAAGAAGTGCAGCCAGAGTGCTCCTTCGGACATATTGTCAGGAGGGACCAGTTGCTGGAGAAGGATATCATGTTTGGTAAGGTGGAGGGTCAGAGAAAAAGAGGAAGACCCCCAACGAGATGGATTGGCCAAGTAGCAGCATTGATTAACTCAAGCGTGGCAACAATAGTGAGGTTGGCCCAGGATTGGGCAGTGTTTCGTCTGCTGTGCATAAGGTCACTATGAGTGAGTACCGTCTCAATGGTAGCTAATAAAAACAAGAACATAGGAGTCCTGGTGTAGCACTGTGAGCTAATGCATCAGAGTGCAAAGTCATTTGAACTGCATGGTCGGTGGTTCAAGCTCACCAGTGGCTCCTTGGAAACTCTACACAGGGTCACTATGAGTTAGAATCAACTTGATGGCATGTAACAACAATAGCAATTGAGAAATAAATGTTTTCTATGAAATTTATTAATTTCAAATAACTCAAAGTCCATCTAGTCCTGCTGTTTTCTATGAGCTATGGTACAAAAAGTTTTGCATCAGGTTTAGAAAAGGTTTGGGATGCCAAGCAGATTTCTAGTTCACCTGTAGGAGGACAGTAGGTGGGGAGGAGAGAACAATTAAAAAATGAGATCACTTTACAGTTTACCAAAAGGAATTTTATTATAAACTGCTAATGTTCTTCCTACTACACAAATAGATTAAATGAGTTTATATATAAGAAAAAAACTTAGCTGAGTTCTAAGATACAATAGGAAGTAGACAGTAATAGCTGTATCAGCTTTAGTGAGTCAGGTTATGAGATCTCTCAGGTCATGGCTGAGATATCAATATTTGAAACCAAGTTCAACTGTATTTCTCATCAGGATTTTCAGCTGGATCATAATAAAACATACCTTTATATTTGAAAAGCATAATCATTGATGGCTTCCTATGTCCTCACCTCTTACCTATTAATTGAGGATTTCTATTTGGAAATGCTGTGACATGTCAACTGCTTTTATTTTATCTCTTAATGGAGAGGTGGTGTTTTTATTGTTGTTCTTAGGTGTACTGAGAGCATTCTGATTCATAGCAGTCGTGTATTGTGTTTCCAAGACTGTAAATCTTTATAGGAGTAGAAAGCCTCATCTTTCTTCCATGGAGTGGCTTGTAGGTTTGAATTGCTAACTGTGTGATTAGCTTATCCTACAGCACCATTTGAAATCTTTCAAGAAAGTGAGGTGGCACAGGCGGCACTCACTCACCCCTTCCAAGAAATTTGGGAGACAACTATCTGGCTGACTGATTGGAAGAGATCTATATTTGTGCCCATTCCAAAGAGAGGTGACACAACGGAATGCAGAAATCATCGGACAATCTCTTTGCTATCCCATGCGA
>NW_006408802.1:394587-396354 GCF_000296735.1 Chrysochloris asiatica | reverse complement strand
CCAAGTGGCAGCATCGATGGACTCAAGCGTGGCAACAGTAGTGAGGTTGGCCCAGGATTGGGCAGTGTTTCGTTCTGCTGTGCATAAGGTCAATATGAGTCAGTACCAACTCATTGGCACCTAACAACAACAACAACAGCACCATCACTCTCCTTTCATGGATATATAATATCATACAATTCAAGCACTGCATATTCTATCATACTCTTCATTATCACAATACTCAGCCCTTCTGTAATTCTGCAAAAACACATCTTTGTTCTTTTCCACAATATGTGACTGCAAGTCAAAATGTATTTTTACAAAATCTTGAAAACTTATTAAACAAAATTAAAATGTGAAACTATTGTTTCTCAAAATGCACCAGACTGCGAAGCCGTTTGAACTGCAAGGTCGGTGGTTCAAGCTCACCAGCTGCTCCTCGGAAACCCTATACAGGGTTGCTATGGGTTGGAACTGACTCGACAGCACTTAACAACAACAACAAGGTCCATATACTTCTGAACATGGTGTTTTCCATCTTTCTCACTGTTCACCGAAGAAGTCTGTGCTCTTTGAATTATACAACATCAAAACCACAGTGTGACATCCTTCAGCGACTCAAATTATGTTCCTTTTAAATGTTCTTTGAACTTTGGGAACAAAATGAGGTTTGAAGGGACAATATCAGGACTGTAGGTGAAATTAGGTAAGGTTTCCCAGGGGAATTCTGGTAGTACAGTCCTTGCTAACTTAAAAAATGAACAAGAACATTGTCATGGTATGAAAAAATAAAAGGATTCCTCAGTGCAACATTCTTGGTCATTCTTCCACCAATGCAGTTTTCTATTAAAAGCAAAAAATAAATTTCTTCCTAATAAGCCCTTGTGATCACACAGTGTCCTTTCAGAAAATCTATCAGGGTTATCCCTTTAGGAATCCTAAAAATAGTCACCATAACTTTTGGAGCCATCATAAGCTTTCTGCCTTGAACTTAACTAAGCCAGTAGATGCTCTTCAAAGTCATTGTTTTGATTGATTTAAGTTACCCTAATCAGACTAAGACAAGTGTATTACTGAGAGAACTTGCCTGCAGACATTCACTGATCAAAAAGACATGTTTAAACAGATTTTGTTTGGAATAAGCCCACGCATGCATGAAATGAAACCCCTGTAGCAACAGTATTTGATTTACCATGATGCATTGTTTATGAGTTTTCAACATAGGAGTGCTAACTATATTTAACCATTATATAAATTACTATAATTGTATGAGTTAGATACATTTCCCATTTCTCTATGAGTACACAGAAAAATCAGTATCAGTTATGAGCAAGTACCATGACAACAAATAACTACAAGAAAGAAGACATTCAAATGGACTTTTCAAAAGCTAGGGTTATTGTTTTTTATACATACCACTAACATAAAACAGCTATAGCTAAAAAAAACTTTGTCCAAAATATCATTTAATTAACTAATAAAATATAATTTTGTTCTTCAAATGATCTCTAAATTCAGAAAGACTGAATTCAATTTTATGTTTTTGTTCTCATGTGTTGTTGTTGTTGTTAACTATCATCTAGTGGGTTCTGACTCATAGCAATCCTTTATAGGGCTTACAAGGAACAGCTGGTAGGTTTCAACAAATCACCTTGTGGTTCGAATTGACCTTGTATTCAGTGCTTACATTGCCACACCGTGACTCTCATGAACTTGTTTTAACTTTCTTCAACTTCAGCTTGAATTCGTATAAGAGTAATTGATGGAATGCCCCACAGTCTGTCC
>NW_006408802.1:392275-393572 GCF_000296735.1 Chrysochloris asiatica | reverse complement strand
AAGCTGAGCTGAAACTTGCCCACCATGAGTGACCCTGATATTTAAAGGTCACATTCCCTACAGTATAATAAACTGCTGGATGGAATGCAGAAATTATCAGACAATATCACATGCAAGTAAAATTTTGCTAAATACAATTTAAAAATGGCTACTGAACAGTACATTGACAGGAAATTGACTGAGGTTTAAGCCACATTCAGATAAGGACATGAAATGAGGGATATAATTGCTGGTATCTGATGGATCTTGGCTGAAAGCAGATAATACCAGAAAGGTGTTTACCAGTACATTATTGACTATTCAAAGTCCTTTTACAGTTTGGATCATGACATTGCAAAGAATAGGTATTCTAGAAAATTTAATTGTGGTCATGAGGAATCAGAACATAGACAAATATGTTTATTCAAAAAGAAAAGGAGAGGAGAGGCGGGGCTTGATGGTGGCTAAGGTGGAGGTGTAGTGAAGGTCGCAATCAGCAATAACTCAGAATTCCAGGCAAAAAAGAGGCAGGACAGATCTCCAAAACTCGGACCCACAGAGATAGGAATAGTTTAAAGATTTGAAGGTTTATAGCCTGTGGAATTTGGAGCTAAAGTAAAAAATCACGTACTTTTGAATCTGCCAGCAGGGCTCGGCGGCCTGAGCCAACATCCTGGACAAGACCAAGCGGCGGGACAAAATAGGGGCTGCAGAGACGCCACAGAAACGCCGCGGGAACCTTGGAAAAAAGAAAGGTGCACAATATATTTTGCGTGGTTCCGATTTTATTTTTTTCTTTGGGGTTGGGTTATTGGTGTGCTCACTGTTTGCCTACCTCCATTCAGGTGGGTAGAGGCAGGGGCTAGGCTGAGGGGCCGCGACCCACCCTCACCACTGGTGGTTTCTTCTGCCGGGAGCCCGTGCACTCAGCCCAGGCTGAGGCACGCATGAGCTTCCTGTTAGGGTCTGCTTTTTTTCACTAGTTTGGCAGGAGTCCCAGCGTGGCTCTGTGGGTTGGGGTGCCACACTACAGAGCCTTTTGAACTGCAAGATAGGTGGTTCAAGCTCACCAGCCACTCCTCGGGAACCCGCACACTCAGCCCAAGCTAATGCGTGGATGAGCTTCCTGTTTGGGTCTGCCTTTTTTCGCTAAAATTAACACATTAACACGGCATCTACAACAATTAGAAACAGACAAACAGAGGGAACCCACAGCCATCAAAAGAAAAGAAATAATAAAGATTAGAGCAGAAATAAATGAGATAGAAAACAGAAAAACTATAGAAACAATCAATAGGACAAGAAGCTGGTTCTTTGA
>NW_006408802.1:379207-386650 GCF_000296735.1 Chrysochloris asiatica | reverse complement strand
GAACTGCTGACCTTGAGGTTGGCAGCCCAACTCGATTAGGTGCCATCAACTCAGTTCTGACTCATAGAGACCCCATGCACAATAGAATGAAACACTGCTTGATCCTGCATTAATCTCACAATTATTTTAAAGTTTGAACTCACTTATGTTTGCTACCATTGTGACAATCCATCGCATTGGGGGTCTTCCTCTTTTTCATTGACCCTCCACTATATAAAACAAGAAGTCCTTTGAAGGGAATGGTAATTCCTGACAACATGTTTAAAGTACATGAGATAATGTCTCTTTATGCTCTCCTCTAAGGAACATCCTGACTGTACTTCTTCCAAAAAATTTTTATTTGTTCTTCTGGAATCCATGATACTTTCAATATTCTTTGGGAATACCATAATTCAAATGCATTAATTCTTGTCAGATCTTTCTTATTTATTGCACAAATTTCATACGCATATGAGACAATTGAAAATACCATGAGTTGGGTCGGGTACACCTTAATCATTAAACTGACATCTTTGTTCTTTAACCTTGAAAGACGTCTTTTATAACAGCTTTACATAATGTCATATGTCTTTGATTTATTGACTTCTGCTTCCACATTGACTTTGGAGCCGAGCAACATGAAATCTTTCATAACTTCAATATTTTCTCCAATTATATTATGTTGTTTATTGGTTCAATTGTGTGGAATTCCATTTTGTCTATATTGAGGTGTAATCCATAATGAATGTTGTAATCTTTTATCTTCATCAGCAAGTATGTTAAGTCTTCTTTGCTTCCAGAAAGCAAGGTTGTGTTATCTGTATATCACAGGCTGGTGCTTAAGTTTGAATAGTAGTTATTTTAATTCATGTTCTTTGTTGACTTATGGACATTATCCTGTCACAGACAGCATAGTATTTAAAAATTCTCTTTTTCAAAACGTATGCAATGTTGTTTCTCCTCAATTTGTTATTCCATAGTAAATTGTATGATTGTCATACCCTAAATGGCCAATGCCTGTTCATGTCAGCTCACCAATACCTAGGATATCAATCTATAAGCATTCCCTTTCATTTTTACCACTTCCAATTTTCTTAGATTCATACATCTTACATCCACATTCTGATTATTAATTGATATTTGCTGCTATTTTTTTCTCATTTTGAGTTGGGCCCTATCAACAAATGAAGGCTCTGAAAACTTAGATCCATACATTTTATTAAGGTCAGTGCTAATTAGACATGTCTTAATATATACTAACTAGAATCATATCTTGTCTACTCATCTTGCCCTTACATTTATTGTATTCTTTAACTATTTGTTGTTGTTTGCCACATTTTTTTAAAATGGCATATAAATAAAGTTATCAAAGATTAATATTTTTACAGAAATCTTAAATCATTTAGGAAATAAGCTGGAATATTTGTTGTAGACTGTCTCATCTCTCTTTTGCAGAGTAGAGTTTGACCTGCTAACTTTTTTATTAGCATCCCAGTGTTTAACCTACTACATCACCAGGGATCTTCAATATTGTGTGTCTAATGTATAAAATTATTTCTTTAGCGGATTTACGAGCACCATCATTTGCTTGTATACAATTTGTCAGGTTTTTCCATTGTCTAACTGATCATTGAGACTGTTACACACCTTTGACTTTTTCTTTTGGTCATTTATCATCTCTGGGAGCCATTCAGCACACTGATGGAATAACAAGCTAAAATAAATGAAGAAAGCAGTTAGAGAATATGGCTTAATATAATAGTCTGGAGTATTTTTCACTCAGTATACACCTAAAGAAAAGTATATAATTGTGATAGTGTCATAGTTATCTAGTGCTGCTCTAACAGAAATACCACAAAGGGTGGCATATAATAGAAATTTATTTTCTCATGGTTAGGATGCGAGAAGTCCAAATTCTGCATGTTGACTATACAATGAAGCCTATCTTTCTGTATGCTTGGGAGGAAGGTCCTTGTCTCTTTTGAATTTCTTTTGCTTGAACATCTTCATGTGTCTGGCATCTGTCTTTCCTGATCTCTGCTTCCCTTTTGTTTACTTAATTTGCACTTTTATATCACAAAAGATGGAGTCCTGGTGTGATGCAGCAGGTTAATGCGCTGGACTGCAAGGTCAGTTTGAACTGCAAGGTTGGCAGTTCAAGCTCACTAGTTGCTCCTCAGTGACCCTATGTAGGGTTGCTATGAGTTGGAACCAACTCAGTGGCACTTAACAACAACAGTATCACAAAAGATAATGATTTAAGACATTCTGCATTCATACTGCCTTATTAATATAGTAAAGAAAACCCATTCCCAAATGGAATTATAGTCACATGTTATAAGGTTAAAATTTACAACACATTGTTAAGGACAGATAGGGGGCACAATTCAATCCATATAGATTGAAAATATATTGTTCTCACTGTTCCTTACAAGGTTGCTAGGAAATTGAATGGTTCCCCATGCACATAAACATTGTAACTTATTCTTTGGTTTAAATACTAAATGAAAGGCTGAAGGAGGTAGATTAGATAGATAAATAAATAAACAGATAAAAGAGACTGGGAAAGAAACACCAATTATTGTATGTTATCATTATTTTAATACTCAGGTGTTCTGGACATGTTTTCTGGAAAAAAAGGTAACATTCCACTTATCTGAAAAAGCTTTTAATGTCTTTTGATAAGTTTTTCATATAAATACAGTCTCTCCATTCTTTGAGTAGAAAGTTCTATCTATTTGCAATAGAAAAACATTCTCAGATATACATCTCTCAAAACAATTTTCTAGTTAAAATATATAATACTCTGTTAAACACCATGAGAAATTTGTGTTCTAAAAAAAAAGAGATCTTAATTAAAATTTGAGACATAGCTAACATGCTGTTATTTGCAATGTTAAGGAAGAAACTATTACAATCTCAAAATTCCAAGTGTGTTCCTTTTTTAAAACATGAAGACAAAAGAAGTATTTTAACTTTATGTGGAGCTCACCCTTAAGGTGAACAAAGATTTATCAGAAAATATTGGAAATGCATAACTGTAAAGTTCTAACCAACTCATAAACTATTCGAGGTAGGAACCAAATAAAAAAGAAGAAAATATTGAAAAGTATCAGACGTTACTGATGTAAGTGGATGCTATTTTTGTCTTTTCACTATACTGAGATTAAAAAAAAAAAAAAAAAGCTCTGAATTGATGGAACTCCAATGTTGCCATGGTGACTAGATAATTTATTAGGACATTTGTTGTTGTTGTTGCCATCCAGTTGGTTTCCGTGGAGCAGCTGATGAGTTTGAATTACAAACCTTGTGTCCAGTGCACGAGGACTCCATTAGGTTATCGGTGGTGGTGGTGGTGTTAAGTGCCGTAGAGTGGGTTCCGACCCATAACAACCCTATATAGGTTTCCCGAGGAGCATCTGGTGAACTTGAACTGCTGACCTTACAGTTCAAATGACTTTGCAGCACAGCACATTAACCTACGGCACCATTTGTTGTTGTTAGGTGCCATCGAGTCAGTACCGACTCATAGAAACCCTATGCAAAACAGAACGAAACACTGCCGATCCTGGGCCAACCTCACAATTGTTGCCACACTTGAGCCCACTGATGCTGCCACTTTGCCAATCCAGCTCACTGAGGGTCTTCCTCTTTTTCTCTGACTCTCCACCTTACCAAACATGATATCCTTCTTCAGTGACTGGTCCCTTCTGACAATATGTCTGAAGTATGAGAGATGAAGTTTGGCCATCCTGGCCTCCAAGGGCAATCTGGCTGTACATCTTCCAACACAGATCTGTCTGTTCTTTTGGCACTTTCAATATTCTCCTTCAACACCATCACTCAAAAGCATCAATTCTTCTACAATCTTTATTATTCACTTATTCACTTCCAGCTTTATCATGTATATGATATTATTGAAAATACTATGGCTTGGGTCAGGCGCACTTTATTCCTCAAGCTGACATCTTTGCTCTTCAACACTTTAAAAATGTCTCATGCAGCAGATTTACCTAATGCAATAGGTAGGTCATTTCATTTCTTGAATGCTGCTTCCATGAGTGTTGATAGTTGATTCAAGAAGAATGAAGTCCTTGACAATGTCAATATTTTCTCTGTTGATAAGAATGTTGTTTATTGGTTCAGTGATGAGGACTTTTGTTTTGTTTACACTGAGATGCAATCCATACCAAGGGCTGTGCTCTTTAATCTTCACCAGTAAATGTTCTCTTCATTTTCAGCAGTGGTATTAGGAGACACATATTTGGACAACAATTTTGAGCTCATATTTATTGCTCTAAATTTTCTTCTGTCCTTTGATGAAAGTAGATTTCTTTTTGTCTCACTTAACACTTTTGTTTTTTAAAACATGGAAGATATTAATTTTGATCCATGAGAGGAGAGAGTTCGTTTTACCTTATATCATCAGTCCAAATTTGATACCTCAAGTTATCCATTGTCTTTGAAAATTTATATACAGACTCACATACATGCATAACACTGAGATTTACATAGAGATTAAGCAATGCCTAAAGTGAAATGTATTTGTGTGTGTGTGTGTTATGTGTGTGAAAGGGACAGATATTATGTCTTCTCTGTTGCTTTTGAAAAAGTGAGAGAGTAAAGCAGATTAAGACTAACTTAAAAATAATAATTTGGATTCTTAAACATACATTCTATAAATCTCAGGCACAAAAACAACCTTTGAATCTATAATCTGAAAATTTTAAGCATTTTTATGCTTCTTTATTCTATGATGCTTTTACAATCCTATTTATATTTTATATGTTGGATTTCAGAAAACAAAAATAAAGGGGGTTGTGATGTTAGAAGCAGAAATAGGAGTTTTAAAAAGAAAATCTGTGGCATAGTTCAGCACAGTTACCCATATAACCAACCACATTCTGGATAGATTAGATACCTTAATATATGTACACTATTTTCTGAACTTTAAATCAGTTGTCAAATTTTTCCAAAATTTTTTAGTGTTTTTTTTTTTTTTTCTGTTCACAAGGAGAATTTATAATGTAAAAAAATAAGAATATCAGACAATTTACCCATGTTCTAGTGGGTAACTTGAAATGGCAATTGCTTATGTTTATATTGGCATTGTTAAGTGCCATTAAGTCAGTTCCAACCCATAGTGACCCTGTAAAAGGTTTCCAAGGAGCAGCTGGTGAGTTTGAATCACCGACCCGGTAGTTCAAACAGCTTTGCAGTCTGATGCATTAACCCACAGCGCCACAGCAGATAATGCAGTATATTTTCAAGTGTGGTATTTGCTGTAAGTAGATCCCTATTTCTTTCTTCTAAGCTGATTCTGGATGGCTATCAACAAGCATTCTTTGAATTAGTAGCTAAGTGCTTTACTGTTTGTACTACCCAGGGACAATATCAATATAGCTAGGGTCTTCATGTGGCACCATAGGATAAGCATCGGGTTGCTAACCACAGGTCAGCACTTCAAACCAGGCTCCTCAGAAACCCTTTACAGGGTAGCTGTGATATAACCAACTCAACGATACCGAACAACAGGAATTTAAGAGACAAACGAAGAAGAACAAGGGTGATTTGAATAATTTCTGGGAAAGAAAAACTTGAAAACTGCTGCTAGGTCTTGCAATGAACTCTAAGATTCAGGTCAGTTAGATGTATATCCTCTTTACTATAACAGCAAACCCTGCTTTTGACAGTATTTCACTGTCCTGAGTAAAATCTCAGTAAAGTGTCAAAGGTTCATCCAGAGACATGAACTAATATTTGCAGAAGTTCCCAATAAAGTTTGTATAAGTATCTAGTGCAAAATTTGTGCAAATTCATAGTATCAAACAAGCATCTTTCATGATTCACATCACATAGCTTGTGTCACATGATCCTCTTAGAAAGTTATAATTAAAAATCAGGTTTTTTCACACACATTTAAGAAATAGAAGAACTATAGTCAAGAGAGAAAAATATTTTTTTAACTTACATAAATAATCAGTATCATAATGGAATAAGATTCCATATCCTCTGATTGTTGGTTCAATTCTCATTGTAGTGTATGCATTTGCCTTAAAAAATTATCTTTGGTATTAATTAAAGAAATCCTCATAGGTGTGCAGTATGAATATCATCTATTTCAAGGAATTGATCATTTTATTTATTTATTTATATTTAATGCTTTATTGTAAATTATGTGATAGTTTACATGGGAGGACATTAGCTTCACATTGATCCCGTCTTATATCATTTTATTGCCATGGTTACAATCTCCTCCATACATCATCCACCAACCAAAGGGTACACCCTGCAGGCCTGCCCCCTGGTCATCCACACACAGCCCCTCTTCCTCTCTGGGTCCAAAGTCCCCAGTCGCTCCATCTCCCTACGTCATTGTCTCTGCCTCCATCCCTGGCATCACTGCTTCGGGTGGGGTTACATTCTCGGCTCTTCTCCCTTAATGGTCCCAGGGACCTCCGCTCCTAGACTGAAAAGTTAATCACTCCCCTCCCTTTGCCACAAAATGTCTACCTTTACATTTCCAGCCCTTACAATCAGTCCTGATAACAATTATTCGCTATTGTATCACAAGAGACCTATCTGCATCTCCTTACATCAGCCTCAACTAGACAAAATCGAGTAGAATTGGTGAAAGTTTTCCCTTGGATGCTTGGTAGAACTACCCGTGAAGCCTTCTGGGCCTGGACTTCTTTTGGTTGTGAGTTTTTTGATGACCTGATCAATTTCTTCTTTTGTTCAAGTTTTCCACTTCATTCTGAGTAAGTTTGGGTAGGTTATGTTTTTCTAGAAATATATCCATCTCTTCTAAGTTTTCAAATTTGTTGAAGTACAACTCTTCATAGTATTCTGTTATTATACTTTTGATTTCGTTAGGTTCCATTGTGACATCACCCATGTGGTTTCTAATGAGAGCTATTTATGTCCTCTCTCTCTCTCTTTTCTTTTGTTAGTTTTGCCAATGGTTTGTTAATTTTATTAATCCTTTCAAAGAACTGGCTTCTTGTCTTGTTGATTCTTTCTATAGTTTTTCAGTTTTCCATGTCGTTTTTTTCTGCTCTTATCTTTATTATTTCCTTTCTTTTGGTGACTGTAGGTGCACTCTGCTGGTCTGATTCTAATTGTTGAAGATGCTGTGTTAATGTCTTAATTTTGGTTCTTTCCTCTTTTTGGATGTGTGCATCGCAATAATTTGTCCTCTCAGCACTGCTTTCGCCATGTCCCAAAGAGTTTGGTTTGTTGTGTTTTCATTCTCGTTTGTTTCTAAGAACTTTGTGAATTCATGTGTAATTTCTTCTTTTACCCAGTCATTTTTCAGCAGGGTGTTGTTCAGTTTCAATGTATTCAACTTTATTGTTTTGGTCTTCTAATTGTTGATTTCTAGTTTTATAGCATTGTGGTCTGAGAAGATGCTCTGTAGAATTTTGATGTTTGTAAATTTATGGAGGCTTGCTTTGTAACCTA
>NW_006408802.1:366186-368178 GCF_000296735.1 Chrysochloris asiatica | reverse complement strand
GGCTTTAGGAAAATATCACATTTATCTGTGGATTTTCAAAGGCTCCAGTGTATTAATTTAATATATATACCTGAATATTAAGATGAAAGCAATTTTCCATTAACTGCCAGTGGCCTCATTTGTTACACTCAGCCCTAGAGGGCCTCGAGCCTCTGACTAGTCTTACACGGTCTGCAACAATCATACAATTCATCTGGACTTTGGTCATCTTGAGATGGTCTCTAAGTTTAGGTGGAATACATCAAGGTAATATATTGGCTCTCCTGGACTTGTTTTACCTTTCTTCAGCTTCAACTTGAACTTGCATCTGAGCAAATGATTGTCTGTTTCATAGTAGGATCCTACCCTTGTTCTGAATGATGATATTGTATTTCTTTATTATCTCTTCTACAGATATAGTCCATTTAATTCTTGTGTATTTTAGCTGGAGAATTGCATGTGCATAGTTGCCATTTATGCTGTTGAAATAAGAAGGTATTTTGAATGAGTAAATCATTGGTCTTATAAAATTCTGTCATGATATCTCCAGTGTCATTTCTATCACCAAGGTCATATTTTCCAACAACCAATTCATCCATGGTCTTTGTTTCCTACTTTCAAATTCAATCACCGTAATTACTAATGTATCTTGATTTCATGTTTAATCAATTTCAGACTATAGAAGTTCTTTTTTTTTTTTAAAGTCCACTTTTTTCCTCTTTAGCTTCAGTGGTTGGTCCATAAATTTGAATAATGTTAATTGGCCTCCCTATAAGTGTATGAGAATTGTACTAGAAGACAGCTCTTGGAGTGTTATTTTTTACAATGAATGTAATAGCATTCCTTTTCAATTTGTGATTCTTTGTATAGCAAATAATTTGATTGACTGATTTAAATGGTCAATATCAGTCCATTTAAGCCAGTCATTAATGTCTATGGTATTGATCTTTATGCATTTCCCTTCAATTCTGGAAGTTTGCAATTTTCCTAGGTGCATACTTTAGATATTCCATTTTATGATTCATAATTAATGCTTGACGCTGTTTCTTCTCATTTTGATTCATGACACATGAAAGTTCTGAAAACTTTACTCCATGCATTTCATTAAGGTAGCCTGGAGTTTTAGAGGCAGCTTTTCCTCAATTGAATTTTGAGTGCCTTCTAACCTAAGGAGTCACCTTTCAACAGTTATCCATTGTTATTCATACAGTTTTCATGGGACAATTTTTTCGAAAGTAGATCATCAGGCCTGTGTTCCTGATTTGTTTTAGCCTGGTATCTCTGCTGAAACCTTTCCACCATGTGTGACTCTGTTGGTATTTGAAATATCAGTGGCATAGCTTCCAGAATCACAACAACATGCAAGTTAACACACTCCATGGCAGAGTCAATATTCTTCAAGGAAAAATATAGATGGGTAATAAAAGGACACTATCATTACAATCTACCACAACATAAGAATAATTTTTTTTTTTTAGGTAACCCTGAACTTCCTGAATGATGAGTTATTAAACTTTTTAGCTCTTGAAGCTCTCATGGGTATCAGTTTAGAAAGTATTTTGCTAATCTAAGCAGATTGCACATCCTTGAATTGAACAATAAAATTAAACTTGACACATAACAAGCAGGAATTTGTTCTCACTAAGGAGAGCCCTAGTAGCATAGTGGATTACATGTTAGGCTGCTAACTTCAAGGTCAGCAGTTCAAAACCACCAGCTGCTCAGCTGGTGAATGACTTTCTGTTCCCATCAGGATTTCCAGCTTCAGAAATCCTATGCAGGTTTATAATGTGTTAGAATTGACTTGACGACACACAAGAACAACAACAATATTATAGACACAATAAATAACAATTGGAAGGCTAAAGACCTTAATTTTTCAACACAATGTCTTTTTTTCCAGATAATTTTCAACTCCAGTTTTCGTTCAGAAATGTGTAAGATGTTCCTTACTATATTTCATGATTTATGTATCCAGTGGTCAATATATAACTGTTCTCCATCTTTTTTTTT
>NW_006408802.1:364790-366086 GCF_000296735.1 Chrysochloris asiatica | reverse complement strand
ATAGTGTCCTCCTTCTTTGTCTCTTATGCTGGTTTTTATCTTAAAGTTAACTTTGTCGGAGAATAGTATTGTCACTCATGCTTGTTTATTGTTGCAATTAGCTTGGTAATTTTTTTTTTTTTCATCCTTTAACTTTTAGTCTATTTTTGTCTTTGTGTGTAAGGTGTGTCTCTCGTAGGCAGCATATTGAAGGGTCTTGCTTTCTTATCAATTCTGCTACTCTTTGTCTCTTTACTGGTGCATTCAATTCATTGATATTTAATGTAATTATCGATAGGTATGAATTAATTGTTGCCATTATGTTACTGTTTTGGTAGTGCTGTTTGTTCTTTTGTTCTGCAGGCCTTCTTGTGTTGGGTTTGTGTTTTTTGTGCTATTTCTTGTCAGTTTCTTTTTAGTTTTCATGTTTGCTTGTTCTGCTTGGAAGTTCATTTTCATGGTAAGTTGTGAAGTATTTAATTTCTTTGGGGTTACCTTATAGTCTACTGACTTTTCCCTCCATTTAAGAGAATCCATTGTATCCTATAATTTACCTGACATCCTCACCACAGGGTCTCTGTTGCTACATTTGCCCCTTCTTTGGCATTGATATAATTTTGATCTTCAGTTGACCTCCCAGCTCCTTTGAGTTTGTTGTTGTAGTCTTGTTCTGTTCTGGACTCTGCTATTTGTTGACTGAGTTCCAGGTAGTGTTGCCATGCCTGTCGATCTCTGTTTGTTGTCTGTTCTTGTTGGTTATCAGTACACAGAACTCCCTTTAAGATGTTTTGAAGTGTTGGGTTTGTTTTGAAAAAATCTCCCAGATTTTGTTTACAGTGGAATGTCTTGATCACACCATCATATTTGACTGATAGTCTTGCTGGGTAGATGATTCTTGGCTGACAGTTTTTTTCTTGTAGGGATTTGTATATGTCTCCCATTGCCTTCCTGCCTGCATGGTTTGTTCTGAATAGTCAGAGCTTAATCTGATTTGCTTGCCTTTATAAGTGACATTTCTCTTCTCCCTGGTTACTTTTAGTATTTTCTCCTTGTCTTTGATTTTGGATAGCTTGATTATTATATATCTTGGTGATTTTCTTTTGGGGCCTATCCTTCCTGGGATACATTCGGCTTCTTGAATGTTTATCTTCTCATCTTTCAAGATGTTAGGGAGATTTTCTTCCAGAAGCTCTTCAACTATCTCCTCTGTGGACTTCTCTGATTCTTCCTGTTTCAGAATGCCAACAATTCTTAAGTTGTTCCTCTTCATGTTATCCAGCATGAATCTTAGACTCTGTTCAGATTTTCATCCTTTTT
>NW_006408802.1:361822-363015 GCF_000296735.1 Chrysochloris asiatica | reverse complement strand
GCTTCCTTTAAATTCTGCAACAAATATTAGAATCACATCCTATTATAAATACAAGCAATGAGTAGGAAAATAAATATCACTTTATGCATAATTAAGTCAGGCTCTTTCTACAAATAATCTATTGCCCTGTTTAAGTGACTTAGCATATTCAGCATTTATTTAACCCACCAGTATGCAAGTTGGCAAATGAAGCTGGGAACAGATGGTCAGTTTTTCTGGTTTGGGTTGTCCTCATTTACACACTGCAGTTTAATTATTATGTTGTATGTTCACTCACATCATCTATCAACTGATTCAAGTTGGTCTCATGTGGGACCATTGTGATGATTTGGCTGTATGACATGTCCCTTTCATCCTCAAGTAAATCAGCCTAGGAATGCTCTCATGATGATGACATAAATTCAACTACACAACCTAATACATTACTGTAAAAAGAAAATTACATGATTAAGGCCAATTTCATGAGATGGGATTTTCATCTTGATCTCAGTCAGTTCCTATTCATATACAGTTCTATGTATAATAGAGCTAAACATTGCCACTAACAGCATAATTGCTATGTTTGAGCCAATTATTTCAATATTCCAATTCATGTTATTGAGGCCCTTCCTATTTTTGGCTGACCCTGCAAGTTTTCAAAATTAATGCCCTTCTCTAAAAACTGGTTCCTCCAGATTACACATCAAACATATATAACAAGAAGTCTTTCCATTCTGGCTTAAAGAAGCATTTTGGCTGTTCTTCTAAGACAGATTCGTTCATTCTTCTAGCTGTTAGTTATTGTTAAGTTCCAACTCATAGCAAACCTAAGTACAACAGAAATAAACACTGTCCAGGCCTGCACTGTTCTAACAATCTTTTCTGATTTGAACCCATTGTTGCAAGCCATGTGTCAATTCATCTCCTAATCTCAATCTGTCTTGAATTTCTGGTAGCTCCCTATATTATTGCAACAATTTTTAAGTTATCTTCAGCAAAATTTGACTTGTGTGTGATATTGATGATATTATTGAAAAATTTCCACACTCTGTGGGGTCAAATTTCTTTTGAATGGGCACAGATATGAGAGGGCTTCAAAAAAGTTAGTAGAAAAATTCCATTATCTTTTCATTATAATTTTCCAGAAACTATGTGAAGCCCCCTCAAATGAATCTCTTCCAGTTGGTTAGTCAGGTTGCAGTCTTTCAAATTTA
>NW_006408802.1:349173-355124 GCF_000296735.1 Chrysochloris asiatica | reverse complement strand
TCTAGTGTCACTGCTTCTCTGGATAGAGTCCCACACTCTGCTCTTTTCCACTGATGGTCCCAGGGTCCTCTGCTCCTGGTCTGCAAGATCAACCACTCTCCTCCTTTTGTTACAAAACATTTACCTTTACATTTGTAACACTCACAATCAGTCCTGATAGCAATTATTCACATTGAACCACAAGAGTCATACCCCCACCTCCTTTCTCCATTTTATATTTTGACTGACCAACTTCAGCACAACACCAGTGGGCTATGTTTTGAGTACCATAAAGTGAAGGTGTGGTGCTCAACCTGGGAGGCATCGATAAGGCTGCTTATTTCATTAAGTCATGATACCTTCCAAAGAAGTCCATGGTAAAGAAGACTAATAGATTTGAGGTTGGTGAAACAGGAAAGCATGGGGAGAATAAAAAAAACTAAATCATTATGGGTGATCAATGGAAAGTTGCTATCAACTACGTATTTCATACTTTTTTTCAACAAACTCTATAACATGTATTATAAGAAATAAAATTGAATTGTTAAGCTGAAATGAATTTTGCAGTTTATTTTTATCAGTAGGTTTTACTTTGATCTTCAAATAAAATAATTATCAGAGCCCAAATAAAAATCAGATAAAAGTGGAATGGCTTATTGGATCACATCTCATTCAATTTCCTTCTATTTTCTTTCTCCTGTCTGCAGGATTGCACTTAAGGATATTGAGCAAAACACTTATGTAGTAGTAGTTGTTGTTGTTAAGTGCCTTTGAGTCAGTTCCAATCCATAGTGATCCTGTATAGGGTTTCTAAGTAGCAGCTGGTGAGCTTGAACTGCTGACCTTGTGGTTCAAACTGACTTTGCAATCCAATTCATTAATTCACAGTGCCACACCAAGACTCCATGTAGGTAGTAGTAGAAAACAATTAAAGCAACAATAATAGACAAAAAACCATTGACTCTGTTTTGTAGAGAAAAGACTGAGTTATGTGAAAAAATATTAAGTGAACTATTTTGCTAATGTTATGCCGTGCTGTGAAATTGGTTCAGACTCATCATGACCCTATAGGGGTTCTGAGGCTGTAAATCTTTACCGGAACAGAAAGCCTTATCTTTCTCCTGAGGAAAAGCTAGTAGTTTCGAACTGCTGATCTTGAGGTTTGTGACCCAACTTGTAACCAGTATGCTGCCAGAGCTCCTTATTTATTAATAGAGCTGGAAATTAATATTAAGGTATCTGTATTTGTTGTTTTTTTTAAATTAAGGAATGCTAAATAATGCTTTGGAGTCCCTGTCTATAGATGTAGAATAAACACTGAACTGCTAACTGCAAGGTTGGTGGTTGAAATTCACCAGCCCCTTCTAGGATATAGTATGCAGTGTTGCTATAAGTAGGAATTGGCTCTTTGGCACTTAAAAACAACAAAGAATACATTTACATTTTGTTTAGCTTTAGGTTCTTGGTTTGATGACTGTCTCAGTTTCGAAGAATTAACATAGCAAAGTATCAACAAGTGGGTGGTTTTAAAGAGGAGAAATTTATTTTTTAACAGTTCTGTTTCTCTGTCTCTGTGTCTCATTGTAAGGGAAACAACTTCTTTGTCTCTTTCTGCTTCTGTAGCCCTGCTTGTTTCTTGGTATTAGTTGGTTTGTAGAGGGATCTTCACAAACTGTTTTCTGCTGCATATGCCTCTATTTCTATGTCTGTCTTTTTCTTTTATAAGATGCTACTCAGAAGAGATTAGAATTAGGACTCATTCTCTGGTCATAATTGGAAAGGTTGGCACTTTGAGTTTACCCAGAGGCTCCTTAGGAGAAAGTCTGGCAATTTTCTTCTTAAAAATTATCTATTGAAATTCCTAAGGAGCAGAGTTCTACACTAATACACGCGCAGTCTTCATGAATTGGACTTGACTCCACAATGCTTTTTGGTTTTTCCTACTCTGGTGGCTATTAACTGGTAAAATCTACTAAGATGAGCATTATTTCCTCAAAGATAGCATTCATCTCTACAAGAGTAAGGACTTTAACATACCTTGTGGGGACACCCAATTCAATTTGTAACAACACTGTCATTGTTTTTAAGCTTCCTTTCTGCACCGCAATATCAATTAAATTGTTTTGAGTAATTGTAATTATAAAGAATTATTTAAAAGGAAGGGAAAGGGAAAGTATTTCAGAATATTCTGTTGATACTTTCCTCAGATAAGTTTCCCTCAGATTTGAGACTTTTAGCTGACTGACAACATTCTAACTGACATACTCACTCTAGAAATTGTCAGCCAGAAACCTGATTGCTGACACAGCTGAATGAAGGGAAAGGCAGAAAACTCCTTCCTTCTTCGCAGCTGTCATTTCTAATTTGTATTGGAAATAAATTTTGTGTTCCTTTGAATAGGTTTTCTTTTTCTTAAATATTGGTATTTGAGATTCTGAAAATTCCTTAGTTGAGAGAGACCAGGAGTTTTTGTTGTCATACAATTTTTTAAGCCTGAAAATTACACCAAATCATCTTGTTTATAGCAAATAAATTATATTTTTATATCTATTTGTTTGGGTTTTTTCAAGAAACTTCTTACTATTTTTTCAAGGACCTTCCCACATGTTATTGATATTGTTAAGTGCCTTAAGAGTGGCTTCCGACTCGTAGGGACCCTGTATAGGCTTTCTAAGCAGCAACTGGTAGACTTGAACTGCCGACCTTATGGTTAGCAGTCCAGTGCTTATCCTACAGCACCATAGACTTCCCACATAGAAAGATCAAATAAGACTATTATCAGATTCAGTTTAGTGCCATGCAAGGTTTTACGAAATGTTGTCATTACTGCTGTGAGGAAATAAATTATGATCTCAGACTATTATTGTGTTGGGAAGTTATGAATCAAGTGATCAGAAGTAAATTGTCACATAATATTGTACTTATTAGACCTTACTGAAAAGAAATGATGATAAGGCCAGTCAATTCAGAAATGAAACAAAATAAGGAATTCGGAAATGAGGAAGGCTTTGTTGTTGAGTGACCTCGAGAATCAAAGCCACGTAGACTTAGAGCACAGTTCAGCAACATGAAAAATGTTAGACAGTGGAATACTAATGAAATGATAAGAATAATATGTTGTTTTTAAGTACCATGGAGTCTGTTCCAACTCATAGCAACCCTGTATAAGATTTTCAAGGCTATAAATTTGGGGGGATGCTGAAAGTCTCATATTTCTCCTGCAGAGATGCTGGTGGGCTCAAAACGACCACCCTTGGAGTTCGCAGTCTAGTAATGTGCTGGACTGAAAAGTCAGTTTGAACCATAAGGTTGGCAGTTCAAGCTCATCAGCAGCTCCTCAAATACCCTATACAAGGTCGTTATGGATTAGAACCAACTCAACAGAACTTTACAACAACATTTATCTCACAGAGCAACCCTGCTCCATACTATGTATGGTCACATCTAGTCAGTATGTAATTGGAGTCCTGGTGTAGTGCTATGGGATGAAGCACTGGACTGCAAAGTTGCTTTTGAGCCACAAAGTCAGTGGTTCAAACTTACCAGCCACTCCTCAGAAATATACAGTGTCGCTATGAATCTGAACTTTACTCAGTGGCACTTAACAACAACAACAACAAAGGGCAGAAAAGTTGGGAGGATTTCTAGTAGGAAAATCTTGTTTATTAGTACAGCCCATATGAAAACACTGGTATATGAAATACTCCTACTCTTAATTATTCCCATAATTTTACTTAAACTTAATGCTGTTGTTTTGTTTGTTTTTTCTTAGAAAGGGTTATGTCTGTTAGTTAAATTATCTGAATACATCAATTCCGCTAGTTCACTTAGCTTGTTTTCCTCCCATTAAATTCAGGCCATCAATCTCTAGCCTAATTCTTTTTTTTAAACTATAAATAAAGTGATAAAGAGAGAGAGAGACATGGATAGACTTATGAAATCAGGTATGCCTTCTATGTTATAAGTAGTGGGCTTGAGGTTGTTCATTCATTCATTTTTTATTCATCCTTTTTGCTTATAGTGCTTGATGTTTTAGTCAACTGGCATAAATACTTATACTCATATAATTAAAGTGTGCTACTTAATGCTAGATCCCTAGCTCATGAATCAGTATATAATTTATTTCTTAAAAAATTGACCTGTATTTGTTCTCTTGACTGCTTCATTGCTCATTCACTCACCTTTATAAAATCTAGCTTGTCAATATTTATCATCAGCATCATCATTACAGCAATAACCCCAACTAATCTGTACCTTATGTCAGATAATGATTTACAATTAGTGACCCTGGTGTGGCACTGTAAGATAAGCACTGGACTACAAGTGGGTTTGAACTACAGGGATGATGGTTTGAGCTCACCAACCGCTCCTTAGAAACCCTATACAGGGTCATTATGGATCAGATCTGCATCTATGGCACTTATCAACAACAACTTTCCAAAGGAAGAAAGAAACTGAATAACATGTTTTTGGTCACATGGCAAATTAGGGATTCAAAATTTTAAAAGTCTGACTCCATTGACACATCTTAAACTATGCACATCAACCAGCCAAAATGAAGCAGCTTTCCCTTCCGTCAATGACGTTGATGATCCTAAATGCAATGGGCATGTTTCATTCCTTAGTATTAAGTTTTGAACACAAATACCTGAATTTTGATCTTACTCAAATATGCTAAGTGAATTTGGGCAAATTTCATTAACGCTCACATCTGTCTCACAAGGCTTTCATGAAAACTAAATATCACTGTATTTTATCTATTTTATTTATTATTTTCCAAATCTTCACACATGCTTTTTAGTTTACAGTCTGTATCACAGCCTAAGTCACTTACTTTAATTGCCACTTGTTTTGTTTTCCCTACTCCTGCGCTGTTCCCTTCTAGGAAATTGATATTACTCTGTTAAGCAAGGCTAGTCCTAAATGTAAACTTACCCAGTAAACGCTCTGTTTTACATGCTCTAATGATTTTCTGTTTTTGAAATAAACTACAAATTCCTACAAGAGTCTATATGCCCTAACCTGTCCAACCATTACCCGAATCTCTAGCTTAGATTATGCTTCTTCATGCTGTCTGTGTTCCTGATACATTGACCATTGATCATATCTTTGAAACTGACAAGATCTTTCCAGTATAATGATTGATCCTCTCTGAAGAATACTCCCTCTTCTTATTTCTCATCACTTACATAATGTCTAAAATGTCTATTAAGTGGTAGTAGTAGTGTTGGTGTGCCTTGGAGTCGGTTCCGACTCAGCGACCTTGCAAAGGATTTCTGAGGCTATAAATCTTTATAGGAGCAGAAAGCCTCATCTTTCTCCTATGGAACGGCTGGTAGTTTCAAACTGCTTACCTTGAGGTTAGCAGCCCAACTTGTAAGCAGTATGCTAACAGAGTTTATTTAAGATCATCTTAAAATTTACACAAACACACATTCTGTTGTTGTTAGGTGCCATCGAGTCAGTACCAACTCATTGCAATCCTATGCACAACAAAATGAAACACTGCCCAGTCCTGGGCCAACCTCATAATTGTTGCCACGCTTGAGCCCATTGATGCTGCCACTCTGCCAATCCATCTCTTTTTCTCTGACCCTCCTTCACCTTACCAAACATGATATCCTTCTCCAGTGACTGGTCCCTCCTGACAATATGTTGGAAATATGAAAGAAAATTTTAGCCATTCTGACCTCCAAGGAACACTCTGGCTGCACGTCTTCCAACACAGATCTGTTTGTTTTGGAAAACCATGGTACTTTCAATATTCTCTTCCAACCTCATAATGTAAATGCATCAATTCTTCTATGGTCTTCCTTATTCACTGTCCAGCTTTCACATGCATACGAGGTTATTGAAAATACCATAACTTGGGTCAGGCGCACCTTAGTCCTCAAGCTGACATCTTTGCTCTTCAACACTTTAAAACGGTCATGTGCAGCAGAATTGCCTAATGCAATATATTGTTTGATTTC
>NW_006408802.1:342467-349073 GCF_000296735.1 Chrysochloris asiatica | reverse complement strand
TTGACAACTTCAATCTTTTCTCCATTGATAAGAATGTTGTTTATTGATCCAGTGGTGAGGATTTTTGTTTTCTTTACATTGAGATACAATCTATGCCAAAGGCTCTGGTCTTTGATCTTTGTCACTAAGTATTTTAAGTCGTCTTTACTTTCAGCAAGCAAGGTTGTATCATCTGCATATCACAGGTTGTTAATGAGTCTTTATCCAATCCTGATGCCATGTTTTTGTTTTGTTTTTTTTTTTCATGTAACCCAGCTTCTCATAGTATTTGATCAGCATACAGGTTGAATAAGTATGATAAAAGAATACAATCCCTGTCGCACAACTTTCTTAATTTTAAACCATTCAGTGTTCCCTGGTTCTGTGCGAACAACTGCCTCTTGGTCCATGTACAGATTCCTCATGAACTCAATTAAGTGTTCTGGAATACTCATACTTTGCAATGTAGTTCATAGCTTATCATATATCTTTCTGGTATTCTCTGCTTTTCAGCAAAGATCCATCAGACATCAGCAATGATATCCCTCATTCCATGCCCTCTTCTGAATCCAGCTTGAACCTTGGAAGTTCTCTGTCAATGTATGCTTGCAGCCATTTCTATATTACCTTTAGTAAAACTTTATTCACATGGGATATCAAAGATATTGTCTGATAATTTCCACATTCTGTTGGGTCTCCTCTCTTTGGAATGGCCACAAATATGGATCTCTTCCAATCAGTCGACCAGATAGTTGCCTTCCAAATTTCTTGGCAAAGATGAGTGAGTGTCTCCAGTGCTGCCTCACTTTCTTGAAAGATTTCAATTTTTATTCTATCAATTATTGGTGCTTTGTTCTTTGCCAGTTCCTTCAATGCACCTTGGATTCTTCCTTCAGTATCATTGGCTCTTGATCAAGAGCTTCCTCTTGAAATGGCTGACCATCAACCATTTCCTTTTGCTACAGTGACTCTGTATATTCCTTCTATCTTCTTCTGATGCATTCTGCATCATTCAATAATTTGCCCAAAGAATCCTTCAATAAAGAAAGTCGAGGCTTGCATTTTTTCTTCATTTCCCCAGCTTGAGAAATGCTGAGCGTGTTCTTCCTTTTTGGGTTTCTGATTCCAGATCTTTGCATATTTCATTATAGTATTTGACTTTGTCTTCTTGAGCTGACCTTTGAAATTTTCTTTTCAGCACTTGTACTTTCTCATTTCTTCCTTTTGCTCTAGCATCTCTAAGGTGGAGAGCAAGTTTCATTGTCTCTTGTGCCATATATTTTCATCTTTTCCTTCTTTCTTGTCTTCTTAATGACTTTTTGCTTTCTTCCTGTATGATGTTCTTGATATCATCCCACAACTCTTCTGGTCTTCGGTCTTTAGTGTTTAATGTATCAAATCTGTTCTTCAGATGATCTCTAAATTCAGGTGGGATATATTCAAGGTCAGGGAGCTCTGGTAGCATAGTAGTTACGAATCATGCTGCTAACCTCAAGGCTGGCAGCTCGAAACTACCAGCTGTTCCATGGGAGAAAGATGTGCCTTTATGCTCCAGTAAAGATTTATAGCCTCGGAAACCCTGTGCAGGGTCACTATGAGTTGGAACCGACTCCATGGTACTTAACAACAACAACATATTCAAGGTCATATTTTGGCTCTCACGGACTTGTTTTCATTTTCTTCAGCTTCAGTTTGAATTTGCATATGAGCAATTGATGGTGTGTTCCACAATCTGCCCTTGGCCTTGTTTTGGCTAATGATATGAAGCTTTTCCACCATCTCTTTCCACAGATGTAGTCAATTTGATTTTTGTGTACTCCATCTTGTGAGGTCCATGTGTATAGTCGTCTCTTATATTGTCTAAAGAAGTTATTTGAAATGAACAAATCATTGGTTTTGCAGAATTCTATCATGCGATCTCCAGCATCATTTCTGTCATCATTTCACAGCATATGAATATAGACATTGGGTGAAACTTTTGAGACTTGGAACATGACTACCTTCTTTACTGCCTGTGACATAGTGTACTTTTCTCTCATTTTAATGAGATTTATATATAAATTACATTTTTAAATAATTTATTGTTTGTAATCCCATCCTAGAATAAGTAGTCAACCTCAAGGTCAATTTGAACCACAAGGTCGGGAGTTCAAACTTACCAGTTGCTCCTCAGAAACCCAATACAGGGTTGTTGTGAGTCAGAACTGACTCAGTGACACCTAACAAGAACAACAATCCCTCCTACTTTAGAAAATAACACCAACCTTCTTTATTCTTTGGTTTTGTAATAGCTACCTAATGTTGTTGCTGTTAAGTGCCTTCAAGTCAGGTGAGACTCATAGCGGCCCTGTTCTGAGGAGTGACTGGTGAGTTTGAACTGCTGACCTTGTCATTCAAACCAACCTTGTGGTTCAGTGCTTGTCCTACAGTGCCACATCAGGATTCCAACAGTAGGTGATTAATAAATAAGTGTTACATGAATAAATGACTTGCAGGATAGATGAAGTCAATTCCTTATTCTACCATTGCTTCAGTAACCAAAACAAAAACAAAGAAAAAATTTCAGTGTAGTCTTAATCATTTTGGTGAACATTGGAGTGCTTGGAGTAGGAATTAGCACTCATATAAAAAGTCACAGAATTCAAATTTTATCTGATTGGGGATTTTAACAATGTGCTCTTTGTACATATTTATTTTGCACCACATTCTACTAATCTGGGCCAACTGGTTAGTAAATTTCTGACGTGAAATTGGCCTGTAGTTAGAATTAAACAGTGGTATAGCACTGTATGGGAACTACTGGTAGCATAGTGGTTATGAATCGGGTTGCGAACCTTAAGGTCAGCAGTTTGAAACTACCAGCTGTTCCGCAGGAGAAAGATGAGGCTTTCTGCTTCTGTAAAGATTTATAGCCTTGGAAACCCTGTGCAGCGTCACTATGAGTCGGAACTGCTCCACGGCACATAACAACAACAACATAGCACTGTATGATAAATACTGGACCACAAGACCATTTGAACTGCAAGTTTAACAGTTCAAACTCACCAGCCACTTCCCAGAAACCCTATACAGGATCACTGAGTTGTTCCTGGCTGGATGGCACTTAACAATAACAACAACAACATGCTCAATATAAGCACAATAAAGTTATTTGTTTTTACTGTCAAGCCATAGCAGAAACCTATCTGCTCAAGAAAGAGCAGAAAACTATATCAAACTAGAAAACTAGTTAAAGACTAGTGTACTAATTTTATTTTAATGGGGGAAAATATATGCATTTGAGATGAAGATATTAAAAATATTCAAAACCACTTTCACTTAAATATTTTAGTCTTATTGATTCTCAAAAATAGTAATTGTCACTTTCTTATCTCATAAAGCTTATTAGAATGAAGTGACATAACTTCTCCATCTCAAGTTGTTTCTGCTAAATTGAAGATAAAAGTACTAAGTGGAAAAATAACATTAAGGAGGTACAAGCACCTCAGACTAATGAGTCCTATGAAATCAAAAGGGCAACATTTACCCAAAGACAAAGTTTAGAGGTTTAGAAAGATGAAGAAATAGGAACTGGAAATATAGGAAGGAAATGCAATAAGTAATGTTGCGTTGTGTGGATTGCAATTAGTGACAATGAACAAAATATGCAAAACTTATCTGCTCTGTAAACTTTGACCCAGTGCATAATAAGAAAATAATAAGAATAAATAAATATAGAACAAAATAATTTTGAAAGACAAAAGAAAGAACACTGATATAAATAACAGAACAAATAACATTTGTTCTCTGGGTAGAACAAATAGTTAAGCACTCAATTACTATTCAAAAGTTGGTGGTGGGAAACCATCTAGAGGCGTTTCTAAACACAGGTCTGGAGATGTGCTTCTTTAACAGCACAGCCTTGGAAATCCAATGGAGCAGTTGTATTCTGTACACAGTTGCTTCTGACTCACAGGGGCGCTATGAGTCAGAATCAACTCAACAGCAACAACAAAGATAAAAACAAAGCATAGCATAAATGTGAAAATGGAAAAACAAAAAAGCACTAGATATTTTCATTATAAAGGAAACGCCAACCTTTGGCATCTAATTCGGTCACTGTCTTTGCAAGTTGATAAATGTCTGTTCAGTGCCATAAATCTAAAATTGGTGTGTACACGATTTTAAAAAGGTCAGAGTAAACTGTGCTCATTTTAAATTTAAAGTACATATGCAAAGATAGGAGAGTTGTATGTTGTTTTTTTGTTTGTGCATCTGTTTTCTGTGTTAGCATTGTGTTAAGGTAAGCTAAAAATGTCCACGAAAATATTAATGGAAGCAATCTATTTGCATATTTTTCATGTAAACAATAAATAGCCAGGAAGAAATCAACTGACAGTATTGAAAATACTATATGCAGTTATTAGCAGACATAACTAGACTGGTTATCTTCCCAGAGGAAAACACAAGTTACATCGTTTCTGACCCAACGTGAATTTCCTTTATATTATTGGATTTTGTTACTCCATTTATTGCAACAGATATTTCTGTTTTAGAGTGTCAGTTCTTAAATCTTCCTTCTTTTGGATAACAATACATTGATTTTTATTTAGGGCCCTACCCTACCCTCATGAAGTCTGTGTGAATCAAGAGAACCTGTTCTCCCTCCAGATGCTTCAGTCATTCAACTCAGTTCATCACTGACTTGTTAGGTGTTGTAAAGTTAATTCAAACTCATGACAATTCAGTACATACAGAATAGAATGACTTCATCAGCCGTTCCTAGGCCTGTCTTTCTAGGAGCCTTTGGGTGATTTCTATGAGAAACATTGTCAATACCAACAAACACTCAATCTATACTCATTTTAGTGAGAGTGTGGTTTTCTTTATTGTTTTGCAAAATCAGGCACCCAACCCAGTTAACACAGGCAGATGTGCTGCATGGTTAGTCTACAAACCATTTTATTTCCCTGTCTCAAAAAAGCCCTCCTCCAGTTCCCCTTTTACTGAGTACTATAGAGTTTACAATCTACCCGGAACATCTCATTTTCCCTCCCTCCAGTTCCACAATCTAGCCCAAATGGTGCCAATGGTCTTAATGACTTCATTCTTATTAAAAGTTCCTAATCCTAAAACAGATTTCTTTCCCTACTTCCCCCAATTCATCCTGTTTACATATCCCTGGGTATGAATCAACAATCTATGTCCGGTCTAGAAATCTTGTGCATCCTTTATTCCTGAAGATGGACTATCTTGAGAATTTCTCACAGTTGGATCCACCATCCTTTTGTTTTGTCATCAAGTGTTAAAGTGTTTATACCACCCAGGGATATATTATCACTGACTATTGTTGTTGTTGCTAAGTGCCATTGAGTCAGTTCAGACTCATAGACCTCCTGTACAGGGTTTCTGAGGAGCTACTGGTGAGCTTGAACTGCCAACCTTGCAGTTCAAACCAACTTTATACTCCAGCGCATTAACCCACAGTGTCACATCATTGGCTATACTTACTAATGTGAGAAACATCAATACCCTAGATATTAACAAACACTCAAGAAATCCAATCTGTACTCATTTTAGCCATATGACTCTGCCAATTTTTTTTTTTTTTTTTCAATCTGTGAGTTTTCTTTTTCCTCATTTTGTGAAATCTTTTGTTGCATATAAGTTTCTTAGGTTTAGGAGGTTCCTGACATATAGTTTGTCTTCTATTGTTTTTGTGTTTTAATTTATGTTTGATAGTGTATTTATGCCATGGATCAGAGCCCCTAAATTTGTCCCTGTTTTTTTTTTTTAATGGATGATTTTTATAGTTCTAGGTATTACATTTGTATCTTTGATCCATATTGAGGTCATTTTTGTACACTGTATGAGATACGGGTAGTCTTTCATTTTTCTGAAAATGGATATCTAGTTTTGCCAGCATCGGTTTCTAATGTATTATGTATCTGTTCTCTATTTAATGTATTTTTTATCTTTGTCGAAGAACAGTTGTCCATAGGTGAATGGATTTACTTTTGTGTTCACAATTCTATCCCATTGTTTTATGTATCTGTCTTTGTACTAGTACCAGACTGTTTTGACTATAGTAGTTATTGTAATAGGTTTTGAGATCATAAAGTGAGAGGCTTTTACTTTCTACTTCTTCAGTAGCAATGTTTTGTTTATCTGGGATCTCTATCCTATTTTATTGCTGTTTTTGTTGTTATGTGTCATGAGTTGGTTCCAAGTCATAGAAATCCTGTATAGGGTTTCCGAGGAGTGACAGGTGAATATGAACCACTGACCTTGCAGTTCAAACTGACTTTGTTGGCCAGTGCATTTACCCAGAGTGCCACATCAGGACTCCATGCCATCTCTTTTTAAATGACATTGTAATCTGAATTGGGATTATATTACATCTGTAGATCACTTTGGGTAGTATTGACATTTTCACAATGCTGTATTTTCTTATCCATAAAGCAAGGTATATTCTTCCATTTATAGATACCTGTTTTTGCTGCTTGAAAGTTTTTTGGAAAGTTTGCTTTCTAAAGGCCTTTTGTTTCTCTGGTTACATCTATTCCTAAATAGCTTGTTTTTAGAGTTGCTAGTGTAAATGGTATAGTTTTACTGATTTCCTTTTCATAGCTCTCTATGTTAGTATAA
>NW_006408802.1:324465-339532 GCF_000296735.1 Chrysochloris asiatica | reverse complement strand
TTATTTGCAAATAGAGTTTTATTTCTTCAGAGACAGTTTGTTGTTGTTGTTGTTTATAAGTACCATCAAGTTGTTTTTGACTCATAGCAACCCTATACGAATCGGGCTGCCAACCACAAGGTCAGCAGTTCAAAACTACAAGCTGTTCCGTCAGAGAAAGATGAGGCTTTCTGTTCCCACAAAGATTTATAGCCTTGGAAACTCTCATAGTCAGAACTGACTACATTGCATATAACCACAACCAAAACCCTATATAAAGTTTCCAAAGAGCTGCTGGTGGGTTTGATCTACCAACTCTGAGATTAGCAGTCCAGTGCTTATCCTATAGTGCCCTTTTTTGCCTGATAGCTTTAAGTCTTCCAGCACAGTATTGAATAGTGTGGTGATGATTAAAGGCATTCTTATCTGCTTCCCACATACAAAGGGATTGCTTTCAGTTTCTTTTAATCAAGACTAATGTTGGCTGCTGTTTTTGTATATACTCTAAATTATGTTGAGGAATATTTCTTCCATTTCTATTTTGTTGAAGATTTTTACCAGGATTTGTGTTGGATTTAGTCTTACACTGTTTTTGCAGCAATCAATATGATCATGTAATTGTTTTACTTTGTTCTATTTATGTGGTGAACCACTTAGATTGTTTCTCTGATATTGAAAAATCCTTGAATGCTAGTATGTGTCCCATTTGGTTATGATGTATTATTTTTTTGCTGATATGTTGTTGGATTGTATTGGCTAGGGTTTTGTTGAGAATTTTTGCATCTATATTTAAGAGGATTTTGATATGTGATTTTCCTTTATAGTAATAGATTTATCTGATTTGGATATCAGGCTTACACTTAGTTCATAAAATGAATTTGAAGCATTCTATCCTTTTTTATGTTCTGGAATAGTTTGAGCAGAATTAATGTGAGCTTATCTCTGAATGTTTGGTAGAATTAGCCAGTGAAATATCTGACCCCAGACTTTTTGTTGCTGTTGGGAGTTTTTAATGACCTGATCAGATCAATTTCTTCCTTTGTTATGGGTCTCATCTGATTATCTACTTCAATCCAGGCTACTTTAAGTAGGAGGTGTAATTCTAAATATTTCTTCATTGTTTCCAGGTTTTCAATTGTGTTGTAGTACAGCTCTTCATATTATTCTGTCATTTGTTGTTGTTGTTAAGTGCCGTGGAGTCGGTTCCGACTCATAGCGACCCTGCACAGGGTTTCCGAGGCTGTAAATCTTTACGGGAGCAGAATGCCTCCTCTTTCTCCCGCAGAACCGCTGGTAGTTTCGAACTGCTGACCTTGCGGTTCACAGCCCGATTCGTAACCACTACGCTACCAGAGCTCCTTATCCTTTTTAATTTCCACTTGTTCTGTTGTAACATTACCCATTTCATTCCTTTTTCATGTTAGTTGTATCTTTTCCTTCTTTATATATACCAACGGTTTGTTTATTATATTAATTCTTTCAAAGAACCAAATTCTAGTCTTAATTTTTCTATTGATTTTCTGTTTCGTTTACTTCTGTTTAGCGCTGTAGGATAAGTGGTCATTGTGGTTGTTATGTGCCATGGAGACAGTTCCGACTCATAGAGATCCTGTACAGGGTTTCCGAGGCTGTAAATCTTTATGGGAGCAGAAATCCTCATCTTTCTCCCACAAAACAGCTAGTAGATTTGAACTGCTGACCTGGTAGGTTAAGTACTCGACCATAATGTCAGATTGAACCACAAGGTCGGCAGTTCAAGCTCACCAGTCAATCCTCAAAAAATCTATACAGGTCGCTATGAATCAGAACTAACAATAATAACAACTATGTTATTTCTTTTCTTCTGGCGACTGCAGGATTGTTTTGCTTATTTTTTTTAATTACTGGAAACATTGAGTTAAGGTGTTGATTTTGGTTCTTTCTTCATTGTGGATGTCTGTTTATCACAGTAACTTGCACTCTGAGTACTATTTTTGCTACATCCAAAATTTTGGTGTGTATTTTCCTTCTCATTTGATTTAAGGATTTTTTTTTTTAATTTCCTTTTTTGTTTCTTTGATTAGCCAGTAGTTTTTAAGCAGCTATTATTCAGTTTCCCTGTATTTAATATTTTGTTAGCTATTTGAAAAACATTAGCAAAATAGATAAACTAATAACTAATCTAATCAAGAAAAAATGGGAGAAAACCTATAACCATAAAATTAGTTATTACAAGTGGAATGAACCATCAGAATGGAGCAAATGTTGTTAACTGGTAATAAGATAATTTGCACAAATTATGCGGGTATTGTTGTTAAGTGCTGTTGAGTCAGTTCGGACTCATAGTGATAGTACTGGGTTTCCTAGGAGCGCTGGTGAGTTTGAACCATAGACCTTGCAAACTGAAAGGTTGGTTTGTACCACAGGTCATTCGCTAAGAGTCAGAACCGGATCCATGGCACCTAACAACAAAAACCAAAGTATAGAAATCCTAGTGTGGTGCTGCAGAAAAAAAGCACTTGACTGCTAGACAAGAGGTCGGTGGTTCAAATCCACCAGCAGCACCTAGGAAACTCTACATTTAGGGACACTATGAGTCAGAAAAAAAAAAGAAGAGCAACACCACCCAAACATAAAAACCCTGGTTGTTTGTTTTCAGTTGACATGCACTTAGCTGCTATTAGAAAGGCCAGTGATGAAAACTTATTAGAGAAAACTCTCCAGGAGAAAGATGAGGCAGTCTGCTTCCAGAAAGATGTACAATTCAAAAATGAAGTGTTTGACAACTTCAATCTTTTCTCCATTTATCTTGATGTTATTTATTGCTCCAGTGGTGAGGATTTTTGTTTTCTTTACCTTCAGGTGCATTTCATACTAAAGATTGTAGTTTTTGATGTTCATCTGTAATTATTTTAAGTCTTTTTCACTTCCAACAAGAAAGATTGCATCATTTGCAAATCACAAGTTCTTAATGAATATTCCTTTAATCCTGATGTCATATTCTTCTTTATATAATCCAGTTTCTTGGATTATTTACTCAGCATACAGGTTAAATAAGTATGAGGAATGAATACAGTCTGATACACACCTTTTCTGATTTTAAAACATTCAGTGTCCCTTTGTTCTATGTACAGGTTCCTCATGAACACAATTAAATGATCTGGAATACCCATTCTTCACAATGTTATCTATAGCTTGTCATGATCCACATGGATGAAAGCATTTGCAGTCAATAAAGCACAAGTATACATCTTTCTGATATCCTCTGCTTTCAGCCAAGATCCATCTGATGTCAGCAATGGTATTTCTAGTTCTATGTCTTTTTCTGAATCTGACTTGAGTTTCTGGCAGTATCCTGTTGAGGTACTGTTGCAGTTGTTCGTGAATTATTTTAAGCAAAATTTTATCTGTATGTAATATAAATTATATTCTCCAATGATTTATACATTCCATTGGATCACATCTCTGGAATGGGCACAAATATGGACCTTTTCTAATAGTAAGCCAGGTCTTCCAAATTTCTTGGCATCAGAGGAGTGAGTGCCTACAGTGTGGCATCAGCTTGTTGAAAGTTTTCAATTTGTATTCCATCAATTTCTGGAGCCTTGTTTGTTGGCAATGCCAGGTACCTCTCATTTTAACATTTGACTTTGTCTTCTGGAGCTGCCCTTAGAAATTTTCAGTTCAACTCTTTTGCTTCCTTATTTCTTTTATTTGCTTTACCATCTCTATGCTGGAGAGCAAGTTTCAGAGTCTCTTCTGATATACATTTTTATCTTTTTCTTCTATTTGTCTTTTTAATGGTAATTTGTTTTCCTTCTGCATGATATCCTTGATATCATTTACAATTCTTTTGGTCTTCCGTCATTAGTGCCTTATGGATCAATTCTGTTCTTTAGATGATCTCTAAATTTAGGTCAGATATGTTCAAGATCATATTTTGGCTCTGACGGAGTTGTTTTAATTTTCTTCAGCTTCAGCAGCAACTTGTTTGTAAGCAATTGATTGTTGCACAGTTTGCCCCAGCCTTGATTTGGCTAATGATATTTAGCTTTTCCTATATCTCTTACCACAGATGTAGTTAATTTTATTCCTGTGTGTTTGATCTGGTGAAGGCCCTTTGTATAGTTGTCTTTTATGTTGTTTAAAGAGGATAAGTCATGAATCTTGCAAAATCCTATCTTGCAATCGCCAGCATCATTTCTATCACAAAGGCCATATTTTCCATCTACTGATCCTTCCCCCCCACCTTTTTTTTTTTTTTTTTTTTTTTTTGTAGTGTCTACATTTCAATCACCAGTAATTATTGATAAATCTTGATTTCATGTTCGATCCATTTCAGACTGATGTGGTAATGGTGTGTGGTATAAGTGCCATTGAATCTCTTCTGACTCATGGTGACTGTGTATCGAAGTTGATAGAATACTTCAGTTTCATCATTACTGGCTTAAATGATTGGTATATAGAATTTAATATCAGTGGTATTAAATTATTTTCCTTGTAGGTATATGGACATTATCCTATCACAGACACCATTATTCTTCCAGATAGATCTTGAGATGTTCTTTTTTGGTGATGAATGTGATGCCATTCTTCTTCAATTTGTCATTTCCAGCATAAATAATCAAATAATTGTCAGATTCAAAATGTTCAATACCAGTCGATTTCAACTCACTAATACCTGTATTCATATTTCCAATTTTCCCAGATTTGTACTTCATACATTCCATGTTATGAATATTAATGAATGTTTGCCAATGTGTCTCCTTATATTGTTCCATCAGCAAATAAAGTTCCTGTAAGCTTTACTTCATTTGCATTATCATGGTCAACTCTACTTTGAGAAGTCAGCTCTTCCCCAGTTGTATTTTATGTGTCTTCCAAGCTGAGTGGCTCATATTCTGGCACTGTATTTAATAACATTCCACTATTCATAATGCATGAATCAATATCTTAGGCATTGGTGAGCTGAAATGGACTGGTATTGGCTATTATGAATCTGACAACCACATGGTTTACTATGCCAGGATTGACAAATTGAAGAGGAATGGTGTTACATTCATTGGCAAAAAGAGCATATCCAGATCAGTCATGAAGTACAACTCTGTCTGTGATAGGATAATATCCATGTACCTATAGGGAAGATTAGTTAGTACCACTGTTATTTAAATTTACACACCAACCACTAAAGCAAGTGCGGATGAAATAGAAGAATTCTACCAACTTCTTCAATCTGAAATCGATCAAACATGAAATCAAGATGTATTGCTCATTACTGGCGATTGGAATGCAAAGGTTGGGAGCAAAGAGGAAAATATGGCTTTGGCGATAGGAATGATGCTGGAGATTGCATGATAGAATTCTGCAAAACCAATGATTTTTTCATTTCAAATAATTTCTTTAGACAGCATAAGAGATGACTATACATATGGATCTTACCAGATGGAATACATAGAAATCAAATTGACTACATCTGCTGAATGAGTCAATGGAAAAGCTCCATATCATCAGTTAAAACAAGGCTAGGGGCAGATTGTAGAACAGACCATCAACTGCTTCTATGCAAATTCAGAAAGAAGCTGAAGAAATGGAAACAAGTCTATGAGAGCCAAAATATGACTTTGAATATATCCCATCTGAAATAGAGTTCATCTGAAAAACAGATTTGTTACATTAAACACTAAAGACCAAAGACATCAAGAGTCATTAAGAAGACAAGAAAGAAGGAAAAGGTCAAAATGGATGTCAGAAGAGACACTGAAACTTGCTTTCCAGCGTAGAGATGCTAAAGCAAATGGAAAAAATGAGGAGGTACAAGAGCTGAACAGAAAATTTCAAAGTTCAGCTTGAGAAGATAAAGCCAAATATTACAACAAAATGTGCAATCAGAAAACCAAAAAGGAAGAACACGCTCAACATTTCTCAAGCTGGGGCAACTGAAGAAAAAATTCAAGGCTTGACTTTCTTTATCGAAGGATTCTCTGGGCAAATTATTGAATAATACAGAAAGCATCAAAAGAAAATCAAAAGAATATACAGAGTCACTGCAGCAAAAGGAAATGGTTGATGTTCAACCATTTCAAGAGGTAGCATATGATCAAGAGCAAATGATACTGAAGGAAGAAGTTCAAAGTGCACTGAAGGACTTGGAAAAGAAAAAGTCACCAGGAATTGATGGAATAAAAATTGAAATCTTTCAAGAAAGTGAGGTGGCACAGGAGGCACTCACTCATTTCTGCCAGGAAATTTGGAAGACAACTATCTGGCTGATTGATTGGAAGAGATTCATATTTGTGTCCATTCCAAAGAGAGGTGACCCAACGGAATGCAGAAATCATCAAACCATATCTTTGATATCCCATGCGAGTAAAGTTTTACTAAAAGTAATACAGAAATGGCTACAAGCATACATTGACAGAGAATTTCCAGAGGTTCAAGTCAGATTCAGAAGAGGCTGTGGAATGAGGGATATCTTGCTGATGTCTGATGGATCTTGGCTGAAAATAATATCAGCAAGATGTTAACCTGTGCTTCATTGACTATGCAAAGGCTTTTGATTATGTAGATCATGGCAAGCTATGGACAACATTGCAAAGTATGAGTATTCCTGAACACTTAATTGTGCTCATGAGAAATCTGTACATGGGCCAAGAGGCACTTATTTGAACAGAACATGGGAACGCTGAATGTTTTAAAATTAAGAAAGGTGTGCAACAAATGTTGTATTCTTTCACCATACATATTCAACCTGTATGCTGAGCAAATAATGTGAGAAGCTGGGTTATATGAAGAAAAATGTGGCATCAGGATTGGAGGAAGACTCATTAACAACCTCCCATATGCAGATGATAAAACCTTGATTGCTGAAAGTGAAAAAGACTTAAAATATTTACTAATGAAGACCAAAGAGCACAGCCTTTGGTATATATTGCATCTCAATGCAAAGAAAACGAAAATCCTCACTGGACAGTGAATAAGGAAGACCATAGAAGAATTCATGCTTTTTAGTTATGGTGTTGGAGGAGAATATTGAGAGTGTCATGGGCTGCCAAAGAACCAACAGATCTGTATTGGAAGAAGTGCAGCCAGAGTGCTCCTTGGAGGCCAGGATGGCCAAACTTCGTCTCTCTTACTTCGGACATATTGTCAGGAGGGAACAGTTGCTGGAGAAGGATATCATGTTTGGTAGGGTGAAGGGTCATAAAAAGAGAGGAAAACCCCCAGTGAGATGGATTGGCAAAGTGGCAGCATCTATGGGCTCAATAGTAGCAATGGTAATGAGGTTGGCTCAGGATCTGGCAGAGTTTTGTTCTGCTGTGCATAAGGTCGCTATGAGTTTATACTGACTCAATGTCACCTAACAACAACAACATTTATAAGCTTTTCAGTGGCTAAATATTTAAAAGTCATCTGCCTTTCCTTCTTTCTAGTCTATCTTTGTTTGGAAGCTCAGCTGAAACCTGTCCACCATAGGTAACTCTACTGGTATTAAAATACCAGTTGCCTAGCTTCCAGCATCACAGTAACAGGCAAGCCACCACAATATGACAAACATACAGATGAATGGTTCTCTGTTCTTCATATAAGTACAAAATCATATGATTACCAATTCTGTATATTTTAAAGTTCTTTATACTGTGTTTAAGAGTAGAAACAAAGCAGGTGTCCCTTAATTTTAAAATAAAATATGCAAAATATAAAATTTAACTTTAATCCTACAGGTTAATCTGAATTTAAATGAATTTATATAATGATGGAAATTAACTGTAACAGAATTATTCTCATTAGATGACAAAACAGGCTTGCTGATCACTATGCAGACTCTAAGCTTTTACAACTTAATGAATGCTAAAATATTAAAATCTCATCCAGCTTACCATGGAATCATAACTTTCAAGAATAAATGCATAATAATACTTTGGACTTCAGAGGTAATTTATGAGCAATATCATCTCAGAGGATGATGATAATTTACTCTCAATTAGCCCAGCTTGATTTAAATCATTGATTGCCCATGTTTAATAATAATTTGGTAATAATTAGATTAATACCTCCTTCTATTTTGGGGTGAAATTATTAAAGAGCTCATGGTGAATTTCAACTTTAAACAGTCACATAAATGTTATCTCGCTTTCCCATTTGGGAATGGTAACTTTATGTTTTGCACATATCTGATTCTCCTAAAATTGTACTCAAGATACTTGTTTTGAGGGTTTTAAAGATGATATTGGTTTAATTCATTATTTCCTGTGAATTGCCATTTAAAAATAAAAGACACAATCCACAAATATTAGAGAAAAGTGAAGCTTCTATATCTGAAAATTTTTGTTATCTTTATTAACTAAGCACCTGTTACTTTGATTCTGCTAAAAATTGACTCATGGAATAATTCATATATTCAATACTTTTAGTAAATTGGAAATATTCATCTAATGTGGCAACAACTAATGAACTGTACTATTGATTTTGTTGTTGTTGTTATTGTTAAGTGCTGTCGAGTTGGGTGTAAAGGGTTTCTGTGGAGGGACTGGTGAGTTTGAACTGCCAAACCTGCAGTTCAAAGCGACTTTGTGATCCAGTGCATTATCCTGCAACTCCACACCAGGACTCCTATGAAGTTTAGCAAGGTGCTTTCTCTTTTCCATATGTTGAATTCCTGTTCAAAGCTTCAATATAACATATTCTGTACAACAATATGATCACTTTGATAACTCCATATTGCACCTGAGTAGAAAAGGAGGTAAATGCAAATAAAACCTATTATCTCAGTGTGGAAAAAATTTGATGGTCCCTCAGTGTTGATCAAGAGTATTTTTTATAAAATACTAATTTGTCACAGATCCATTGTCTACTCTGGTATTTTGACAGCTTTAGAATTTCATTACTGTCATTTTTTGTTTGTTTGTTTGTTTTAAATGTCACTGCATCTAGAAAATATAAAGGTAATAGCCAAATAAGAAAAACAATTAGGTAAAATAAAAATGTAGCTATTTTTCTATTGTTTATTTCTATGTTTTGTTCTATTTATTATCAGTATCAATTGAAGATAAAGATCCATTGAAAATGTCATAAACCCCCAAATATTTTTCCTTATTTGCCATCAACTTCTTCCATGACTTTGGTTGTTGGTTTCATTTATAAGAACAGCATAAGGGAAGTGGTCAAAGAGATGACCATTTCTCAACTAGCAAGGTAGTGTGCATAAGCATCGTTTTATGAAATTAAACAAAATGCTAATATTAGACTTTTACAGGAAACCTATTGAATTAGTATCTCTGTAGTTGGGGTCAGATATATGCATATTTAAATTGCTGTTCCAGTATTCTCCTGAATAAAAACCACTAGAGTAAGTGTTTCTTGATGTCTTTTTATAGTTCTGATATAACTGTTATATATATATATATATACACACACACACACACACATTTCTTTTTAACTTTAAATTAATAGGGTAGTGTAGCTTAGACTCACCAACTAACCTGAAAAATAATTTATGTTTATTTGACAATTCTACATTTGTATATGTGCATGTGTGCATGTGTGTATTTGTAGACGAAGACAAAGAGAAGCAAGTTAGAGATGTTTACATGAGCATAGTAATAAACAAATTTAATTATTTCCTGTTCTTAACTACTTTGGCTTATTTAGTGATGAAACTAATCATACAGTAAATAGCTGAAATGACAGATGAGGGAAAGAGATTTAGAAGCTGGAGAAAATTATTATATTTATGGGCTTCAGAAATGCATTATAAAACTGAATTTTGAGATATATTTTAAAGAATCATTAGGATTTTTTTAAGGAAAAAATCAGATTTATGTTGTAAGTATAAGAGAATCTGGCCTAAATCAAAGTCTATTTATTGGAAACAAACAAAAAAAATTAAATGGACAAAGATATTTAAAGTTCCATATATATTAGTTCTGTATGGAACTTTAAATGTCTGTCTATAAATTTTGCTTTTAATTTACTGTGCACTGAAAAAATATCAAATGTTTATTACAATTACTAGATTCAATATTTAAATAGTTAGAGGGTACTGGAAATTAAAATTGTTGTTGTTGTTAAGCGCTGTCGAGTCGATTCTGACCCATAACGACCCTGTATTGGGTTTCCAAGGAGCAGTTGGTGAACTTGAACTACCAACCTTGAAGTTCACATGACTTTACAGTCTGATGTATTAGCCCACAGTACCACACCAGGACTCCATCAAATTAAAATACGACATAGTTTTATTTGAAAACTTGTATTTCAATCTGTGGCTAGCTATGTCAGTCTCTGGGTTGTGAACATCTGATTTATGGACAGTGCCTACCAAAACCAAACCCAACCCACTGTCAAGTCAATTCTATATAATGGAGAGGTTCTCCTTCTCTGTAGAGAGTTGGTGGTGTTTGAACAGCTGACCTTGTGGTTGGGAGTCTAAGGCTAGTCAACTTGCTCTTTAAACCATTCTGTCATAGTTAAGGAAGCAAAATAGGAACAGATGCAGAGATTTATAATTTGGCAGATTCAGTAAGTCACCATGAATGGGAAACATTGTGGGTCAGAGCCCTAGAATGGGAGACTTAGAAGAATTGTAGTGAGCCCTTTCAGGAGCCTCATGTATGAGACTGGATTATTGGTAGGATTGTAGGAGAGTGACACATATTCAAAGCAGTGCAATTAGTAGTCATCTTCAAGTAGGACAATGCTGCTTAGTCTTTAGTCTGGGCTCAAAACCCAACGTCACGATATTTGCTTGTGATGCAATATATAACTTGCCCTTCTTCTATAAGAGGGAGATCAAGTTTTTAGTAATATCTGTTATTTTTTTCATTAGGGGTATCTTTCCAGTTCATTGTATCTCTAAAAATTCAAGTCTGTTCCATTGACTTCCTTGGGCCTTACAAACCTGCAAATTCAGTTCGATCTCCTAAAAACCCTTAAAGACACCATTAGGAAAGAATCTCTTTCATAACCCAGGGATAGCTGTTAGTGTTAATTCATTAAATGCAACCATCTTTTTGGTAGCTTTTCTTTTCCTTCAGTTCCTGAATGAGGGTCAGAAAGGCCATAGTCTTCTTCAATTAGTGTAGGTCTACCTATATATGTTCATCTTCTGCTCTTGAAGCTAATAGATTATGAAATGAAGCAGGCTTTATTTCATTTTGGAGAATGCCATCCAAAATGGAGGCTAGTGTACCTGAAGTGCAGTTCAATATGAAAAGAATGAAATATGCAAGAATAAAAAAGTAAGCACCAGCCAGGTTATATGCAGACATGTGAACCATTTCAAATAGTTCAATGTTAATCTAAGATTGACAGAATGTCACAGGTATTAAGCATATACTTAATTACAAATTAAAAATATAATTGCTTGTATTATGAGGGTAAGTAAAAAAAACTGTTGCTACAAGGGTTCAAATTTATGCAGGCCTAAGTTTAGCCCAATCAAAACATGTCTAAACATGTCATCTATGAGATTGGTCAATGGCTGTAGACAAGTTCTGTCAATATTACACTTATCTTGTTAGGATGCCTTCAAAAAAGGGGTGACCTATATGCCATGGAGTCCTGGTGTGGCACTGTGGGTTAATGTACTGGACTGCAAAGTTAGTTTGACCTGAAAGGTCAGTGGTTCAAGCTCACTAGCCACTCCTAAGAAATCCTATAAAGGGTTACTATGGGTCAGAACCGACTCGACAGCACTTAACAACAACAACAACATATGCCATGGAAAAACATGAAGTTGAGAACAGTGCTATTATTATATTTTCAACAAAACTCAAGTGGCTGTCTTCCCAAATCATCCAAGATTTGCAGCAAGTGTACAGGAAGGCCTGGCAGTGCATGGGTTAAGTTCAAATCTTAACTGCTGGGCTGCAACCAAAATGTCATGGCTTGAACACAGCAATGATTCTGTTGGAAAGAAGACCTGGTGATATACTCCATAACAGATTGTTGTGTGTGCAGTTAAGTTGGTTCTGACTTATAATAACATCATATAGGGTTTCTGAGGAACAGCTAGTGCGTTTGAACTATTGGCCTTATTGTCAGTACTTATTCTACAGCACCACACCAGGTCTCCAATGAACAGATTGGTTGTTGTTAAATGCTGTCAAGTCAGTTTCTACTCATAACAACAAGGAGCGGCTACTGAGTTTGAACCACCAGCCTTGCAATTTAAACCAATATTGTAATCCAGAAATTCATAAATAAAAATAAAGACAAACATCAAGTAGTTTTAAAGTAGTGGAGATTTAGAATATATTTAAAATTATAAAAATCAGGGCGAATGCTATTTAACATCCTGCCTTGACATCTTATTTTGGTATCATATAGAAAGGGTTGCCTCCTTATTCAGCAAAAAACACACCAAGTTAAATCATAATTTGTTTTATTTCATTTATATTGTACTTAAGATAGAAATTTGAAATGTTTTTCTATTTTTGGTTTTACAACAAGTAATCTCATTTTTTCTTGAATTTTGCACACATATTTATAGAGTATATAACTTCTTTTTCGACAATATAAACATAACAGAATCTAGTCTGATACCAGTAGTATATAATGCATGTGTATTAACGACAGTTATCAAGTATTGGGTCTCTGATGCTGTAAATCATTAGGGAAGCAGAAAGTCTCATCTTTCTCCTGCGGAGCAGCTGGTAGATTCTAACTGCTGACCTTGCAGTTAGCTGCCCAGCTCATAACCCACTATGCTAACTTCAAATAGGCAGCAGTTCCAATCAAATTCCAGTAAATCATTTAGTGCCTATCAACAACATTCTAAAAAGTATATGTTAATGTTAAGTGCTATCAAGTCAGCTCTGACCAATAGCAACCCTCTATAAGGTTTCCAAGTAGCAGACGGTGGGTTTGAACCACTGATCTTGCAGTTCAAAACCAGTGCTTATCTTATAGCACCAAACCAGGAGTATTTGGGAAGGGAAAAGTATCCAGAATGGCCAACTTAATAATGAAAATAATAGTTAGAGGACTGACAAGACCCAACTTCCAGACTTACTGAAATAGCTATAGTGTGGTAATTGTTTAAAAAAAAAAAAAAAAGGACACTAGAAAATTATAACAAAATAGAAAGCTTAGAAACAGACCCACACAAATATAGTTAACTGACCATAAAGTGAAAAGAAGGAAATTCAATGGAGAAAGGATGATCTTTTCAGCCAATAATGGTGAAACAGCTTAATATAATATACACGTGAAAGAAAGAAATGAATAAATTTCACTTTTTTTTGGTAAGTTTTTATTGTGAATTGAGTGAAAGTTTACAGGGCAGATTATCAATTTTATAATCTACAAATCATATATTTTGTTTCATTACAATGATTATAATCCCCTCAATGTACCATCAGTTAACAGTATTTCTCTCTATTCATTTTAGCTCTTTTTATTTATTTATTTTTAACACTCAGGAATATATAATAATTTACACTGCCAAAGGGCACATTCTGTAAGTCTGCTTCCTGGCTGCAAGCACTCAATCCCTCTCTTTCCACGAGTTCAGAGTCCTCAGCTGCTCTCTTTCTCCATGTCCTCATCTCTGCCACCATCTTTGGTGTTGCTGCTTCTCTGCATAGGGTCCTGCATTCAGCTTGCTCTCTTCTCCCTTGATGGGCCTAGGGTACTTTGTTTCTGGACTGTAAGATTAACTACTCCTCCATTTTTGTTACAAAACTTCTATCTTTACAGTTGTGACAGTTGCAATTAGTCATGATAACAATAGTTACCATTGAATCATAAGAATCTTATCCCCTTCTCTTTTTACCAGACCCATCTAGACAAGATGAAAATTATGCAGTGGGGACTGTATCACCCACCCACACACACACACACTCTTAAACTAAATACCCTCTTGAAACCTTGTAAGCCAGTCACTTCTTGCCTTTGTCGCTCCCTCATTTTGGGTAGGCAATGTCTAAGTTGCCCGTCCCTATCTACCCTATGTACAGAGAGGGTAGCTAGCACTGATACTTGATGTGAAGACTCCTTCCCTCTCTGTTGGTATTTTGACCTACTACCTCCATGAGTATAGGTCAAGTTAATCAAATTGTAGCAATTTACACTCGTTTCCTTTATCAAAAATTGTTTTCTTTTTTATCTTCCTCTAATCAAGTTCTGATTATTAAGCCATCGTGTCTAGGTCAGATGGATTCTATCTGCAAGTTTGGGTGTTCTTGTGTGTTTCCACTCCCTTCATGACAGCTGGATGCTTCACTCTCTGTGGCTATGTCCTTGTCTATAGGCTCAGGTGTTCCCAGGTTTCACTACACTTTGGACCAACCAGCCCTTCCTCTTCTCTCTCTCATCTCCAGATCAATGGGAGTCTATGAAACATGATTGAACTCAGCCCATTTCTTCATTGCTGTCTTTCCCCCTCTGTCACTCACCAGTAGACCAATGTAGTCGCCAGCAAGCTTGTATGTCTGTTCATATGTTCCCTTTGAGTTACAGTCTTAGAGGGGGGTTTATCCTGAAGGGACTTGATTGCTTGCCTTGATGGCTTCCTGGTGAACAACTTGCTTATTCTTATAGTAGCCATTCATACTGCCACTTTTGTTTAGGGTTTTTCCTGGTGATCTTTCTTTGAAGATGCATTTTCTGTTGCTCTAGCTGTTCCAGGCTGGTCTGCTTGTCCTTTCTTGTGGGACTGTCCCACCTCAGGAGGTTCTGGATGGGGCTCAGGATTCTACCTAAGGTCCTATACTCTGCAAAGGCTCTGCAAGAGGCCTATTTCACTGGGCAAGTTGTAGAACCCCTTTTAGGTATTCCAGTCAGTTATAGGCTGAAGCTAGGCTTACAAGCTTTCTGAATTGCACTTTCTTAAAATTAGAAATGCTTGCTCTGTAAGAGCAATTCTCTGTTAAGAGAATAAGAGACTGGAAGAAAATATTTGCAAGGAACTATAAAAAGGGCCTTTTCTATTCTACTATAAGGAAATCAGTAACCCTATTTTAAAATGTGAAAATATCTGAATAGACATCTTAACATGGAAGATATACAAATGGAAACTAAGTATATTAAAAGATGCTAACCATCATATGTCAATGTTATTTTTATGTGCCAAGTCTGTTCCAACTCATAGCACCCCGTATAGGATTTACAA
>NW_006408802.1:319308-324040 GCF_000296735.1 Chrysochloris asiatica | reverse complement strand
AAGCCTCATCTTTCTCCCGCGGAACAGCTGGAAGTTTCGAACTGCTGACCTTGCGGTTCACAGCCCGATTCGTAACCACTACGCTACCAGATTCAAATACTGTCAACACCCAATGTTGGTAAGGATGTACAGCAACAGGAACCCTCATTCATTTCTGGGTATTTCATAATAATAATAACAATCCACTACTTGTCTGTCAGTTTGTCATACTGTGATGGCTTGCCTTACTGTGATGCTGAAAGCTATGTCATAGTATGTTAAATATTATCAGAGTCACCATGATGGACAGGTTTCAGTGGAGTTTCCAGACTAAGACAGACTAAGAATAAAGAGAGGTGGACATCATATTAAATATTAGTCACTAAAAACTTTATGAGTATTCCCACCTCCTCTGTACAGAGGGTTGACAGGGATGGGCAACTTGGACCATTGGCTACCCAAATTGGGGGCCTACTAAGGCACAAAATCAATATTATCAGTCAAAATAAGTCCAGGGGCAGACTGTGGAACAAGAAAAATCAATTGCTACTAATGAAGTTCAGGCTGAAACTGAAGAAAATTAATACAAGTCAATCAAAGCCAAAATACGACTTTGAATATATACCACCTGAATTCAGAGACCATTTCAAGAACAGATTTGATGTAGTTGACATTAGTAAGTGAAATACAGAACAGTTGTGGTATGATATCAACAACATCATATAGGAAGAAAGCAAAAGGTCATTAAGAAAACAGGAAAGAAAGGACCCGAAGTGGAAGTCAAAAGACACTCTGAAAGTTGCTCTTGAATGTACAGACTCTGAAGAGTGGAAGAAATAAGTAAGTAAAAGACCTGAAAACAAAATTTCAGAGAGCAGCTCAAGAAGACAAAGTAAAGTTTTACAATAAAATGTGCAAAGACCTGTAGTTAGTAAACTAAGCGCTCAGTGTTTCTCAAGTTGAAATAACACAACAAAAAATTCAAGCCTTGACTTGCAATACCAAAGGGCTCTATGGGCAAAATATTGAACAATTCAGAAGGCATCAAAAGAAAATGCAAGGAATACAATGAGTTATTGGTTCAAGAGGTCGCATATGATCAAGTACCAATGGTATTGAAGGAAGATATCCAAGTAACACTGAAAACATTGGTGAAGAACTGGACTCCAGGAACTGACGGAATACAAATTGAATTCTTTCAATAAACTGATGCAACACTGGAGACACTCACTCATCTACACCAAGAATATTGGAAGACAGTTACCTGGCCAACTGATCGGAAGTGGTCCATATCTGTACCTATTACAATGAAAAGTGACACAACGGATTATGGAAATCACTGAATAATATCATTAACATCACATGCAAGTCAAATTTTGCAAAAGAAAACTCAAAAACGGTTGTAAACAGTGCGTCAACAGAGAACTTCCTCAAACTCAAGCTAGAGTCAGAAGAGGATGTGGAACTAGGAATATCATTGCTGACCTCAGATACATATTGGCTGAAAGCAGAGAATACCAAAAGATGTTCACTTGTTCTTTATTGGCTTTCAACTGTGTGGATCATGACAAAATATGGATAACAATGGGAAGAATAGGTATTCCAGAACCACTTTACTGTGCTAATGCAGGCCTTCTAGTTAAACCAAGAGGCAGTCATTTAAATAGAACCAAGGGGATGCTGAATGACTCAAAATCAAGAAAGATATGTGACAGAATTGTATACATTCTCCAGAAGTATTCACTCTGTATACTGAGCAAAGAATCCAAGAAACTGGATTATAAGAAAGAATGCAGCTTCAGGTTTGTAAGAAGACTTGTTAACAACCTGAGATTTGCAGATGACACAACTTGCTTGCTGAAAAGTAAAGAGGAAATGAAATAATTACTGATGAAGATCAAAGACTATAAACTTTAGTATGGATTACACCTCACTGTAAAGAAAACAAGCTTTCTCACAACTGGATCAGTAAATAATATCATAATAAATGGAGAAAAGCTTGAAGTTGTCAAAGACTTCAGTTTGCTTGGATCTGCAATTAATAGTCATGGGAGCAGCAGCCAAGAAAATAAATGATAGAGAACAAACAAGATGGTGGAGAGGGTGGAAGTGCAGTGAGGAGCTTCTTCAGCAACAACATAGAATACCGGACCAAGTAGGTTCAGGGGATGGTGCCAGAACTCTGAACCACATATAAAGGAATATTTACAAGGTTGGAAGGCTTACAGCCAGGGAAATTTATAGCAGAAGCAAGAAATCCATTGCTTTCTAATTCAAGATGCTCAGCTGCTCCCGGAGCTGCCATCTTGTGAGAGACCAAGCAGGGGAAGATTCAGAGCAGCCACAGATGCCTGACACAACCGTGGAGATAAAGGTGTGGACATTCTTTTTTTGTATCTGTTCATTGGTCTCTCGCTGTCTGTGTACCTCCATTGTGGTGATTGGAGTGGGTGCCTGAGCAAGTGGACACCCACCCCCACCCCACAGATCTCCTCAAAATTTAAAGTGGCAGTTTCCACTTAAAACCATTTGGCCACAGCAGGCCCTGAACTGTTTATAACTAGAAAAAAGCCTGAATAGAGATTGTGGGGCAGGACAGGCAGACTAAAAAGGAAATAGGCTGAAAATTAAATCCTGACTTGCGTCACAACGACCAACATGGCATCTTGAAATTTCTCAGAAAGAAGAGTGAAAAGGGAAGCCTATCTCCTGATCACATCTAACTGGAGGAAATCAGAAAGCATAAAAAATACCAAAACACACACACACCTAAGTATTAAGGCCACAGATAACCCCAGAATATGCCTTAAAAACAGAAACAGATGACCATATCAGCACATGTCCAGAAACAAGATAAAGTAACTGAAGCAAATGAGCTGGAAGTAGACCTATACTCCATACTGGAAGATGGACAGGCTTTGGAAATGCCTGAGAAGGAATTCAGAAAAAATGATTATAAAATATCAAAACATTATACAATGGAGTTGAGAAAAATAAGGAAGAAATCAGGAAAGCACTGCAGGAACATTCAGATAAAATAGATATAGCATTGGAAACAATTCACAACCTACAGAAGAGGTCCAAATGATTAATAATACACGGAAATGGACAAGACACTGAAAGGGCAAAGGAGTAGAATTAAAGAGGTGGAAGCCAGAACTAGTGAGCTAGAAGATAAATCTCTCAACATTACTAAGATAGAAGAGCAAACACAAAAAAGGATAAAAAAAAAACTTGAAGAAGGTCTAAGATTCATATTGGGTAACATGAAGAAGAATAACTTAAGAATTATCAACATTCTGGAACAGGAAGAACCACACAAGTCCACAGAGGAGATAGTTGAAGAGCTTCTGGAAGAAAATTTTGCTAACATCCTGAAAAGTGAAAAGATAAGCATTCAAGAAACCCAACAAACCCCAGGAAAGATAGACCCTAAAAGACAATCATCAAGACACATAATAATCAAGCTTTCCAAAATCAAAGATAAGGACAGAATACTGAAAGCAGCTAGGGAAAAGAGATGTGTAACATATAAAGGCAAGCAAATCAGATTAAGCTAGGATCTCTCAACAGAAACCATGCAGGCAAGAAGGCAATGGGGAGACATATATAAAACCCTGAAGGAAAAACACTGCCACCTAAGAATACTCTACCCAGCAAAGCTGTCAATCAAATACAGTGGTGTAATCAAAACATTCTAGGATAAACAGAAGCTAAGGGATTTTGCCAAAGCCAACTCTGCTATGAAAAACATCCTAAAGGAAGTTTTGTGGACTGAGAACCAAAAAGAACAAACAACAACTAAAGAATGACGTGCGTGGCAACATCACCCTGAACTCAATCAACAAATGTTAAAAGTCAAGAACAGAATAAAGTTATAAGAACAGAGGATCTGGGAGGTCAGTCTATAATCAAAATAATTACAATGTGAAAGAAGGTAAACACAAAGGAACAGAGATCCAGGTGGTGGGAAGGTCAGGTAGATTACAGGATAAAATAGATTTATTAAATGAAAGGAAGAACTAATGGAATATAAGGTAACCACAACAGTGGGTTTGGGGTGGGAAGTTTAGTTCAGGTGTTGGGCAGGGCAATAAAAGAAGGGGGAGGAGGCGGAAGAAGAAGATAGATAGGAGAACCCCGAGACAGGTTTGCATGTCCTAGATGGTACAGAGGTAAATGGTGATGCATGCTCAACCTTGGAACAATAGGGCTCTGTGATACAGGGATCTAGGAATAGCTTGAAAAGGGGAAATAATACTAAAATGCTTGACTGTCTTATGAATATTGGTTTCCTTTGCCTACTATTGTAAAATAGACACTTGAGTGGGATAGAAAGGAATGTTGGGAAACATGATTAGAGAAAACTTGTAAGCCCGTCTTCAGCCTAAAACTGATGGGAATACCTAAAAGGGGTTCTAGAACTTGCACAGTGAAATAGGTCTCTTGAAAAGCCTTTACAGAACTTAGGTGGAATCCTGAGTCCCATCCAGAACCTTATAAGGTGTGACATTCCCACTAGCAAGGACAAGAAGACCAGCCTGGAACAGCTAGAGTGACAGAAGATACATTTTCAAAGAAAGATCATCAGGAAAAACCCAAAACAAAAATATCAGCATGGCTAACTACTACAAGAATAAGCAAGCTGTTTGCCAGGAAGCCATCAAGGCAAGCAATCAAGTTCCTTCGGGGGAAACTCCCCTCTAAGACTGAAACTCAAAGGGAACACACAAACAGGCATGTAAGCTTGCTG
>NW_006408802.1:316055-317596 GCF_000296735.1 Chrysochloris asiatica | reverse complement strand
TTATAGACATGTGTGAATCTAACAGATTTCTAACATACAAAAGCAATAAATGATATAACTAATATCTATAATTCATCATTATATTACAGAGAAAAAATATATATTCAACAATAATACTTCAAGTTTATAATATCTGATTTTAATAAATGAATGCTTAACCAACAGAACATCAGCAAAAGCATACACAATTTTAGCACACTGTCATTCAATTTAACCAAACTAGTATCTAGTACTGATGTGGTACTGTAGGATATGCAGCGAACTGCTAACCACAAAGTGGGCTGTTCAGACACACCAGCTTGCTCCTTGGCAATGCTATACAATATCTCTGTGAGTCTGAAACGACTGTACAAAATTTAAAACAAAAGATTTTATAACCATTTTTCCTAACCACAGTAGAATCAAAAAAGATACAAAAGACTACATCTTGTTTGTTTGATTCAATTTATACGAAATTTCCATGCTCGTCAAATCTATAGACAGATCAGTGTTTCCTGGGGCTTGGTGTGGGAATAGGGATTGACTGAAAATAGACATGGGAGATCTCTTTAGGATGATAAGAATGTTCTAAAACTGGATTATGTTAATGGCTCTAAATTGTGCTAATTTTATAAAAGTTATTTAATTGTACTGTTAAAATGGTGACTATTATCCTGTGCAAACTATACCTAGATAAGGCTGTGAAATAGGCAAAGTAAATTTATGTGTAATACAGGCCATTATTTGCAACTTCCAATGTCCCACCAAAATATTTTGCACCTTATTCTATCATTTGAAATTTTAACAACTAACATTCTAGGGGAACTTCTGTGTCTCTACAACTAGATTCCAAAGGGCTGAAGTCATCAATCATAATTTAATGGAGTTTCTATCACTAGGTGCCATTGAGTCAGATGCAAATCATTGCAACCCTCTGAACAACAACAAAATATTGCCCGGTCTTTCACCATCCTCAAAATCATTGTTATGTTTGAGCCTATTTTTGCGTCACTGTGTCAATCTCCTTGAGGGCCTTCTTCTTTTTCACTGACCCTCTACCAAACATGATGTCCTTTTACAGATTCTGGTGGCTCCTGATGGCATATCCAAAGTACTTGAGACACAGTCTTGGCATCTTTGCTTCTTGCAATTTGACTATCCTCCCCCTAGACATAGTTGTTTGTTCTTCTGACAGTATATGCACCTTCAATGTTCTTTGCCAACACCATAATTCAAATGAATAATTTGTCTCAAGTCTTCCTTATCCATTGTCTTATAGTACATGAATATACGGTGATTAAAATACCACGGTTTGGATCAGGCTCCCCTTAGTGCTCAAAGTGACATATTTGCTCTTTAACAGTTTAAAGTTTTTTTTTGTTTTGTTTTGTTTTTCCAGCATATTAGCCCTGTGCAATATGTAGCTTGATTTATTGACTTCTGCTTTCATGAGACTTGATTGCAGATCCCAGTAAGATAAAATTCTTGACAGCTTTAATATATTTTTGTTTATCATGATGTTGTTGGCCCAACTGTGAGGAATTTTTTTTTTTTTTTTTTTT
>NW_006408802.1:309994-315534 GCF_000296735.1 Chrysochloris asiatica | reverse complement strand
CAAGGAAGTGTTTCGGGTCTCATGGACTCATTTTTTATTCAGTGTTAACTTGAATGTATATATGTATATGTAAACAATTGATAGTATGTTCCATAGTTGACTCCCGACCTTGTTTTAGCTGAAAATATTGAGTTTCCCCATTGTCTCTTCCCATGTTTGTAGTCAATCTTATTCCTGTGTATACTATCTGGTAAGGTCCACATGTATAGTTGTCACTTACATTGTTGAACAAAGTAATTTTTAATGAATAAGTCATTTGTTCTTCAAAAATTCTATCATGAGATCTTCTACATTTATTTATACAATGTAGCTTATTTTTCCTACTACAGATCCTTTCTTTTAATGTCCAGTTTTCACATTTCAATCACTAGTAACTATCAATGCATCTTGATTATTACTACACGTGCAAAAATAATTTACAAGCATTTTATTTTCTTAAAATATGTTGGTATGTATTCTCTTTTTAGTGCATTTATTCATGCCAGGTATATCACAATTTCTTTGTAACAATACACCCTAATTTTTCTTTCTACCTTTTATCGAAAACTTCTCCAATATTTACTAGAAATGAATTTCAAATACATATGCATAAAATTTGCAAAATTATGTTCACATTCAAATTGCATGAAAAAACTAAGTGGGGGCTATGTCTGACTTCCCTTGACTTCACAAGGAGGAAGAAGACTCAAACTCAAAATCAGCCTAAGACATTCCTATGAAGCAGAGAGGCTACCATCTTCTTGACCCTATTTTAACACCAATCATCCTTCTCATAGTACTCTGTACTTCACATCTGGGCCTGATACTCCATGGCAATGGCCACACAAGACTCATAACAATACTCATGATTATAGAGTTTATTAGGGAATTGAAAAGGGTACAATTTAGAGTCAGAAATAACTCAGAATGCAGTATTTTTTTCCAATCAGGAACATCTCTTCTTTGTTGTACTGCAGGTAAACCTCATGCTTGTCTTTGATCTCTCATCCATGTGTCTCACCAGGCCTTGTTCTACTTGGGGAAGTGATTTTAAAAAACTCTCGGCCAGTCATGTGTGGACAAAGGTTACATTCTGAAAACTAGCTTCCTGCCCATAGGCACTCAGCTCATGGACCAGTAAGCCCACAGCAACTCTATCTCTCCATGCCACTACCACTGCCTTGGCCTTTGCTGTCACTGCTTTTCTAGGTAGAGATCTCGTGCTTTTCCTTCTTGATGGTCCTAAGATGATCTGTTACTATGTCTGAAATTGCTCTTTTAAGTCTAGTGGGATAGGAAAACTAACCAATCCCAACATTAGAGTCCCATACACCCTATTTGCATGGTCTCACTCAAGCATTTGGCAGAAATTAAGAAGACATTGTATAGAAAAGCCATATCAAATAAATTCAAGGAACCACAGCACATAATAAAAAAAAGTAAGGGAAGTTACATTTATCTCCATAAGAGAAAACTGATTAAAGTATGGTATACCTATACATAATGCCCTGTATTTTAAATTAATAGTAGGAGAGGTGAAAAGAGCCTAACAATGAAAATGGTTCAAGTTATATGTGGCATAAAATTATGTATAATTATTTGGTTAAGCAAATAGATGCTAACTAAAATTTGTATATACAAAGGGCTACCAAAGAGTTCATACAAAATTTCCATTATCTTTTCATTTAATTTTTCCACAACCTTTTTGGAGTCCCCTCAAAGAATACCAATTGCTATCTGGAAATTGTTAAAATAATTTTAAATATTTAGAAACATAAAACAATTTACCATAACATCCAAATGTACAATTCAATTTAGTAACTTAAAAACAATTTACTCTTTTGAATGAAAATGGGGTTTTCATCAGTTCCACATATTACCCTTTCAAACACTTAAGAATATATTAAAAAATATCTAACACACTAAAAAGGAGTCCAGGTGGCACAGAGGGTAAGTGCTTGACTTCTAACTGAAAAATTGGTAGTTCTATAAGAAAGATGTGATAATAGGCCTCTGTAGAGGTTACAGTCTTGGTCAATCTAAGGGACAAGTTCTTTTCTGCTCTATAGGGTCCCTATGATTTCAAATGGCTATAGATGTGCATACACACACACACACACACATATACATTAAATGAAACTATTAACAGTTTTTATTCAATAGGAAAATTACTAATATCAAATGTTTAAGTGATCTCATGCATTGTTGTTGTTGCTAAGTGACCAATTCTGACTCATAGAGACCCTGTATAGGGTTTCCAAGAAGCAGTTGGTGTTTGTGAACAGTATGTGGTGAGCAGTCCACTGCTAATCTTATAGTGCCATACTAGGACTCTAACTCATGTATATATTGTTGTTGTTATGTGCCATGGAATCGGTTCCGACTCATAGCGACCCTGTACAGGGTTTCCGAGGCTGTAAATCTTTACGGGAGCAGAAAGTCTCATCTTTCTCCAGCAGAACAGCTGGTAGTTTTGAACTGCTGACCCTGAGGTTCGCAGCCCAATTTGTAACCACTACGCTACCAGAGCGCTTCTTTATAAATTTAAACGTATGACAGGCAGTATTGTTATTCTCTACTCTTATATACTTTACTAAGATTTCTTCTAAGGTATTTACTCTATTGTACAATATAAAACTGTCAGTAGCCTCTATTTGTAAAGGACAGTATCTGTTTAATTATTTCATGAACTAATTAAAATATTAACTTTTTGGCAGACAATAGCTCACAATATGTATGTATTTATTTTACTAATGGAGTAAAGAAAATGTATAATGCTTAGAAATTATAATTGTAAATAAGTAAAGCATATAAATGAACTATTTCCTGCAAGGAAAAAAAAAACAAAACACTGAACTTATTCTCTTTGATTAAAGTTAAAAAACAACATTGTGTGAACCCATGAAGATTTATAACACAGAACCAAATGCTGAAGTAGATAAATGAGTCAATTTAGACAACATTTTACCTAGATCACAATAAGGTTCATATTCATCAATAACATCCAATAATTCTAAGGGAAACCATAACTCAGAAGAACACTTTCTACATGTATATGAAAACTCAGAAAATGTTTTTTCATTCAGAAATTGAGCCAAATATTTAATAAAATTTACTCTGATAAATCAGAATTTCTAAGTATTTGAAGTAGTAAATTCAAACTGGACTGTATTTCTTTAGTTTTTTACTATACTTATTGTGTTAACAGATGAATCATTTCTGCAAGATTTTGAATTAAGAGCATTGGGTAGCTTTCATGCTAACTTTGTATTTTGATTTTTCTTTGGTATAAGTGGAGTGGAAGGCTTAAATACATTTTTTGTAATTGAATTTGAGGATAATATGATTTCTTCTCCCATTTCCCAAGTATCATTTTCTATGAACTTGACAGCAGATCCACTCCTCACTTATCAAGTAACTCATTATATGACATTTGATATTTATAGTAGTAAAAACATAATAAAATATCTCCTATTCAGCTATTTTTCACATTAATTATGTACATCTGGCAGCAATGAACGCTGAAGAGTGAGGCAAGAGTAATCCTTGGTGTGATGGCTAATGTTATGTGTCATCTTGATTGCATCATAATCTACTTTCTCTGGCAGTCATGTAATGTTGCATTTGGGCAGTGATGTAATGGTTAGATATCCTCTATTTTATGAAATAATGTGATTGTCTTCCATTTTGCATAGCATCATTTGTATAGCAAGTTGGTATCTGAAACTAAACCAGGTTGATAAGTGATGACTGGGTGTAGTACTGAATGTTATTGAAATAGTAGCCAGGAGAGATTTCCAAATTATCAATAAGACCGTAAGTGTTTACTATGGCATGTGTTTGTGGGTAAGAAAGGAAAAGTAGACATTCCAAATTCAGCGTTGAACCCTCTCTTTCCATTGTATTTTATTGGCTGATAAAGTATTTTATTGGCTACTCCCTGAAAGGTTGGCAGTTTGAAACCATTAGCTAGATGTTCCTTGGGAGAAAGATGTGGCAATCTGCAATTTACAAAGTTAGAAACCCTCTGGGTCAGTTCTCTTCTGTCCTGTAAGGTTATCATGAGTCAGAATCAACTCTATGGTAACAGAGCTGATTCACACGTTCTGTAGATTTTGAAGCAAAGCCCTACATTCCTGGGTAGATAACTCTTTTTCTTTTAACAAACAGTCTCTGACTTACTGCTGTACATTAGTAGAGACTGAACCCATGGGCAAACAAGTTACCAAGCAACCTGAACTACTCAAGTAAACTCACATTACCTCATCTACAAAGCCACAAAGTTAGGTGTATATGAAGAAGTATGTATGAGATTTGGCTGGAGCAGATCCTGAAGGCACAATTGGCCCAAATGCCCACACTCCTCCCTTCTGCTACATTACCTTTTCTTTCCCAACCTACATCTGTGGTCTCATGGGGACTTCTTTGTTATTGGTTGACCAAGGAAGAGAAAATCTGGACTAAATTACAGGCTTTTTTTTTTTTTTCTATGTAATAAGCAGGTATCACCTAAGTGAACAGCTACAGCATTAGTTTCTTCTGGGAAACCACTGGTGGTAAATTCTCCCAGTAAGCACTGCACATACTGCTTATTTTGCATCAAAGGAGAAATGGATCTGCATCAAAGTCAGATAATATGACTGTATTGTGATCTATGAATTGTGGCCAGTGTTTTGGATGGATTTTCAGGAACATGGAAGAGGCATTATTGGAAAGCTAGTGACAAGAGGTTTGTGGAAGAGTTAAGTGAATAGAGCTTTTTGAATAGGCAATAAAAAAAGACATGTGAGTACCATGTTAAGGCTCAACAAAGGGTGACATTAGCAGAAGAAGATTTAAATAATCAAATGGATAGAACAATCCATTCTGTGGATAACCGTAGATCTCTTTTCTGAACCACTCCTGGCATTGCTCAATGTGCTCATGAACAAAGTGGCAATGTTAGCAGGGATGCAGATTAAGTAAGGGCTCAGCAACATGAACTTCTGTTCACAAAGGATGACATAGCAACAGCCACTGCTGAGTACCTAATATGTCAGAATCAGAGATAAACATCGTGTCCACGATATGGCACCATTCCTTAGGGCGATCAACCAACTACCTGGTAAGAAGTTGATTGCATTGACTGCTTCCATCATAGAAGGGACAGCACTTCCCTATTCCACTCTTACTGGAATAGATACTTAATTTAAATAGAGATTATCCTTCCCTGCATGCAATGACCCTACCAAAGCTACATCAACACACTTACAGAATGCCTTATCAAATATCATGGTACTACACATTTACGAATCGGGCTGTAAACCGCAAGTTCAGCAGTTTGAAACTACCAGCGGTTCCGTGGGAGAAAGATGAGGCATTTTGCTCCTGTAAAGATTTACAGCCTTGGAAACTCTGTACAGGGTTGCTATGAGTCGGAACTGACTCCACGGCACATAACAGCAACAACACATAGCATCATTTCTGATCAAGCAATTTACTTCACAGTAAATGAAGTATGGCAATGGATGTATCCTCATGGATTTCACATGTTTTAACATTTACCTCCTTCATTATGAAGT
>NW_006408802.1:308281-308799 GCF_000296735.1 Chrysochloris asiatica | reverse complement strand
TTAATTTTAAAACATTCAGTGTTCCCATGTTCTGTTACAACAACTGCTTCTTGGTTCAGGTACAGATTCCTCATGAGTACAATTAAGTGTTCTGGGATACTTACTGGGATACTAAGTGTTCAACATACTTCTCAATGTTATCCATAGCTTGTCATGATCCACACAATCAAAAGCCATTGTGTAGTCAATAAAGCACAGGTAAACATCTTTCTGATATTCTCTGATTTCAGCCAAGATTCATCAGACATCTGCAATGATATCCCTCATTCCACGGCTTCTTCTGAATCCAGCTCGAACCTCTGGAAGTTCTCTGTCAATATATGATTGCTGCCGCCTCTGTTTTACCATTAGCAAAACTTAACTTGCTTGAGATATCAAAGAGATTGTCCGATGATTTTGCATTCCGTTGGGTCACCTCTCTTTGAAATGGGCACAAATATGGATCTCTTCCAATCAGTCGGCCAGATAGTTGTCTTCCAGATTTCTTGACAGAGATGAGTGAGTGCCTCCTGTGCCAC
>NW_006408802.1:303691-307782 GCF_000296735.1 Chrysochloris asiatica | reverse complement strand
TTTCTTGTCTTCTTAATGACTTTTTGCTTTCTTCACATATGATGTTCTTGATGTCATCCCACAACTCTTCTGGTCTTCAGTCTTTAGTGTTTAATGTAACAAATCTCTTCTTCAGATGATCTCTAAATTGAATGGTACTAGTGACTATTATTCTTAACAATCCACTCATAAAATTGTTGCTTCCTGTTCCTATAATCTTATGCTTAGTTTTTCTAGATGTCTTTATTCCTAAAGAAAGATTGTTTCCACCAGAATACTCATTATAAATGTAACTTGGTTTAACTGGAATTAAGACTGCCAACTGGCCATTTGGGGCTACTCATTGAAGACTATGGTGTACCTGACCCAAGCCATGATATTTTTAATTGTCTCATATGCATGTGGAACCTGGACAACTAATAAGAAGAATGAGGAAGATTTGATACAGTCAAATTAGGATGTTGTTGAAAACTATTAAATGTATCATTGACTGCCAGAAAATAAACAAATCTGTCTCGAACATCACACAGCCAAAATGCTCCTTACAAGTGAGGATGGCAAGACTACATCTTCTTTGGATATGCTATCAAGAGTGACTAGTCCCTGTGGAATGACCTCATGCTTGGTAAACTAGAGTGTCAGTGATGAAGAGGAAGACCTTCAAGAAGACCGATTGACACAGAAGCTGCAACAATCAACTCTGACATAGGAATGCTTTTGAGGAATGACACTGGACTGGGCAGAATTTTGCTGTGTTGTGCTTCATGTTACTATGAGTCGTAACAGACCTGATAGCACCTAACAACAGCATCATGTCTTCGAATAAACAGATAAAGAAAGAATGTTTTTGATGTGATTGATTCTGACTGGTGGTGGTGGTGGATGGGCGGTGGGGGTGGTAGTGCGTAGCTGAGTTGGTTCTGACTCATAGCGACCCTGTATAGGGTTCCTGAGTAGCAGCCAATCATGTGGTTCAAACTGACCTTGGGATCCAGTACTTATCCTACAGTGCCACACTAGGACTCTATACAGTGGCAGTAATAAGGAGTACATCTGGAATACTGGAGATCCCTTAGGATGTCTCTTAATACTATCTTGTCTTATGATTAAAAACAAAAGTCAATGGAAAATTAAAAGAACACAATTTACACAGAACTTTTAGTAAACCAGATCCTTCAGAAATGGAGCATCAAGTTACTTTATCAGGCAAAGTATTATGACTAAATGAGGTGCTTGCTGAAGACTCAAGGCATATATAAAGACTATTGGGAAAAGGTAGTTATTAATACCAACTCTATCCATGTAACCAATTTCAGAATCTAAGCTTGTAATTGTTATGAGTATTTATTTTTTGTTATGTAAAGAAAATATTTGGGTGTATATGCATGAATATATTTACATTTATGTATCTATCAAATATCATTGTCTTCTTCCAGTTCTAATTATATTGTATTCAATATAAGACATATTAACTTTACATTATAGTAGTTATTACAGGATTTCAATGTGAAATTTCATCAACCAAAGTCTTTGTATCCTCTTTTGGAGAGAGGGTTAGTGGTTTCAGTGATATCCAGAATAATTTTTATCACATTAGGTATCACTGTTCATATCTTTATCTAGAAATTAAATATGGTAAATGAGATTTATAGGGATGCAGCTGACACGACGTGGCCTGTGGTGGTTAATTTTATATCTCAATTTGGCTAGACTATGGTTTCTAGTTCTTTCACTAAGCACTGATTTACATGAAGTTATTTACATGTTCTTAACATTTAAATCAGTTAAGCTTTAAAAATTCAGATTACCCTACAGAATGTGGGTAGGACAAAAACATGAGCGATTCATAGAGAAAAGGATCTGCCTCCATATTGTAACACCATCTATCTATCTAATTATCTATTATCTATATCATACTGATTATATGTCCTTGGAAAGCATTTCAAAATGTTCTAGGAACATGACCACTGTTATTGTGGAATTAATTGTACCCTTTTGATTCTGACATCTTTTTTTTGAAATAACTGGCAATGCATATCAGTAAACTCAATCTGCAAACCATTCATCTACCATTTACATATTTTAATGATAATCTGCTATGAAATATGACATTTATCAACCTAAGAACTGAGTAGACAATGATGAAACAGATGAAGTTATCCCCTACCCTTGCAATGAAGTACTATTATGGGAAAGATAATGAGGCTGAGACCTATTTTATTGTTGTTTGGTGCTGTTGTATCAGTTCTGACCTTATGAAGAACTGAGTAAAACACTGCCTGGTCCAGTACTATACTTAAAATCATTCCTGTGCTGAGCCCATTGTTGCAACCACTGTACCAATCCATCTTATTAAGTATGCGAGACAAAGTTTCACCATCCTCATTTCAAAGGAATGTACATCTTCCAAGACAGATTTGTTTGTTCTTCTGGCAGTTGATGATACTTTAAATATTCTTCACAAACACTGTAATTTTTAGGCATCAATTCTTTGGTCTTATTTGTTCATTTGTCCAGATTTTGCATGCATTTGAGGCAATTGAAATTATCGTGGCTTGTGTCAGGATCTCTTTAGCCCTAAAAGGAACTTTGTTTTATAACTCTTTAAAGAGGTCTTTTGTGGCAAATTTTCCCGTTGCAGATCTCTATTTGATTCATTGACAGCTGCTTCATTGTTGTTTGTTGATCCAAGAAAAATAAAATCCTTGACAACTTCTAACTTTTCTCTATTTATCATAATGATACTTAGTGGTGCAGTTGTGAGAATGTTTGCTTTCTGCATGTTGAGATGCAATCCATACAGAAGACTATGGTGGTGGTTATGTGCTGTGGAGTTGTTCTGATACATAGCGACCAAGGCTGTAAAGATTTACAGGAGCAGAAAGCCTCATCTTTTCTCCCGTGGGCCACTGGTAGTTTCAAACTGCTGACTTTGAGATTAGCAGCCCAACTCATAACAACTAAAGTACGAGAGCTCCTTACTTAAGGCTATAATCTTTGATGTTCATCAGCAAGTTCTTCAACTTCTCTTAACATTCAGCAAACAAATTTGTGTCATATGCATATCACAGATTGCTAATGATTCTTCTTCCAATTGTGTGCTTCATTTTTCTTTATACATAGCACAGTTTCTAGGATTATTTGCTCAGCATTCAGAATGAATAAGTAAGGTGAGATGATATAGTCCTGATGTACACCTTTCCAGATTTTAAACTGCACTGCATCCTCTTGTTCTACTCAAACTACTTCTTGGTCTATGTATAGGTTCTACATGAGCACAAGAAAATGTTTTGGAGAATTCTAATTACTTGTAATGTTATCCACAATTTCTTGTTATCCACAAAATTATCTGCCTTTACATAATGACATAAGTCATGTGAATTTAGAAGGAATTATTAGCTTAGGCTAAATAGAAATGAAGGACTCTCCGAGTAATAAAAATATGTTAAAACTAAGACTTGATGTAAAGGTAAAATTACCAGTTAAAAGTTCAAGAAAAGGGAAGTATATATGGAGTCTCCTAATTAAAAGGGGTTTCTTTTATAGTGCTGTAGGATCAGCACAGGATTGCAAACTATAAGATTGATGGTTCAATCCCACCAGCTGCTCCTTAGAAACTCTATACAGGGTCGCTATTAGTCAGAACTGACTTCACGGCACTTAACAACCAAAAAAAAATTAGAAAATGGAGGCCTGGTGTTACACTATAGGATAAGCACTGGATCACGAGGTCAGGTTGAATCACAAGACCAGTGGTTCAAACCCACCAACTGCTCTTTAGAAACCTTATACAAGGTAATATGAGTCGGAACCAACTCAACGACATTGAATGACAAGTTAGAAAATAGTTTGGCACATTTAAGAAATAAAAAGAATGAATGATACTTTGAATATAATAAGTATGCAGACAAATGACTGAGAATGAGGTTGTACAGGAAGACAGGAACTGGTCATACAGGATGTTTTTGATCCATTGTTGTTGTTGTTAAGTGCTGTTGAGTTGGTTCCGACCCATAGTGACCCTGTATAGAGTTTCCAAGGAGCTTCTGGTGAGCTTGAACCACCAACCTTGTGGTTCACATGACTTTGCAGTCCAGTGCATTAGCACACGG
>NW_006408802.1:300741-302141 GCF_000296735.1 Chrysochloris asiatica | reverse complement strand
GCAGAAGCTAAGGGATTTTGCCAAAGTCAACCCTGCTGTGAAAAACATCCTAAAGGAAGTTCTGTGGACTGAGAACCAACAAGAACACACAACAACTACAGAATGACGTACGTGGCAGCATCAACCTGAATTCAGCCAACACATGGAAGAGTCAAGAACAGAATAAATTTATAAGAACAGAGGATCTGGGAGGTTAGTCTATGATCAAAACAATTACAATTTGAAAGAAGGTAAACACAGAGGAACAGAGATCTAGGTGGTGAGAAGGTCTATTACTGGATAAAATAGACTGTCTTAAATGGAGGGAAGAACTAATGGAATATAATAAGGCAACCACAATGGGATGGAGGTGGGGGGTTTACTTTGGGTATTGGGGAGGGCAATCCAAGAAGCGGGGAGGAGGCAGAAGAACAAGATAGATAAGGGAACACTAAGACAGGTTTGCGTGGCCTATTGGGACAGAGATAAATAGTGATGCATACTCAACCTTGGAACAACAGGGCTCTGGGATACAGGGATCAAGGTATAGCTTGAAGAGGGTAAATAATACTAAAATCCTTGACTACCTTATGAATATTAGCTTCCCTTGCTTACTGTTGTAAAATAGACACTAGAGTGGAATAGAAAGGAATGTTGGGAAACATGATTAGAGAAAACTTGTAATCCCGCCTTCAGCCTATAACTGATGGGAATACCTAAAAGGGGTTCTACAACTTGTCCAGTGAAATAGGCCTCGTGCAAAGCCATTACAGAGTATAGGACCTTAGGTGGAATCCTGAGTCCCATCTAGAACCTTATGAGGTGAGACATGCCCACTAGAAAGGACAAGCAGACTGAAACAGCTACAATGACAGAAGATACATCTTCATGATGAACCTGACCTATATATACTCAGAGCAGTAGTTACTCTAAATACCAGCAGACAGGGAAAGAGTCTTGACATCAAGTATCAATGCTATCCCCTCTGAGCACAGGGTAGATAGGGACGGGCAACTTAGAGGGGGCAATAAAGACATGAAAATGAGGCTATCTAAAATGAGTGGGCAATAAAGGCATGAAGTGACTGGCTTACAAGATTTCAAGAGGGAGTTTAGTTTAAGAGTATTGGGGAAAGAAAGAGCCCCCACTGAATAGCTGTCATCATGTCCAGATGGGTCTGGTGAAAAGAGATGGTGAATAACTGTTATCATGACTAATCGCGACTGTCACAATTGTAAAGGTAGAAGTTTTGTAACAAAAAAAGGGGAGTGATTAATCTTGCAGTCCAGAAACAGAGGACCCTAGGACCATCAAGAGAGGAATGCACAAGCAGAATGCGGGACCTTATCCAGAGAAGCAGCAGCACCAGAGATGGAGGCAGAGATGGGGGCATGGAGAGGGGGAGCAGCTGAGGACTCTAG
>NW_006408802.1:293889-300641 GCF_000296735.1 Chrysochloris asiatica | reverse complement strand
TAAATATAAATTATTTTTTTGCAAAAAAAAAATCACTGTTGTATAGAAAATCAATTAAAGGAAGTAGAAGTGAAGATTAGATGTTTTAATTTAGTATGGTGATTGCAGAAGCTGCTGTAAGAGCTGTTGATAAGTAGTAGGTGGAAGTAAAGTTATGAAGATTTTGGAAATAGACTCCTGAGACTTTAGTGGCATATTAAATTTTGAGGATGATGGGTGTGAAAATGTGGCTCCAATTTCTGCCTGAATAATAGTTGACTGAGACTTTAAAGATTGAAGCAAGGCAAAGATTTGGCAGGGAAGGTTAAGCATTCAGTTTAGATTGTGTTAAATTTGAAATTTGTGTGAGACATCCAAGAGGAGATATACAAAAATCTGTTAGTTACATAAGGTTTGATCTGAGAAGATAATTTTGGCCTGAAAATAGAAATTTTGCAGGTGTTGAAATGAAAAAAATGTTAAAGCTATATATGTTATTGTTATTAAGTGTGGCTGAGCTGGTTCCAACTCATAGCAACTCTGTATAGGGCTTCTGAGAAGCAGCTTCTTAAAAGCAGCTGATGGGTTTGAACTGTCAATCTTGAAGTTAGCAATCCAGTGTTTATCTTACAGCACCACACCGGGACTCCTAAGGTATAAATATCTACTTTATAAAAACTTCTTATACTATTATCATCATTAAAGAAAGAAAAAAAAAGAGGAATTCATATAGAAAGTTAAACTTGGACTAATAGAATTTATAGCACATTATAAATTGCTGGTTCCTTTTTAAAAGTGCATCTAGTTAGTTCAAATAGCAGAAAATTCTATGACTGCAACTAAATAAAGGAGGGTCTTAATTGCATCAAGTCACAAGTTTAAGATTAGGCAATTCAAAGGTAAATATGTGGCTCAGTGACAGATTAAGATATGCATAGCCATCTTCTAACTTCCCACTCTACCTTATCTGAGATTAATTTTTTTAACATAATGCTTCTTTATTCTAAGTTACCAGATGGTTGTTGAATCTCTAGTTATCATGGCTACATTGTTGTTGTTATGTATCATTGAGTTGGTTCCAACTGATAGAGACTCTGTAATAAGGTTTCTGAGGAGCAGCTTGGGTTTCAGCTGTCAACGTTTTTTTGTTTTTTCAAAGTCCAATGCTGATCCTACAGCACCACACCAGGCTGTAACTCTGTAGGATAAGCACAGGACTAATAACCACAAGGTCAGATATTTGAGTTCACTAGTCTTTCCGAGGGAAGAAGATGAGGCTTTCTGCTTCTGCAAAGATTTAAAGTCTTAGAAACTCTGCACTTCAACTCAAGGGCAGTTAGCAACAATCATGACTACATTACTTACCATGATTACTGGGAAAAAAGAGTCACAGAGTCATCCCAAGTTGCATGAGAACCTCAGACTCAACATATATTTGTTCATAAGGATAAAAGCAAGAAGCTCTTATTCAGTAAAAATCAAGCAATCACTGTGATATGTAATCTATGCATTATTGTTGTTGTTGTTGTTAGGTGCCATCGAGTCCATGCTGACTCATAGTGATCCTATGCACAACAGAAGGAATCACAGCCCAGTCCTGTGCCAACTTCACAATCATTTCTACTCATGAAGGCATTGCTACTGCTACTGTGCTAATCCATCTCGTTGGGGTCTTCCTCTTATTCTACGGCCCTCCACTTTACTAAACATGATCTCCTTCTCCAAGGACTGGTCACTCCTGATAATGTCTGAAGTATGAGGGACAAAGTTGGCCATTCTGGCTTCCAAGGAGCACTCTGGCTGTACTTCTTTTAATATAGATTGGTTTGTTCTTTTGGCAGCCCATGGTATTTTTAATATTCTCCAACACCATAACTCAAATGTGTCATTTCTTCTATGATCTTCCTTATTCATTGTGTAATATTTTTCAAATTTGAAGGTCATTGTTTAACTTTTCATTCTTTGAAAAGTCATAGCCTTAACATTTTTTCCATTACATTTTTCTCATATTTTGTGTGTGTGTGTGTGTGTGTGTGTGTGTAATTAAAGGGAATATTCATGAGACTTGTAACTTATAAATATGTTACAAGTTGCTGTGACTTCTCTATAACATTATAAAGGATATATGTCACACACTGACATCTGTTAATATGTACTTAAAAATGTGACTATCTTAAAAACCAGGAAATACATCCATTTCCAATAGCGATAAACAAAGTATATCAATTCAGTGTAATTTCTGAAATAATTTGAATGAATTTGAGATCTATATATACTGATTTATGAAGACACTCAAAACACAAGTTTAAGGAAAAATTATAAGGAGCAGAAAATTGTAAAGACAGGCTCTGGAGATTTTTTCACTAAAGAGTAACAGAGGAAATATTTTTTCAGTTATAGCCTTATAATAAGTAGCAGTTACCTAACTTTGCTATGGTATTACAAAATCATATATATTACTATATAAAAATATGTATATAAATAAATGTCTGACGATATTTCAATAGCATTCCATTTTTATAAATTAAATTGGGCCTACAGGTCCTGATTATGAGGTTGATTCTAAAATTTTAAAAAATAGTTAAACTAAAATGGAATCCAGTAGATATATACAATTATTGGAGACAAATACAGTTAAAGAGAAGAAGGGAGAGAAAAATAAAAACAGAGAAAAGAAAAATCAATCTTCCTTCCTAATGAAGCATTAGAAGAATTTGCAAGAAGAGGCTTAGGAGTCAGATAATTAAATTACTTTTTCTTACTTTACATAAAATTTAAATGGATGATGTCATTTTTATTTGTATGTTCATATGTTACAAATAAAAGCTCTTAAAAAAGAGTGTATTTCCAGGGAGGAAGTGAGGTAACTGTTGTTACATGGAGGAGATTGCAATCAATGAGATGAAACAAAGTGTATGATTTTTAAACGTAAAACTGATGATCTGCTCTGTAAACATCACTCAATTTACAATAAAAAGTTTCCAAAAAAAGTATATATTTATAGTTTATTTTTGCTTTTACTTGAAGTGAAAGACTAAATTAGCTGCTATCATTTGAATTGTAAAATGAAATCTGTAAGGTTCCAAGAAATCATAAATACTAAAATTATTTATGATATGCTTCTGCAGTTTTCAACAGGTACTAATTATGTCTGTAGTAAGTGTATACCACTGGCGTCAGAGCATATTAATTGTTTTCTAAAGTAACCATGTTGTTGTTTTTGTTAAATGCTGTTGAGTCCATCGCAACTCATAGTGATCCTGTATAGGGTTTCTGAGGAGCAGTTGGTGGGTTTGAGCTACCAACCTGTGATTTGCAGTCCAGTGCTGATCCTACAGCGCCACACCAGGAGTCCAAAGTAACCATAGCTTACAATTTAAATGCAGAGAGGCCCAAAGAGAATTCATGATAAGTATTAAAAATCTATTAGTAAACATTATCTGATTACAAAAAAATGAAGTATGCCTATTTTCTTTATATTATCGATGACATTAGTTTGTTAGCAATCCCATAACTTATTTGGCTACCAATATCAGACCTCTGGTCACTCCTGTGACTTTTTAGCTTAGAGAACAACTGCTGTCCTTGTCTTGCCTCTAGAGCCTTAATTCTCAGATTCCCAATTGATTGTTTATTCATTTTTGATATAGTATTCCAGTTCCCATTTAATATTGTCCTTCATCTATACATCTTGAAAACAAATTTAAACAAATTACTATTAATAGTCTTTAGTACCCCAACTAAAATATTAAAATACCCCTTTGCTAGTAAATATTTACTATGTGCCAAGCATTTAGCCAAACTCTTACTTTGCATCTCTTCATTTGATCCCCCCAATAACCCTGTGATATGGGCACTGTGACTCCTATTTAGAATCAATAAAATTGAAGATTAGAGATGTTACATAGCTTTCTCACTGCTGCATAGCTAAAGGTAGGGGTAGACAATGGACCCAGACAGAGCTTTATAAATCTGAAACATCATCTTTTTATCCTCCTGTCATTTCCTGTCTTATATTTCACACTTTTTTTCCTAGGAAAAATCTCACTTAGTCTTTGAGCATGTTGTTATACAAATCATGTTCTTCAGCTTGACTGGATCCTTAATGCCGTCCAACAATCTTAAAACTGTCATTTCTCTCTCTTAGTTCCTATTAGTAACTATTGCAAACAGGTCTTCTGCCTTCACACTGAGACAACCTTGTCTTCTGTTTCACAGAGAAAATAGATACTGTCAGGTAAGAATTGCTGAAAATTTCTTCTCATCCCATCGGAATACCTTTTTGGCATCAGAATTAATTCTCACTTCTTCTCATTTTGTCTCAATAGAAGAGTTGTCTTTTTTCCCTCCTGAAGCAAATTATTCAGGATTTCAACCAATTTTAACTTCCCAAGAAACCTTTTTCTCTTGATTTTTTTCCTCTACTTTCTCACTGGATGTTATTTCTCTGGCTTGAGTCTAGTAGAGCAATTCTGTATTTAAAATGTTCAACCTCTCCATTATATGAAAAAAGGTCTGGGCAGAATATGATAGGTTTCTTGGGAAGGTACACCACTCATACTGAAAGTCACTGAACAAAGTTGAATTATCTTAGCCTTATCATCAAAATTCACTTACAATTATAGGTAATGATTTGACAAAAACAGTAGTCTTCAGAGAGAAATGTAGATCCAATACCCCTCTGTGGAAGTTTTTGATCAAATTTGTGCTCTCACTTAATTTTGTTAGTTTTCTTCTCTTTTATCTTTTGACTGGAGCTTTATTTCCACTTTTTAAAGACATTTATTTACTGAGGTTTGTCACATTAGACCCTTTTACTCTTTGCTTGTATTTACATGGCTAGTGGAATAAAGGTGGAGTCCTGGTGTGGTGCTGTGGGTTAATGCGCTAGACTGCAAAGCCGCTTAGACTGCAAGGTCGGCAATTCAACTTCAAAACTTACCACTCACTCCTTGGAAACCCTATACAGGGTCACTATGGGTCAGAACCGACTCGACACCACTTAAAACAACAACAACAGTGGAATGAAGTGGCTTGAAAAACCTTCTTAGTTTTGAAGGATTTCATGTGACACCTTTGACCAGGAGAATTTATTGATATAGATGGGAATACAGTCTTTTTTTGATTTGGATCTTGGCTACATTTCTTTGTGAAGGTATAGGTTAAGTGCAAGATTACAAGGTCACATTGAACAACAAGGTCAGTGGTTCATACTCACCTGCCACTTCCTGGAAACCTTATGAGTCAGAACCAACTTAACAACAAAAGATCATTTTAGTATCATTATGTAGTCAATAATTTTGATGTGAGATTGTCCAAAGAAGGTAACCATTTGATATTTGACTCTGATTAGATTAATTTTTACAAAGATAATAGAAATCTTTATGAAATAACATTTCTAATGCTGCAAGAATATTTTATTTTAAAAGGATCATCATGAGGCTGGTTTCTAAGAGATGGCGGTTTAAGACACACAAAATGTTCAACTTTTCTAAAGTGCTACGTTGTTGTTGTTAAGGGCCGTCAACTTGGTTCTGACTCATAGTGACCCTGTGTAGGGTTTCCAAGGAGTGGCTGGTGAGTTTGAACCACTGACCTTACTATTCAAACCACCCTTGCAGTCCAGTGCTTATCTTGCCACACCAGTACTCCATATTCCCAGATATCAATCACTACTCCTCCCCTCTGCATTCTCCCACAAGTCTCAGGGTTTCCCAATTGACTGCAACATCTCACAGAGCTCACGGGATGTCAAAGAATGGCTTACACAACTGTGGAAGATGGCAAGTCCTAAATCCCCAGTTCAGTGTTAGTTTGGAGATTCTCCTTCCTTATACCAAATCTAGTTGGTGAGTCACAAGGCTACAGAAGTTGATGAATCATATCAGTCCTTTAGCTCAAGTCACAAGAACCAAAGGTCTGATGGAGGCAAACTTAATTAATCCATCAAAGTAGTGCACTGCCCACTCATATTATTAAGATGGCTCATTTTATACCCAGCAAGATAGCAAACTTGGCCAAATCCCTTGTAAGATTCCCAAGCTTTACAATTACAATTAACCTTACTAAGAGTCACTTGCAACTGGACCACACAATCTTATCTGGATCTTACTCAGGTCCATCAGGAAAATCTCGTTTGGTGAGAGTTGCAAAGCAGTGATTACAGGAGACATATTAAATAATTGACTGCACTGCAAATGCCAAAGTAAAACTAATCACAAAATATGATGATTGGTGAATTCAAATGGTGGTTCAAGCTCACCAGCTGCTCCTCAGAAACCCTATACAGGGTTGCTATGGGTTGGGACTGACTAGACGGCACTTAACAACAACAACTCATTTTGATACTTTTGTTTAGTGTTTATCTACTTATTGAATTATAGGACAAGAGATTTTATATAATTCTTATTTAATACTGAGAACCACAAATTTGGCAGTTTAAACCCACCAGCTGTTCCTTGGAGAACCTCTATAGGGTAGCTATGAGTTGGAATCAACTCAACAGTACTTAACAACAACAAATACTTTAGCTTAATTAAAAAAAAAAAAAAAGTATCTGCCTTAAATTAACAAACCTATAAAGGAGCTCTGGTAGCGTAGTGGTTACGAATCAGGTTGCAAACCGCAAGGTCAGCAGTTCGGAACTACCAGCTGTTCCGCTGGAGAAAGATGAGGCTTTCTGCTCCTGTAAGGATTTACAGCCTCGGAAACCCTGTACAGGGTCACTATGAGTCAGAACCGACTCCACAGCACATAACAACAACAAAAAGTAA
>NW_006408802.1:285523-290299 GCF_000296735.1 Chrysochloris asiatica | reverse complement strand
TGTAATGAAACAAGGTATATGATTTGTTGAATGTAAAATTGATGATATGCCCTGTAAACTTTCACTCAATCAACAATAAAAACCTTAAATTAAATTAAAAAAAGAGCTTTTACAGACATCTAAGTTTTCACTTGACTTAATAATAAATAAGTTTTTTATATAATGAGATTAGGTATAACAGCTTTGCAAATAATTTACATTAAGATACACTGATAGAGCTAACAAGTAATGGAATCGAAGTATTTATAAATCCAATTATCAGGTGGCATTGCAATTCATCTTATCTACTTTTTTTTTTTTTTTTAATATAGAAAGTAAATCTGTGGACAGTCAATATGTAACATTTTAAGAAACAAAGTATGGGTGCCTCTTCTGACCTCAATTCAAAGTGAAATATGGGCTTATGTATGTTCCCAGGTTTCATGCTTGATTAATAACTAAAAGTTTGGTGGCTCAAATCCAATCATTGCCATCATGGAAAAAGGCCTTGCCATCTACTTCCATAATATTACAGCCTTTGAAAACCCTATGGTATGTAGTTCTAATTAAAACACATGGGATCATCATGAGTCAGAATTAATTCAAGGACAAAAGATACCTAACCCATAACTCTGTAAAGAATACATTTACTACTCAGTATTTGTCTTAGTTCCCTATGATGCTATAAATGAAATACCACAAGTGGATGACTTTAACTTGTTGTAGATGTTGTTGTTAAGTGCTGTCAAGTCATTTCCAACTTACAGTGACCCTGTGTAGGGTTTCAGAGGAGCAATTGGTGCCACCTAATTGGTTCTGATTCCTGACCTTATGCTCAAAAGAATAAAACGCTGCCTGGTCCTGTAACATTCTCACAATTGTTGTTGTGCTTGAGCCCATTGTTACTGCCACTGTGTCAGTCTGCCTTGTTGGGGGTCTTCCTCTTTTTAGAAATTGAAATTTTCCAAGCATGATGTCCTTTATGAAGGACAAGTCACTCCTGATAATATGTCCAAAGCATTAGAGATCCAGCCTCACCATCCTCATCTCTAAGGGCAATTCTGTCTGTACTTCCAAGACAGATTTGTTTGTTCTTCTGGCAACACATGGTACTTCCATAATCTTCACCGATACCATTATTGAAATGCATTAATTCTTCTATTGTATTCTAATTCTTTGTCTGACTTTCACATGTATATATGGTGATTGCAAATACCATGACTTGGGTCAGGCGCATCTTAGTCCTCAAGCTAACGTCTTGCTTTTGAACACTTTACAGAGGTATTTCGCAGCAGATCTGCCTAATGCTGCTTCTATGAGCACTGATTGTAAATCCAAGCAAAAGGAAAACTTTGGCAACCAAAATGAAGCTTTTAACAACCAGAATGTAGTCTCTTACTGTTTAAGAGGCTAGTAGTCCAAATTCAGAGTGCCAGCTCTAGAGGAAGTCTTCTTCCTTGGGTCTGGGGAAAGGTCATTTTCTTCTTCCAACATCTGTGGGACCCAGTATTCCTTGGAGATCTCCATACATCTTAATGTCAACCTTTCCCTGGGTTCAGAATCTTCACATTGCAATGCCCTAAGTACAAAGGATGCATTCCACTCCTGGATCTCCTATCTTGGTAGAAGTAGGTCCCTCTGTCTCTCTTCACTTCTCTGTCCTTTCATATCTCAAAAGACATTGACTCAAAATACAACCTAATCCTGTAGATTGCATCTGGCATCATTAATGTCATGTTATTGTTGTTGTTAGTGCCACAGTCATTTCCAACTCATGTTGTTAGTTAGGTACCATTGACTCGGTTCCCACTCATAGTAACCCTATGCAGAACAATAAAAAAACACTGCCTCGTCCTTTGCCTATCTATCTAATAGGACTCTTCCTCTTTTTCACATACCTTCCATTTTACTAAGCATGATGTCCTTCTCCATAGAATGATACCTCCAGATAACATTTCCAAAGTATGAGAGACAAAGTCTCACCATCCTGGCTTCCAAGGAGTATTCTGGCTAAACTTCTTCCAAGACATAGTTGTTTGTTTTAAAGGTAGTCCAAGATACTTTTAATATTCATCTCCAACACCATTATTCAAATGCATTGATTATGCTAAGATCTCTCTTTCTCATTCTTCAACTTTCACATGCATATGAGGTGATTGAAAATACCATGGCTTGGGTCAGGTACAATTTAGTCCTCAAAGTGACCTATGCTCATTAACACTTTAAACAGGTCTTTTGCAGCAGATTTCTTAGCCTAATGATTTCTTAGATGCTGCTTCCTTGAGTGCTGGTTGTGCTGATTGTGAATCCCAGTAAAATTAAGTTTTTGAAATCTTCAATCTTCTCTTCATTTATCAAAATGTAATTTACTGGTCCAGTTGTGAGGAATTTCTTTCTCTTTACATTAAGGTGCAATCCATACTGAAGCCCGTAGTCTTTGATATTCATAAAGTATATTAAGTCCTTGCTGCTTCCAGCAGACAAGTTTGTATCATCTACATCAGGCAGCTTCTCATATGAATTGCTCAGTATACAGATTGAATAAGTATGGTGAAATAATACAACCCTGGTATACAACTTTCCTGATTTTAAACCACTCAGTGTCCATTAGTTCTAACAACTGCCTCTTGGCCTCTCTATGGGTTCCTCATGAGCACAATTAAGCATTCTGGAATACCCATTCTTCACAATGCTATCATAGTTTGTCATTATCCACATAGTTGAAAGGCTTTGTCTAGTCAATAAAGCAGAAGTAAACATCTTTCTGGTATTCTCTCATTTCAGACAAGATCCACCCAATGTCAGCATTGATATCCCTTGTTCCACATCTTGTTTGAACCTAGCTTGAATTTCTGGCAGCTCGCTGTCAATGTGCTGCTACAGCCATACGTCTTCAGAAAAATCTTACTATATGTGATATTAATGATACTCTTAGGTTATTTTGACATTTCATTGGGTTACCTTTCTTTAAAATGGGCACAGATATGGATTTCATCAGTTGGCTAGGTAGTTGCCTTCCAAATTTCTTGGTACAGATAAGTGAGTACCTCCCATACTGCGTCAGTTATTTGAAGATTTCAATTTGTATTTCATCAATCCCTGAAGCCTTGCTTTTACCAATGCCTTCAGTGCAGTTTAGACTTCTTTCTTCAGTATGAGTGATTCTTGATCATATGCTTCTGTTGAAATAGTTGAACATCTTTCACTTATTTTTGGTACTGTGACTTTTCTTTTGATGACTTTTCTTTTGATGCTTTCTGCATCATTCAATATTTTTCCCATGGAGTCCTTCAATACTACAATCCAGGCTTGATTTTTTCTTGAGTTTTTTTAGTTTGAGAAATTATGAGTGTGTTATTTACTTTTGGTTTTCTAACTCCAGGTCTTTGCATTTCATTATAATACTTTACTTTGTCTTCAGAAGCTGGCATTTGAAATTTTCTGTCCAACTCGTTTTCCTCCTCATTTCTTCCATTCGCTTTAGCATGTCTACCCTGGAGAGCAAATTTCAGAGTCTTTTCTGACATCCATTTTGGGCTTTTCTTTCTTTTTTGTCTTCTTAATAACATTTTGCTTTCTCGCTGTGCAATCTTCTTGATGTCATGCTTCAACTCTTCTGGTCTTTAGCCATTAGTATCTAGTGAACCACATCTGTTCTTCTCATGGTCTCTCAATATGTTGTTGCTAAGTGCTATTGAGTCAGCTCCAACCTATAGTGACACTGTATAGGGTTTCCAAGGAGCAGCTGGGGAGCTTGAACTACCTGCCATGTGGTTCAAACTGACTTTGTAGTCCAGCTCATTAACCCACAGTACCACATAGGTGGGATATATTCAAAGTCATATTTCGGGTCTTCTGGACTTGTTTTAAGTTTCTTCAACTTCAGTCTGAACATGCATATGAGCAATTGATGGTTCTTTCCACAATCTGCCCCTGGACTTTTTCTGACTGATGATAATGAGCTTTTCTACCATATTTTCCCACAAATGTAGTCAATTAGATTGCTATGTTTTCTATCTAGTGCGATTCATATGTTTAATTGGCTTTTATGTGGGTTTAAAAAAATTATTTGCAATGGGTAAGTCACTGGTCTTCCAAAATTCTTTTATTTAACTCCCAGCATCATTTCTATCACTGAAGCTGGATTTTCCAACTACAGATACGTCATCTTTGGGTCCAACTTTTGCATTCCAATAACTAGTAATTTTCAATGTTTACTGATAGTATATTTTATCAATTTTCTGGTAGAATGATTCAATTTCATCATCACTAGTTTTAGTGGTTGGTGCATAAATTTGAGTAATAGTGGTATTAACTGGACTTCATTGATGTTGTTGCTAAATGCCATGGATAAGTGCCCTTGAGTCAGTTCTAACTCATAGTCACCCTGTATAAGGTTTCTGAAGAGTGACTAGTGACTTTGAACTACCACCTTTGCAGTTCAAAATGATTTTGGGGTCCAGTGCTTATCCCACAGCACCAAAGCAGGACTTCAAGTCTTCCTTGTAGGCATACGGATGTTGCCCTATCACAGACAGCATTGTACTTCAAGATGTTTGGTTTCTGTTTTTTGACTATGAATGTGATACCATTACTCTTTAATTTGACGTCTCCTAGCATAGTAAACTATATGATTATCAGACTCAAAATGGACAATATGAATTCATTTTAACTCACTTACATCTAGGATATCAATCTTTATGTATTCCATATCATTTTTTTAATGTTTTATTGTGAATTATATGGTAATTTACATGAGAGAACTTGAGTTTTACATTCATTCCATTGTATGCCATG
>NW_006408802.1:284225-285423 GCF_000296735.1 Chrysochloris asiatica | reverse complement strand
TTACAGCCTCGGAAACCCTGTACAGGGTCACTATGAGTCAGAACCGACTCCACAGCACATAACAACAACAAAAAGTAAATGATAGATAATTTTAAATATATTTATTTATAGTGTGTAAGTGTCAGGCTGCCAACCTCAAGGTCAGCAATTCAAAACTACCAGTGGTTTCATGGGAGGAAGACGAGGCATTCTACTCCCATAAAGATTTACAGCATCAGAAACCCTGTGCAGGGTCACTATGAGTCGGAACCAACTCCATAGTACTTAACAACAACAACAATAAGTCTCAGATGTAGATGTGGAGAGCTAATCATTCCAGTTTGTTTTTTTTTGAGTTTTTATTTATATATCACTAAATACAATCATAGAAGAGAAACCTGGATGGAAGGAGGATATTTCAGCAGTAGAATTTGGGTAGTAAGTAGGTTACCTTGTGTTATATTTTTTATTGTAAACATATTAAAGAGCTTTTACAGAAGAATAAACAAGATGGCGGATCGGGTAGAACTGCAGTGAAGAACTCCGCCAACAACAACACAGAATACCAGACCAAGCAGGCTCAAGGGATAGTTCCAGAACTCTGAACCACATATAAAGGTATATTGAGAAGGTTGGAAGGCTTACAGCTGGGAGAATTTGTGGCAGAAGCAAGAAATCGATTGCTTTCTAGTTTGGAATGCTCAGCTGTTCCAGGAGCCGTCATCTTGGGTGAGACCAAGCGGGGGAAGGATCAGAGTGGCCATAGACACCTGGCAGAACCGCGGAGACAAAAGTATGGACATTCTTTTCTTTTGGTATCAGTTCATTGGTCTCTTGCTGTCTGAGCACCTCTATTCTGGTAACTATATGGGTACCTGAGCTACCGGACACCCCAGCCCCACCCTCGGAGGGTTCTACTACGCATGCACACAGATCTCCTTGAAATTTAAAGAGACAGTTTCTAATTAAAACCAAACAGCCACAGCCGGCCTGAACTGTTTATAACTAGAAAAAGGGCCTACAGGGGATTTTGGAGTGGGACAAACAGACAAAAAAGGAAATAGGCCAAAAATTAAAATCTAAGTTACATCAAAACGACCAACAGTGGCATCTTGAAACTTCTCAAAAAGAAGAGTGAAAAGGGAAGCCCATTTACTGATCACATCTACCTGGAGGAAGTCAGAAAGCATAAAAAATAACAAAATACACACCCATCTAA
>NW_006408802.1:258650-277631 GCF_000296735.1 Chrysochloris asiatica | reverse complement strand
ATAAATTGTCCTCTCAGCCCAGCTTTCACCGTGATATTTGCAGCTGTTTCTATTCACTTTGAGCTGCGTTCCATCAACCAATGAAGGTCCCAAACACTTTGCTCTATTCACATCATTAGGTTCAACTCTGCTTTGAGGTGGCAGCACTTCCCCAGTCATATTTTCATTGCCTTTCAACCTGGCATGCTTATCTATCGGCACTATACCTGACAACGTTACACTACTGTTAATAATGTTTTCATCTTCTAGCACTATATTTGACAATTTTCTACTCTATTCATAAGGTTTTCAATGGCTAACCATTCAGAAGAAGCTTGCCTTTCCTTCTTCCTACTATGTTTTCATCTGGAAGTTCCACTGCAACCTGTCTACCATGTGTGAACCTGTTAGTATGTTAAATACCGGTTGCATAGCTTTCAGTATCCCAGCAATGCACATGTCACCAAAGTATGATAAACTGCAGATGAGTGGTGGACTCATAGCAACCCTGTGTGGGTTTTCTGAGAAGCAGCTGATGGGTTTGAACCAGTTGCCTTGGTATTAATTCACTGCGTATCCTACAGCATGACAGGAAGTCTAACATAATAGAGGTATAGAAGTGAGGATTTACCACACAGAGGAAAATTACATTAGATCATAGTTGATCACATCACAGCACATCATCTTAGTCATCATCAGGGTGGTGATAACTACATCCTAACTGATAAACCACTGAGAGTGCTGACCAAAGCATGTTGACAGAAAACCTTAGCTATCACAGTACTTAAGATTTGAATATTATTTGTTTTTTTCTAAGATATTTAATGTATAGATTATTGTTTTCCAAAGTTTCCAGTGTTGTGTTTTTTCCCCCTCTCTGAGCATTTCAAATGTAATTTTGTTATTCTTTTGTTATACATTGAATTTATTATTGTTTTGATATCACTTATGATTCCCATTATTTTCACAGTGACCTTGTATAGGGTTTCTGGGGAGTGGCTGGTGAGTTTGAGCCACCCACCTTGTGGTTCAAATTGACCTTGCAGTCCAGTGCTTATGCTACAGAATCAAACCAGAGCTCCCTTTTCTTATTGATATTAATTTTCCATTTATTTTATTAACATTGTTGTTGCTGTTAAGTCAGTTCCCACTCATAACAGCTTTGTATAGTGTTTTTAAGAAGCAGCTGGTGACTTTGAACCAGCAGCCTTGTTCATACTGACCTTGTGGTTCATTGTATTAGCCCAGACTGACACAGGAGAACTACATTTTCTGAATAGATGAAATATTAACATGGTCCTAGATGCTCGAACTATACATAAAGTCATACTCCAAATAGTTTCTTCCTGACAAATTCTAGCCCATTTTCATTCTTTCATTTTTCCTTCGTCTTTAGCGTAGTGGTTACAAATCGGGCTGCAAATCTTAAGGTCAGAAGTTCGAAACTACCAGCTGTTCTGTGGGAGAAAGATGAGGCTTTCTGCACCTGTAAAGAATTACAGGCTCGGAAACCCTGCACAGGGCTGCTATGAGCTAGAACCAACTCCACAGAACATAACCAACCACCACTTATAGATGGGAGTCCTAGTGTTGCACTGTGGGTTAATGCGCCAGATTGCAAAGTTGTTTGAACTGCAAGGTAGGCAGTTCAAGCTCACCAGCCGCTCCTCGGAAACCCTATAGTGGGTCGCTATGGGTTGGAATCGACTCGACGATGCTTAACAACAACAACAACAAACCTATAGATGGAATCCTGGTGTGGTGTTTGTGGGATAAAGCACTAGACCACAAGCTTGGTTTGAACCACAGGGTCAGAGGTTCAAACTCACTAGTTGCTCCTTGGAAACCCTATACAGAGTCGCTATGACTGGAGGACACTTAATAACAACAATAATAATGTGTAGGTACCAATGCCATTACTTCTGTTTTTGTTTTTCTTGTCTTTTTTTGAAAACTGAGAAGGCATATTTATGTGTTTCTTTTCTTTTTTATTTAGAGCAACAGTGGTTCATTATATTTTTTTCAATTTTTGTTTCTTTTTGAAATTAATAATGTACCCTGAATATTATCCTGTTTGTCATAGACTATTTTATCATTTATTTTTAAGTTTCATAGCACTCCATTAAGTCAACATTACAAGGACATTCAATCAACCTTAAATATATATGCATTTAGACTTTTTCTTATACTTTGCTATTATGAATAATATTGTAGTGAATACCTTTTGCATATGTATCTTTATATTGTTAGGAGGTATATCTTCAGGATAAAATCCTAGAAGTAGAAATGTTGGGCCAAAGGAAGTCTCATATGTAGTTTTGGTAAATTTTATCAAATTATCTACTCTATCCATATTCATTTCTACCATATAGAAGAGTGCCTATTTTCCTATAGTCTTTCAAACATGCTGTCTTGCTTTTTATAATGTTCAGCAATATAACTGGATAAATAAGATATTTCAATGTGGATTTTTTTTAATTAAAAAAATTTTTTTTTAATTTTCTCTAAATGTGATTTTGAATGTTCTTTCACATATTAAAATAATTTCTTAATATATAGGTTTATAAATTGTCTGCTCATGTAGCTTTCTTATTTTCCCGTCTGGTTTCTGAACCTTTCTGATTCAACTGTTTGTTCCCCAAAAATCATATGTGAACTCACTTTACTCTTCTATGACTCTTATAATTTCACATATTTTAGATAAATATTTTACACAGATAAACTGTGTTACCAGTTAAAATGCTTTTCAGATGAATCATATTAAAGTATCACTGCATTATGAGATTCTGAAGAATAAAAGTATCAAGAACAGTCTGTAATAGTTAGGGTTCTTTCTGTGTCAACTTCAGTAGGCCAGGATTCCAAGTGATTTAGCAGTTGGGATGTGCTTATTCTCACCTAAGACAGTGATGAGTGGCGGTGTGTAAGAACCAACTCAATGGCACGTAATAACATCACTAAAGTCACAAAATATTCTAATTAATTTATTAATTTTCTTAATTAAAATGGATTTGTAGTTTGTATATAATATTTCCATTTATTGTTGTTGTTGTTAAGTGCCATTGAGTCCATTCCAACCCATAGTGAGCCTGTATAGGGTTTCCGAGGAGCAGTTGGTGAGCTTGAACAGCCAACCTTGCAGTCCAAATGATTTTGCAGCCTGGCACATTAACCCACAGCACCATACCAGGACTACATTTATTCATTGTTGTTGTTGTTAAGTGCTGTCAAGTTAGTTCTGACCCATAGCGACCCTGTATAGAGTTTCTGAGGAGCAGCTGGTGAGTTTGAACCACTGACCTTGCAGTTCAAACAGCTTTGCAGTCTGGTGCGTTAACCCACAGCACCACACCATTTATTCATTAGAAGTAACAAAAATGCGAACGTTTAAGGATTTCTATCAGATTTCAATACATTGTTTGTTTGATGAAATTATGAAGTAAAAAATGTTCAGAATGAGATTATGTCTGTGATAGTGAAAATATCCCTAGGAGAAAGAAACTTCACTTAAATTGATAGAGAATGAAAAATCAATAAATGTAACAATCCATGGAAGCAGACTGCCATATCTTTCTCCCACGGAGTACTGCTGGGTTCCACAGTGCTTAACCACTGTACCACCAGCTCTCTTTTCAATGTCATATAGATCATTCTAAAGGAAGAATTCAGATTAAAACCCATCGGACTGTAAACTCAATGCTATTTCCATCATAACTTGCCGTCTCATTTAAATAAGCACATTTATTCTTATGGAGCACAGCTTAGAATGAGTAACTGACAAATTCTGGTAGAATAGTGACAGTTTGAGTATGACTAACACTCCAATCAAGTTTATTTTTGAAAGATTACATGTCAAAGTTAATTAAGTGAAATCAGAAATCACATTTAAATTGTGTGATTTATGTGACCCTTTCTGACATAAAAATTGTCAATTTTAGTTATATTACTGTTTTAAAATTAAAGTTTATATTGCAATTTACATATTATTCTCTTAGAACTTTACAAAGCATTTTCCAAGCAAATATATATCACATTGAAATGTTGACTCTGGAATATGCAAATCTGAGTCTGTCAGTTTATTCATTGCTATCGTATAACTGACAGGTGCCCATACTCAAGGCATATTAAATTATTTTTATATGTGGAAAAAGTAGTGGGAATCAATCTAAAATCATCAGAAAGGGTACTAGGTAATGGAAAGAAATTCATACGTAGGCACCTGAACTTGTTTAATAGAAACTAGGAAAATTTAGATGACACCTATTGTTTTCTTCTGTTTACCATGAAATAGACACAAATTAGACCCCTATCATAAGACTGAGCAAATTATCTGCTGGATAATACAACTAAAAAAATACCTAATCTAGGGATAATGTTTTCTAGTCTCCAACTGAGTTACTGAGTAGCACATGCTTTGCAGAATCTAATTTTATGAAATCACTCATCTTTGCATGTTATGTAAAATGAATAAACAAGAGACAAAAATAGTGATTATTTTTAGAAAGACAGTATTAGTTTCTGAAAAAAAAATCTTCAAATTAAAATGCTATTGGTGAATATTTATCATGGCTGTTGAGTGCAAAATAAAATAGTATTTGGAACTTTCAATTATTTTTCTTGACATCATTCAGTCAGGAAAATGGAAAATATAAATTACAGAAAATATAAAATACAGATTTCTTAAATTCTAAAAAGAAATTTAACAAGATAGAATTCATAAACCATAGAAACAAAATTTTTATAATGAAAAAATATACAAACAAACTGATTAAAAAGGAAAATTTCATTGATTTTAAATGTTCCCATTTTATAATTGAAGCAACTGAGATCAGAGTTTTTGACTTCCCAGTGTGAGAAATGAATCCCAATGTGGCAAAAAAAGACACTGGGTGAGACTAAACTACCTCAGCAAGGCAAAATTTACTTCTGCAGATGGGTGCATACAGGAACAGTCAAGTGAGCACATGAAGGAAGCGGACAGGCCACTTGGGTTTTATCCCTGATGCAAGTCTTAAGGCTGTGTCTCACCCTGCATGCTAGGGCTTCGGCCATATAGTATTTTCCCTACCTGGTTGGCTAATTCAAACTTCTAAGGCATGCATTCTAGTCCCTACTCACTTCAGGAAGTAGCAAAAAGTAACAGAAAGGTTACCCGAATACAGTAAACAGGATTACAATAATTTTTAAGAAAAGACACTCATTCCCACACCAACAGCACATCTTTTTTGTTTCTTATTGTGATTTGGTCTTGTGAATAATCCAAATGTAATCCTAAAATTGAGTGTGTGCCCTGTGTGTGCTAAAAGCCTGAATTACTGAGGAAGCTTTCATGGGCTAGATGAAGCTACATACTAGTCCTGTGCTGCTCCTAGATTTCTACCTTGTTTACACCATTGGTGTTTTATTTCTCCTTGACTTACAACCAAACCTGGCAGTAATGGATGCAGATAAATAGCATATGCACATATTAAACATGGCAGAATAACAAAAGGAGAAATAAAATCTATGATAATAGGTAACTGATCTGGAACTTATGCTAGAATGACCTCCTTTATCTAAAAGGATCAAAAACGTTTTCCCCTTAGAGAAGGCACACAACTGTATAATCTTCCTACAATCTGAAATTCTGACAATGAAAAATAAAATACAACAAAAAACAAAAGGCCTGCCATAGATAAAATACAGAAGACCGGTGTGAAAAACAAACTCTGAACCAAAAGCTACAAGTATAAGAAACAAAGTTCACTAATAAAAAAATAAGAATGCCTGTATAGAATAATATTACAAATACAAAATCAAAAGATATAATTTTTAAATTGCAGCATATGTGACAAAGATTCATTTATTTCAAAGACTGATGTGCCCATGCTAATCACAAAGAAAATGTTAGAACCTGGACAACGTTCATGTACTTATGAAAATATATACAAAATTTTAATCATCGCACTTCACTTGTATTTTTAAAAATATAAATTATATTATAATGAAAACCTGTTTCATATTTCAAATTGGCATTCATGGAAAATCTTGATAAAGCTCAAACATGTGGCTCAAGTTGGTTAAATAGACGCTTAGTTGGTATGAATGGAAATTGTTGTAACATCTTTGAAATCAATCTAGCAATGTATATTAAAATTTAAAATTCATGTGCTCTTTTATGAAAAACAAAATCTGCTTTGAAACTGTTATGCTACACTTGTTGTTAAGTGCCATGGATAAGTGCCCTTGAGTCAGTTCCACTAGGATAAAGATGAACAGATGCTTTATAAAAAGGAGACAGATTGATGACCTATACCAGCCAACCAGATGCAGGTGGTCATCTTAAGCTTTTGTGATCAGTTTCAGAGATAAGACAGCATATTGGCATTGCAGGGACATACCAGTGATGTGCAGAGATAAAAGTTCATTTTTTTCTTGTTCTACACACTGCCCTGGTAACCAGAAGCATGGCTGGCCCTCACCCCCTGTGATCAAAGCCACACTGAGATGAGTGACACAGTTGTGAGCCCCATCAAGCACAGTGGAGATCTAGTCACATCAGCCAGCTGTATAGATTCAGGCGAGCCTAGTTCTAAGCCTATAGGGTCAGCCCTGAACTAGCCTTCACTAGTAGAAGCAACAGATCAGAAGGTGGGGGGAGGGGAGAGAGAGAGGAGAGAGGTGATTTGTTATGGATGGCAGGCGCAGCACTGCCATTTTGAATTTTCTCTGGTGGCTGCAAAGGTAAGGGGAATCAGAGGCACAGAGATACACTGTTTATTGATGGAGAGAAATGTGAAAACTTTTTTCTTGTACCCCACATGACCCTAGTGACAAGAGGCATGGCCAGCCCTGACCCACTTACATTCCCAGTGCAGCTCCTGCTCGCCATGAGGTCCAAGGCATATTGAAGTGAATGGAAGCTAGCAACATCAACTCTAGTGGCTGGAATCAGATATGGCCTATTTCTGAACTGCAGAGCTAGTTCTGGCCAGTCCTGGATTAGTGGGACTTTTTGCTCTTGGCTGCCCTCTTGGATGATACACTTTGATCCCTCAGCTGCTTTGGGGTCTGTACAAACTACTTTGGGATTGGATAACCAGAACAGACAACACCTAAGCCTACAGAAACTCCATCTCAGGCCAGTGTGCTGTTGTTTCATCCCTTCATCCTTTGCCCACCCACCACATGAGGTTCTTGGCTAGCAGAATTGATCCTAGGATTTTCTCATTACTGAGACTGGTACCTGCCCTGGTTTTTATCTTTCTCGGTTTTTGTTTCTTTATTCTGTCTTCCTCTCTTTATCTATCCTTGCATTTCTATCCTTTCAATCTTTGCTTATAGGTTTCAGTCTCTCTCTCTTTTTTTTCTTTTTTCTGCTGCTTTTCTTTCCAAATTGCTGCTGCTTCTATTTTTAAATTTTTCTCTTGAAGTTTCTTTACTACCCTCTGATCTCTATCCCTTTTGCTTACCACGTTCCATGATGATGCTTAGTTTTACCCTTTCTTTTTATTATCTTCTTATTTCCTTCTTCCATGGTTTAATTTTGTTTCTTTCTCTTTTATCTTTTTGACATTTCTTTTTTTTTTCTTCCTTTTTGCTTCTTTTTTTTTTTTTTTTCTTTACTATTACTTTTTTCAATTTTATTTGCTTGTTTGCTTCCCTTCCCTCTTATGTGTGTGTTTTCTCTTCAGACAAACAGAGGACAGTTACCATGCCAATATAGCCCAGCCACAATGATACCCTCTACAACTCCACAGGACAAAAGCCAATACCAGTTGCTATGCAACTGACCAATGACAACAACCAACATTATCAAAACCCATCTTAAACTGAGATATATAAATGGCAAACAGAGAACAGTGTACATGCTTCTATCCCCTAATCAAAAAGAGGGAAAATTGTAAGAACAAAACTTCCAAATGGTGAGGAAGTCAGATTTCAAGACAAAACAGACTGATTTAAATGGAGGAAGAAAATAATACAATATAGGTTAATATCAAAGAAAATCAATACACCTTCACATCGAACCAGAAAAAGTGAAACCATAAAGTTTTACTAAACATGCAAACAACAGCAACGAAGACATGGGCAATAAAATGCACAAACATAATTAACCCAGCACATAAAATTATGTGGAACACAGAAACCAGCAACACCACACATAAACACATAGTTAAAGACAGCTATCAGTTCATACCTAGCAATAATTACACTGAATATCAATGGATTAAATGCACCAGTCTGAAGACAGAGAGTAGCAGAATGTATAAGAAAACAGGATCCTTCAATACGTTGTCTACAAGAGACAAACCTTAGAAACAAAACAAAAGTAGATTTTAAATGAAATAGATAATATATTTTGGAGTCCTGGTATGGTGTTGTGGGTTAATGTACCAGATTGCAAAGCCATTTGAACTGCAAGGTCAGTGGTTCATGCTGCTCCTCAAAAACCCTAATACAGTGTCACTATGGGTCAGAAGTGACTCAACAGCATTTAGCATCAACTTATATATCAAGCTAATGGCAATCACAAATGAACAGGGGTGGTGATATTAATTTCTTATAAAATAGACTTTAAGGCAAAAAACAGCATAAGAAACAAAAAAGGGCATTAAAGGGTCAACTGAACAAGAAGGCATAACCATAATAAAAATATATGCTCCCAATGAGAGCTTCAAAATACATAAATCAAACTCTAATAAAATGGGAAAAAAAATAGACAATTCCACTACTGTAGGAGATCTTAATCACCACTTTTAAGAAGGACAGAACAATGGAAAACTCAACAGAGATACAGAAGAACTAAACAACACAACTAACCAAATTGACCTATAAAATGTTTACCACGCACTCAACAATAACATGATACATATTCTTTTCCAGTGCACGTGGAACATTCTCTAGAATACACTGTATGTGGGCCACAAAGCAAGCCTCAATAAACTTTAAAATATTAAAATGCTACAAAGCATCTTCACAGAACACAGTGCTATATAATTAGAAATCAACAATTTGAAGATAAAGGGGAAAAAATACATGCAAATTGAATAACACCCGGCTTAAAAGTTACTGCAGAATAGAACAAATAAAACATCCATTTCTAGTAAAAACACTCAAAAAAGTATTAATAAAAGGGAAATTACTCAACATAATTGTTGTTGTTGCTATTGTTATTAAGTGCCTTTTACTTGATTCCAACTCATAACAACTCTGTGTAGGATCTAAGAGGAGTAGTTAGTGGATTTTAACTGCTGACTTTGTAGTTCTCAGTCCAGTGCTCCACAAGCACTACATCAGGAGTCCTCAACATAACTAAGGGCATATATATAACTCTAACAGCCAAAATCAGTCTCAGTGGAGAGAAACTGAATCATTCCCTTTCCAAAGAAAAACCAGAATTGACTCAACGGCACTTAACAACAACAACATATACAGAAAGTCCCAAAGAGTAAACAAGAAAATTATTGGCACTCACTGAAAGATTCAGCAAATTTGCAGAGCACAAGATCAGCATACAAAAATCAGTTAGATTCCTCTTTATTAATGAAAAGAGCTCTGAAAAGGAAATCAGGAAAATAATACCAATTACAATAGTGAAATTTGGTTCTTCTAACCCCCAGGACTGCTAACCACCAGCTACTCCTTAGAAATCCTCCTCAGGGTTGCTATGAGTTGAAATTGACTGATGGAATGCACCAACAAACTCCAGGACAGAAATTAGGGACTTGAAAACTGTACTTCACTCAGCGCTTCTGGTTAAGTCCACCACTCTCCAGGCTCTGACATATTCTCTTACCATAGAATGACTAAGAATTTGTTTCTAAAATTACTTGGGGAGTTGTCAGCAGCCTGTCTTCTTACCTGTTAGACCTGCCTACCTGCCTGCCATTGGACCTGCCAATCTTGGTTCACCAGTCCTGCAGCTAGGTGAGTCAGAAGCCTCCAGTCTGATATCTAATTCATGAATTTGGGACTAATAATCTCTATAACTCTGTGAGTCATTTCCTTGAAATAAATCTCTCTTTGTTTATACATATAATAGCTTCTCTAGAAAACCCAGTCTTAGATATTTGGTACCGGGAGTGATTCTAAAGAAACAAATGATAAAGATGGATTTTCTAAACTGGTTCTCAAGTCTGGCTAGTTTTAATGGCATTAACAACTACACTTCTGTAAGTAAAGAGTGTCCTTGTTAATCCATGGACCATGAGGTAATAATGCTAATACACAAAGTATCACCACTTGTAAAGCAAGTATTGGTAACAAGCAAGATTCTGCGTGATCATGTGTTTGATACATTTCTTCAGTTTTGTCAGGATGAGAAAGAAGTATAGGGAAGCTGGTTTGTTGGTCCTACTGACAATGGGCCAAGTTGTAAAGGAAAGAGACCTTCTACAAGTTACAGCTTTGGAGACACAGTTCAAGTACAGCTTAATAGACCTCAAAATTTCCACTTTTGTCCTAAAAGAAAACTTCATTTCTTTTAGTAACAGAGCTGATATTGCCGAAAACCAAACCTAGTGCTTTAAGCAAGAGTGGCTGAATTACAGTGCCAAACTGAAGTCACAATATCAAAGTGTCTGATGTTCAAGTAAGGGCAATAATTGGTATGAAATGGGATCCTGAAGCTTGGAATGGGGACATATGGGTAGATAATCAGGAAGCTGTGGACACTGAGCCCTTAAATTCTGTTGAATTACTCTAGGTAACAGCATCAACCCTACCACCTGAAGAGATTCCTCCATATTTATCTGCAAATCCCTTATTATCCCCTCTGCCCACACCCTATGAGATTAACCCAACTGTGCCTGCTGAGATGTTGCCTGAGGCATTGTCCGGGGCTTTGCCACACATTGCTGAATATTTGAAGGAAACACCTCCATTAATTAATTATTGCTTCTATACCTATAACTAGATTAAAGTTGCAGTGAGCCCATTAAGAAGTATACTACGCTCCAAAATAACTGCCTGATTTTTCCGATATGTGCAAACGCAACCCTGGAGAATAGTGTGCATGGTTTGCACAGTGGCCTACACTACATCACATTGAAGTACCAGACTTGCCTTGGGATTCTGAAGAGGAAGAAATCCAAAGGCTTCAGGAAACTGACATGTGAGGATGGATTTATCAGAATAGACCCATAAACCCACTCATGGCGTGCCCAGAGGACACATCCTTTATCATAACAGTGAGGGACACATTTTTGAAGGGAGTTTCAGCCTCCTTGAAGACTGCTGTTGACTGCTATTTTATTAAGCCAGATTTGACAGAAACTGCTGTAATTAAACCCAGCCAAAGACACCATCATTTATATTTTTCATCTTATACACATACATTACAAAAGCACACCCCTTGATGCCATATGCGCCTCCAAAATCATTTATATTTGCTTTAAATACATTATCCACATAGAATCCACCAGGATCTGTCTAATCTATAAATCTGTTCTCATCACATTTCTGCCAAAATCCTGTTTATTTTTCCTTATAGCCCACAAGATGATATCCATCTCCTTCACATGCCTGTGTTTCCTCCCTTTCTTCTCCATACATTCTTGTCTGGTATTTATCTAAGGTTCCTAAAGCCAAACACATTTTCTACATGATCCCACTATGTTGTATGACTTTAGTCTTCTTAGAATGACTAATTTCTTTTTTCTCTTCATTATTTTCCTCTTTCTCCATTGCTCTAACTCTCTAAATTCTACTCAACCTTTTAAAATTCTGCTAGTTGGTTAAAAATACCTTGTCTGTATCGTTAATGAAGTAGATACACTATGTTTAATAAAGACAATATTCTATACTTTATCTTTCCTACTAAATTTTGAATGCCTTATACTTTGACAGCAGATAGCACATAGTGACTTTTCAAATTGTTTAATAAGTAAAACTGATTATTTTAATGATAAACTACAAATATAGTGATTACAAGGAATCTTCCTAACATTTCTAAATCATAGTTTCTTCATTCTATAAAAAGGTAGCAATACATAACACCTTTTTTTTAACTCATATATTTCTTGTATAATGGAAATCTTAAGGCCAAGCATAGTATCTCACTCATTATAAGAAGAGAAAGTTATTAGTTGGACTAAAAACTGTATTTTCCAAAGATGGTCACACCAGTATATACTTCATCCCACATGCCCTCCTGAAATATGATATATTTCTCCATTAAGAGGAGAGAGAATCTATTCTTCTTTCTGATGATTATTTGTAGTTGCAACAATCAACAGAATAGGGAAAAATTGACCTTTAGGGTATGCAACCATAGAATACATGAAGCACATGGTTTCTACCTGACTTGATTTGGGAGAGCTGAGTTGACTTACAAATAGTATGCCTTCCCTAAAGCCACCATACTGTATAGAAAACTTGGAAAACTCACTTAAAAACAGAGAGAGATAAAGTAGGACTCAATTTATTGCAGTTCCTAGAAGTTTGAGTATCTCAGTCAAGGCTACAGATATGTGAATCAGTGACAGATTATCCCTAATGTGACCTACCCAAATTTCTGACCACAGAATCTGTGGACTAAATGCAATAAACATGTAGTTTTTTAATGTCAGTAGGTCTTAGTGTTCTAATAGTAATAATAATCTATTCATAGTAACTAGAAAAGTTGCAGTGCTATTGTAAATATCATATATGAGCAAATCTCATATGTAAGATATAGTCATGTTCTTATTAGAACCACGATTGTGGTTTGTCATACAACCAAGAAGGGCCAAGAGGTAGGGGAGAATTAAACTACTTGTTACATAATTGTTTTCTCTATAATTGTTAATTTTAGCCACAAAACATGCAAACAGAATACACAGTTGAACTTCCACGCACCTTGTTGGAGAATATTGCTCTTAATGTTCAATTCAAGCAACTGTCTCTAAACTCAGACTTGATGATTTCATGCTTCCATTAGGAAAAGAAAAAAAATGAAACTAAGAAGTAGTAAAGACTGCTGAAATGTGGAAACAAGACATGCATGATCGTATTTCTTTTGTCAAGTGACTTAAGGATTTAAATTTAATGAGAGGGGAAAAAACCATGTGGTAGCGTAGTGGTTACGAATCGGGCTGCGAACCTTAAGGTCAGCGGTTCGAAACTACCAGCCGCTCCGCAGGAGAAAGATGAGGCTTGCTACTCCCGTAAAGATTTACGCCCTCGGAAACCCTGTACAGGGTCGCTATGGGTCGGAACCGACTCAACGGCACTTAACAACAACAACAAGCATTACAATAAACATTTATGAAATGTCATATATTTGTGGACACATGCAGGTGAAAGAATTCTTCTAAGTTAAAAATGACTCTGATTTTCGAAGTTCTATCATGCTGAATGAGATGAAAATATTCTGCATTATTTGATCCTTCCATTTTTCATTTTAATTGAGTGTTATATTTTACAATGATTTTAATATTTAATAGGATTGTTGTGGTGTGCCATTGAGTCAGTTCTGACTCATAGTGATGCTGTATCGGGTTTCTGAGAGCAGCTGATGGGTTTGAACTAACAACCCTATGGTTACCAGTCCACTGCTGATCCTACAGCACCATACCAAGAGTCATTTAATAGGGAAAGTCTCCAAATATGTTCTTTCCTGAATATGCTACTGTAACTGGAATTCTGCAAACTGCATTCCTGGAAATCTTTGCCAGCTGATTTCCTGTTAGTTGCTGCTAATCGGAAAAATAAAGACTGGCAGTCAGGAGGAAAGAAGCATCTTTACTTTCTTGTCAGCAGGTTCCAGAAGGGGACATTTATCCCGCTACCAGCATTCTGCCTTAGCAACTGCACTTCATCCTACAATGCTGTTGGTGTTGTTATATGCCGTGGAATTAGTTCCAATTCATAGTGCCCCTGTACATGGTTTCCGAGGCTGTAAATCTTTATGGGAGCAGAAAGCCTTATCTTTCTCCTGTGGAACAGCTGGTAGTTTCAAACTGCTGACTGTGAACTAGCAGCCTGATTCATAACCACTATGCTACCAGAGCTACAGTGCTAGATGGTAGTTATAGACCAAATACAGTGTTGTCAAGTCTACTTCAACTCATAACATCCTTATAGGGTAGAGTAACTGCACCAGCGTAGTCTCGAGGCTGTAAATCTTTACAGATGCTACATCTTTCTACTGTAGAGCAGCTGGTTGGTTCTAATCATCAACTTTTTGATTAGTCATTGAGCACTGCACCACCGCATTACTACAGTTTTTGTTTTTAAGCTCCTTGGAACTGTGGGTTAATGCTTTGGACTGCAAGGTTGGTTTGCACTGCAATATCAGTGGTTCAAGCTCACCAGGTGCTTTTTGGAAACCCTTAATAGGGTCCCTGCGAGTCGAAAATGACTCAATAGTACTTAACAACAACATAACTCACATAAGTTTCATCCACAACTCCACTCTATCCAGAGGTACCAGCAACAACTTACATATCCCATCCATAGAGGTTTGAAAAACATTTATAATGTAATTATATTCCTTATACTAAGTCTTTTCTATTGAAATGCCTAATCTGTTTAGTTTTATTTTTTTCTCAGTACTATACCTTGATTGAAACATGCCACAAATGTATAAAGACAAAACATATTACAACAAGAAATGCAAAAGTCCTTTGAATGCAAACAAGAATTTTTATTCTTTCCTATCTATTTTGTATCCTGATACAGAAATTTAGTATTTCAGCAGATAAAAAATATTTCATTTCATGTGTGTGTGTGAATACGGTAACAAATTATGGAGAATCTGCAAAATAGTTACCCAAATATCTTGATATAAAGCCACTCTAATATTGTGCTATGAGTTTTTTCCCCCTATTTATGGGAGATAAGTCAGAACAAATGACATTATGTAGCAATTGATCAGGGATAACTACCCCATTGCTTTTCAGTTCTTTTTAGTATTATCATATGAATAGCTTATTCATATGCATTACATATAATTTAAAAACTTTTTTGAGTTTGAGAGCAAAACATTTAGATGTATAACTAATACTGGCTGAAGCAAAACTGAACACCGTATAGACATTAAATTACATTAAAATCAATGCAATTTTAATTTTATATATTACAAGTGAAATCTTTTGCCTTGGAATAGCTAGATAAATGGTATAGCTAGATAAATAGCAAGAGGACAAAAATTGGAAAGGAGGGTAGATTTCTTATATTTAACCACCTTGCTAACTAGAACTGATTTAGGGATCTTGGGGCCTTAAATTATGACAAATCAATTTTAAATAAATACAATTTTCTTATAGACTCTCAATTCATTTAACTGATTTCAACCCTGTGAGGCAGTTCTACTCTTTTACATTGGATCACTATTAGAAATTTTACTCATCGGTACCTAACAGTAACAACAACAAACATCATATAGATTGTTGCTAAATATTTAAGTTTTTATGTTATAACCCATTGTATAAATTAAAATTTATAGGGAACAGGTAGAATATCAATATCTATAGCAAAAAAAAAAAAAAAATACTACTTATGGTCTAAGATGCACATTTAGATAAACACTGACATAGTTTTGACTTTCTTAGGTCTATACTATTACAGAAATTAAAAAATGACTTAGGACTAGTTCCTAAATGCTGTTGAGTTGGTTTGGACTAAGAGCAACCCTATATAGGGTTTCTGAGGCTTTAAATCTTCGTGGGAGTCCCAGAAAATATATTTTATAAAAGCAAGGTGCCAGATACTTCTGATAAAGATAATGCTCTTCAAAAAAACAGCTATGTGTCTCAATATCCAGTATATGTTCTGTGAAATAAGACTTTAAGTAATTTGGACTTTGTGTAATATGCCATAATATAGAGAGTATACTGTTGTTGTCAATGCTAAGTACCTTCAAGTAGGTGAGCTGGTGGGTTTGAATGGCCAATCTTGTGGTCTGTATATATTTCATACATATATATCAGAGTAACACTTCCACCCCACCACAACCCCACTGCCTCCCACTCTCCTTCCCCCAAAGTGGCTCTGGTTATCCATTATCACCTTGTATTAAGTTTACAAGGAACAACTGGTGGATTTGAACCACTGACCTTGTGATTAGCAGTCCACCCCATGCTAATCCTACAGCACCACATTATCACCTAAGTGTCTGAAAATTTGCACCTGTGATTGGCTGTCTCAGGGTGCTTGACAATCAGGGCAGACTCTTGGAGTCTGAGGGAAGGAGCAGAGTAACTAAAATCTGGAGTCTTCCCGAGCACAGACCCATGAGGAGAATGGGTAGAGCAAGTGCCAACAGCCTTAGGAGTACTGGGTAAGCTATTGCTGAGACTCAAGGGCAGCAGCCCAGCCTCCTCATGCAGCTGAGTCCTGGCAGTAGGAACCCAGACACGGATGCCAAGATTATGCAAACTCAATGCTGGTCCTGCCTTCTGGCAACCTTCCAATCAATCTTGTCTTCTCACCACATGAAATATATGGAAAGACTTTGCAAGAAGAATTTTTGATACATTTTCTAGTCTTGAAATCAAGCACAATAGGACCTGTTGTGGTTGCAAATATCTATGATTTCCCTAAATTTAGTGACACTGTGGATTTGTGCAACGATCTGCAAAATTAGTTGAACTACAAGGTGGGTGGTTCAAGCTCACCAGCTGCCCCTAAGAAAACCCTACACAGGGTCCTTGTGGGTTGGAACTAATGCGACAGCACAATTAACAACAACAACATCTCCCAAGTAAGACCTTATTTCAGTGATGTGAAGGTCATTTATAAATTCTAAGTGTCTTATCTTACTCTGCACCTCATTCCACCTTTCACCTGACCTCATATTACTGTTAGAACTTTCTTCCTTATCTTCCCGGGATTGTGATCATCTAAATTCTTTGTGATTTAACTTTTGTTGTTGTTATGGTAGCTTTCTTTGGTTGTTGTTACTGTAAATCCATGCATTCTTGACTACAGTGATGCCAAGTTTTCCTACCCAAACTCATTCATTTTGCAAAGGTCAGAAATTTTCTCAGAACTAGAAAAACTGAAAAGACTATAATTTTATTATTTTCATGATATATCAAGTAATTTGAATACATTATTAGTTTCTCATCATACAACAAAAATAAAATAGATTTTAAAAAATTAATTGGTTTAAAAGCAGTTAGTGAAAGTTATAAGTGTAAAAACCTATTGTTGTTGCGCTATAGAGTCAGTTCTGGCCCACAGTGACCCTGAAGAAATTTTCAAGGAATAGCTGGTGAGCTTGAACCACCAACCTTGCTATTTAAACCAACTTTGCAGTCCAGCACATTGAATCACAGAGTCACACCAAATTAGGGAAACCAAAATACTTGTATCACCACTGTGTTTTTCTGTAATAGTCAAGAACAGTTTCTAATATAGTAGTTAGTATGATCCCTCACCTCCTTCAACACTTGAAACACAGTTGACTGTATGTTTCAAGAAGGCAGAAAACTGTACTTTGTACTTTAGATGTCTATTCTGAACAACACTTTGATCATTAAAAGGATGAACTTCAAGCCTTGGCAAATTCGATTCAATGGACTCCAGTATTCTTTGATAACTAATATTAGTATTGGTAGTTGAATACTGGTTACTGTTTTATTTAATATTTTTAAATTCACATTTCTAGTTATTAGTAAAGAAAATGGAATAGTGTTTCAGACAGTACTGATATTTTATCCTAGTAGGTCTAAGAAAATGAATATTCATGTTATAAAAATTTACTCTGCCCAATATTTTGAAAGGAGCATGTAACAGTCTTTTTGTCATATTTTTTCTTCAGGAAAAGCAAATGCCATTCTTTTAAAAATTATTCATTGTTTTCTTCAGACAAAGAGTCTTACATATATCAAATAAGTAGGATTCTGAAATCTCTCCTGACCTATTTACCAGAGAAAATGGAGGACAAATGATAGGGATCTGAGGAGAATGCCCAAGAGAAAACCTATGTTTGGAAATCTAACTTTGTCCTGATTCCAAATGAATCCATTGCCAACCCTCTTTAAGTATAATTCACATCAGCTGCTGAAGAAATGTGATTACAGCTTGGATAATGATAGCTTTGATCAAATATCCACTGATCTAAAAATGTGCATTTTTATAAGATAGGTATTATTTTGAGGTATTTCATAAGAATTTTGGAGAATTATATGCATATGAGTAACTTTTCCTGTCAAAACCTTTAAAAACTGGTAGGTGGCCAATGAATCTCTAAGTTATGGTAACATTAGCAATTCCTTGTCTTTGCCATTTTCTAAACTGGAAACATCCTTATAAAAATTTGTATCACTTTCAAAGTTTGCTTTGGTTATTATGGGGGAATGGTAAGCAATGCAATTAGCATTAGCTGAGTATTTAGGTAAACCAACTTTTATTTCTCTAATTAAAACAATATTCACATTTTAAAGTTCAATAATTAACTAGCATACAGTCTGTCTACCTTCATTTTGTCTTATTTTACAACTTTCTTTTGTCTCATCTTTTCTTACTCCCTCTATTCTTTTCTAGTTACATTTTCTCCCCATCTGTGATCACAACCAATTGTAGAGACCTTTTCTTGAATATGTAAAGTGTAATTGTTGTTAGGTGCCATTAAGTCAGTTCTAACTAATAGTGACTTTGTTGTTGCTGTTAAGTGCCTTGAATCGATTCCAACCCATAGTGACCCTGTATAGGGTTTCTGAGAAGCAGGTGGTGAGTTTGAACTGCCCACCTTGCAGTTCAAATGGCTTTGCAGTCTGGCGCATAAACCCACAGTGCTATACCAGAACTCCAAAAGTAACTTTACATCAGAAGAAAACACTTGTTTGGTCCTGTACCATGCTTACAAGCATCACTGTGTTTCACCCCATTGTTCTAGCCATTGTGTCACTCCATCTAATTGAGGATCATTTCTTTTTAGCTGACACTCTCATTTACTACGCATGATGTCCTTCTCCAGGGACTGGTCACGTCTAATAATATGTCCAAAGTAGATGAGAGAAAATCTCTCCATTCTCATTTCTAAGGAACATATATTTTCTAAGACAGGTTTGTTATTTCTTCTGGAAGTTCATG
>NW_006408802.1:251194-254767 GCF_000296735.1 Chrysochloris asiatica | reverse complement strand
GTGTATATGCTTGTGCTCATGTAAAAAATAATTTACATAAATGATTATATTGTAAATCATTTAACTGTTTAATTGTCTCATTGAATTAATCCTGTATAGCTTACATTTGCAAAACCCTTTATAGGCCATTTGTAACATTTTGACATTTTTGTAATTTTGCTATAAAATTCTTATTTTGCTAATTTTTCTGCCTTAATAGGAAGTATTAAAAAGTGAATTGTTGAATGAAATTCTGTAGTTAATCAGTTAAGTTGAGAAAGTATTCTCTTCTATCTTTAAGTATTTTTCTTCTTTCACTTTGTAGCATTACGTGTATGAAAATAGGATTGCAATTTATTACTAATTTAATAAAATTGTATATTTCAGGTACAGATTGCATTTTGATGTTATTAAGAAAAAAACAGTGCTAAAATAGGAAATAATTCTCATTTATTTCTCTAAACGGGTGGTAGTGGTTTGTATCACTAACTTGTGGTTTTAGCAGCTCATGCTTAACACACTGTACCACCAGAGCTCATGGACCAAAATTAAGTCTGCAATTTTGATGTGTTAGTAAGGCATGACTGTGATACCTCTCATCTTTGGGTCATAAGTTTTCTCCAAATTTATCATAAAATTTAACTATTCATTCTTAAACTCTTTATTTCATATCTTTGGCATTATTTCCCACAACTCGATTTAAAAACTAATATATATAAAACCTGACTCATAGCAGATACTCAACATTTTCTTTGATATTTGAGCCCACTGTATGACTATTATGCCAATTCATCTCTTTTAGGGCTTCCCTCAATTTTGCTGACATTCTATTTTACCAAAAATGATGTCCTTTTCCAGGGATTGTTTTTTTCTGATAATGTATCCAAAGTAAGGAAAAAAGTTTTGCATACCTCACTTCCTTACTTCTAAGGAGAATTCCAGTGTTATTTCTTCTAAAACTGTTCGTTCATTCCCTGGTATTCCATAAAATACTCAATATTCCTTGTCACAATTTAAATGCATGAAAAATTTTCCTCTAGTTTCCTTTCTTTTACTTTTGCATGCATGTGAGGCAATTGAAAAGACTTGGATCAAGTATATTTCGTCTTCAAAGTAGCATCTTAGAGTTTTAGATTTTTAAGGAGGACTTTTGCAAGAGACTTATCCAGTACAAAGTCCTTTGATTATTTGACTGTCGCTTCTGTAGATGTTGATTGTTGATCTAAGTGGAATTAAATCGTTGAGAGCTTCAATATTTTATTATTATAGTGTAATTTATTAGTCCAGTTGTGAGGATTTTTGTTTCTTTATATATTCAGACACAATCCCTACTGGAGACTGTAGTTCTTGAACTTCGTTAGTAGGTTTATTTAGACCCTTTCAACACAAAGTTGTGTCATCTGCATGTATCAGGTTGTCAATGAGTCTGCATTACATCTTAATACTGTGCTCTTAATATGATTCTAAGGCTTATAGGATTGGTTTTTCTGCATACATAATACATAAGTATCATGAAAGGATATAGACCTGCCTGCCACATACCTTGTCCAAACCTGAACTATACAATAAATACCCTTTCACTCTGTTCAAATGACTACCTAGAGAATCTACATAAACAAAATTAAGTTTTCTGGAATTCCCATTATTCCAACATTTTAATTTACTATGAACTACACAGTTAAACGCCTTCATATAGTCAGTAAGACACAGCTAAATACCTTACTGGTATTTTTTTTCCTCTGGACCTAAATTCATCTGATAAAATCAATGATATTTATTGTTTCATTTCCTCTTCTTCACTGGATATTACTACTGGCAACTCCCAGTTAATGTTTAAGTGCAATCATTTTTAAATCTTGCTCAGTAAAAATATGTTAGCATGTGACATTAGTGATATTATTTGATAATTACTGTATTTCTCTGGCTCATCTTTCTTTATAATTGTCAGAAATATGGATCTCTTCTTGTTAGTTGACCAGGTAGCTGTCCTTCATATCTCTAAACATAAAGGAGTAAGCATTCTCAGTATTGCTTCTGTGTACTGAGGCATTTCAACTTGCTAATTCTTAGCTACTTTTTTCTCACCAATGCCTTCAGTGTGACTTGAATATATCAAATATGATGTCCCTCTTTTCCTTCAATACCAGAAAGAGTTGATCATATACATGGGTAAATAAAACAAAACTGCTACTAGGGTTCCAATTCACACATGCATGGGTTTATTAGAAATAAAACATGTTTTAAAATGTTTCTGTGATAAGTGGCTAAGCTAAGACAAGTCTTTTCAGTAATACACTTGTCTTAGGCTTATTAGGCTACCTTATTTAAAAATGGTACAAATAAAACTAGTTTTCAGAGGACTTAGATCAGAAGGTTATGTATGTGGGATAATCTTGATAGATTTTCTCAAAGTACACATAATAGTCATGGAGACTTATTAAGAAGTTTTAAGAAAATTAGAAATGGCATTGGTTTGAAAAAGGCCAGGAAAGTTGTACCAAAGAATTTTTTCCCATCACCACAATGCACCTGTTCATATTTCATGGGTACCAAGTTTTGTCCTTGCTTAAGCTGGAGGAACTAAAGAAAATTTCAAGCCTTGACTTTTATTATTGAAAGATTCTCTGGGAAAAGTATTGAATAATGCAGGAAGCATCAAGAGAAGATGGAAGGAATACACAGAGTCACTGTATCAAAAGGAAATGGTTAATGTTCAGCCATTTCAAGAGGTAGCATGTGATCAAGAGCCAATGATACTGAAGGAAGAAGTCCAAGGTGCATTGAAGGAACTGGTAAAGAACAAGGCACCAGTAATTGACAGAATAAAAACTGAACTCCTTCAAGGAAGTGAGGCAGCACAGGAGGCACTCACTCATCTCTGCCAAGAAATTTGGAAGACAACTATCTGGTTGACTGATTGGAAGAGATCTGTATTTGTGCCCATTCCAAAGAGAGGTGACCCAACGGAATGCAGAAATAATCAGACAATCTCTTTGATATCCTATGTGAGTAAAGGTAATACAGAAATAGCTGCAAGCATACATTGTCAGAGAACTTCCAGAGGTTCAAGCCAGATTCAGAAGAGGCCATGGAACAAGGGATATCATTGCTGATGTCTGATGGATCTTGGCTAAAAGCAGAATATATCAGCAAGATGTTTACCTGTGCTTTATTGACTACATAAAGGCTTTCAATTATGTGGATCATGACAAGCTATGGACAATAATGTGAAGTATGAGCATTCCTGAACTCTTCAATATGCTCATGACGAAGAGGCAGTTGTTCAAACATGGGAACACTGAATGGTTTAAAGTTAAGAAAGGTGTGCCAAAGGGTTGTAATCTTTCACCATACTTATTCAACCTGTATGTTGAGCAAATAATTCAAGAGCTGGGTTATATGAAGAAAAACATGCATCAGGATTGGAGGAAGACTCATTAACAACCTGTGATATACAGATGATACAACCTTGGCTTGCTGAAAGTGAAGAGGACTTAAAATACTTACTGATGAAGATCAAAGACCACAGCCTTTAGCATGAATTGCATCTCAGTGTAAAGAAAACAAAAATCCTCACCACTGGACCAATAAGCA
>NW_006408802.1:249333-250654 GCF_000296735.1 Chrysochloris asiatica | reverse complement strand
GTAATGTTCATGGAAGAAAGATGAGGCATTCTACTCCTTCAAAGATTTAAAGCCTCAGAAACTCTATAAAGGGTCACTATGAGTCAGAACCAATTCAATGGCACTTAACAACAACACCAACTGTGATGTTGCTTATTCACTCAGTTGTGATGCTTTCTTTTTAAAAAGACAAACAAACAAACAAAAAAAACTTTGTATTGTCAATTGAGTAAGGTTCACAGAGCAGATCATCAGTTTTGCATTCAACCAATCATATACTTCATTTCGCTTCAATGATTCCAATCTCTCAGTGCAACATCCCTTATCCCACTTCCTTCTTGTGTTTGTTATTTCCATCCCACTTTCTTCTCCCACCCGTCTGAATTTTGTCTTTATGTATTTTGTTTGAAGCTGCTCTTTTGATCTCTACTGGTTGACTATTCTATGGTGCTCTTAACTTACTAATGTTCTCCCCTCTATAGACCTATCTATTGCATGGCTGAGAATTGAGCCACGGGGAACAATTTGGTTCAGCCGGTGGGTTTGAACTGCTGACCTTGTGGTTCACAGTCCAGTATTGATCCACAGTGCCACACCAGAAGTCCACTAACAAAAGCAGGGTGTAGAATGTTGTCTTTGTGGACTATACTATGCTATTAACTGATGTGTCTAGTCTATGCTATGCTAATTGACCATGGTGTTCAGGAGATGATGATCTTGAGCCCCCAGGCACAGTATCTCATTGTCTCAAGGAAATCGATAATGTCTAAGATGTTTTCATCATTTTTCTCCCTGTAGGCCCTGGTGTGGTGCTGCAGAATAATGTGCTGGACTGCAAGGTAAGTTTGAACCATCTGGTCAGTGGTTCAAACCCACCAGCAGCTCCTTGGAAACTCTATACAGGGTTACTATGAGTTGAAACCAACTCCATGGCATTTAGCAACAACAACAACAGGCTCTATCACACTTACAGATGTTAGCAGCAAATGTCAATACCAATCTACAAGTAACTTCTGTCAAACCATACTCATTTAGCCTATCTGCCCATATATCTGTCTTTAAATGACTGTTACTGTAAGATGGTGCAAATAACAGTATTTGCTGATGGGGCACAAGGCAAAATGAAGAAAAAAAAAGCTGTAAACATATATTAATAATCAGAACATGGAATTTACGAAGTATGCATCTAGGAAAATTGGAAACTGTCAAAACTGAAATGAAACATATTAAAATTGATATCCTAGGCATTAGTGAGCTGGAATGGACTGGTACTGGCCATTTTTAATCTGACAATAACATGGCTTACTATGACAGGAATGACAAATTGAAGAGGAATGGTGTT
>NW_006408802.1:242706-249233 GCF_000296735.1 Chrysochloris asiatica | reverse complement strand
ATTATTATTATTATTATTGTTATTTTGCAAAGGAAGATTGGATTCAGAATATATATGTGAGGTTTGAGAATAACAGATTGAGTGAACCACTGGCAGAATTAAACACATTGTGACTGAATGGATTCCAACTCACAGAGACCTTATATGCCATCTACTTTTTATAGTTATGCTTTAAGTTTAAACTTACATTGCTAACAAGTAATTTCAATATTTTTCTTATTTCTATCCTTATTTTGCAAGCTATCAGCTACAATCATAATTTTTTAAAGAATCTAGTCTTCTGAATAATGTGATCTCTAGAAAATCTCTTTTGTTTTTCTACAGAAGGTTTTCCTAACAGTTTAGAAGTTGTGCAGAGTAGACAAAAATTATTGAGGCAATTAGTTGCTGACAGACTATTAACTTACCAAATAAAAAGCTTTCTTGGAATGTGGATTATCTTCGAACAATTACATCTCAGTCCACCAAATTTTACCAAATGACTAATTTTTTTCACTGATGGAATTTGAGAGGATCATTCAACATCCAACTCACATGTACTCGTCAGCTAAGAAACAACAGTATGCACAATTGTTGTCGTTAAGTGCCATTGAGATGGTTCCAACTCATAGCAACCCTGTATAGGGTTTTCACGGAGCAGCTGGTGAATTTGAACTGCCAACTTTGTGGTTCAAACCAACCTTGAGGTCCAGTGCTATATCCCACACCATCACACCACAATAGTAACACAGTAAAACAAAACAAAGTCTGTTGCCATCAAGATGATTCGGATTCGTGGTGACCCCATGTGCTATTGAATAGAACTGCTCCATCGAATTTTCTTAGCTGTGGCCTCTGTGAAAGAAGACAAAGTGAGTCTATAGTTAAGTAGTCAACTGCTATATGAAACGTTTGCAGTTTGAACCCACCAGCTACTGCATGAGAAGTCTACTTCTATAAAGATTATTGCCTTGGAAACCCTATAGGACAGTTGGAATTGGATATACAGCAATGAGTGTAATATTAGTGGCAGCAGTTTACAAGGTCTTTCTTTTGCAGAGCTACAAGCTAGATTTGAAACTAAATCTTTAGGACAGTAATGGATCACAAACTTGAGCCACCATCTTGTTTATTATTTTATTATGTTTCCAAAGGAATCTGGATCAGTTACAGATGACCCTTCTGTATTCTCTTTTTGCAAACCTTCTCAAGACTAGAGAAATAACCAGTACTAGAAACAGGCTATTTTCTGGAGGTAGTATTAATGTATGAAAGAAAGAAAAAATCCAAGCAAATGCCTTTATACTTCTGTTGAGACATCTTTACATTATGACTGCTCACATCTGGTGGTGGTGGTGTGATGCGGAGTCAGTTCTGACTCACAGCAACCCTGCATAGGGTTTCCATGGCTATAAATCTTATGGGAGCAGAAAGCCTCATCTTTCTCCTGTGGAACAACTGGTAGTTTTGGACTGCTGACCTTAAGGTTAGCAGCCTGACTCGTAACCATTACACTAGCAGATCACCTGCTCACATATAATTTGCAAAAAAAAAAAAAAGAGTCGTACTATGTTATCCAAAGTAAAAGTAATAGGAAAGTACATAATGCCTATGAGGGAACTCTGCAAGAAGAAACAATGATTACAATAGTATAATGAAATCTGCTGCTGCTGTTCTTAGGTGCTACTGAAGGAGCTCTGGTAGCACAGTGGTTACGAATCAGGTCAGCAGTTCGAAACTACCAGCTGCTCCGCAGGAGAAAGATGAGGCATTCTGCTCCCGTAAAGATTTACAGCCTCGGAAACCCTGTACAGGGTCGCTATGGGTCGGAACCGACTCGATGGCACTTAACAACAACAACAACTGACTCGGTTCTGGCTCATATCAGCCTGAGTATGTATCAGGATGAAAGACTGTCTAATCACAGTAGTTGCTAAGTTTGAGCCCACTGTTACAGCTCCTATGACAATATCCATTTCCTTAAGTGTCTTCCTTTTTAACTAATCCTGTACTTTAACCAAGTATAATGTTCTCTGGGGACTAGTCTTTTGTAAGACATGTCCAGTGTTTGCAAGATGAAGTCTGGCCATCCTCATATCTAAGGAGCACTCTGGCTATAGATCTATCCAGACAAATTTATTTCTTCTTTGGCTGTTCATGGCATATGTTTGTATTAAGGTATAATTCATACTGAAGGACGTCACCTTTCATCTTTATCAATAAGTGATTCAAGTCCTCTTCACTTTCATTAAAGTAGGTGATATTATCTGCATATAAAAGGTTGTTAATTAGTCTTCCTGCAATCCTGATGCCACATTTGTCTTCATATACTCTTGTTTATCAGATTATTTGCTCAACAGTTTGAAAGTGGATACAATGCTAACGTACACATTTTCTGATTTTAGATCATGCAATATCCCCATACTCTGTGGGAAAGGTTTCTTTATATGTTTGTTGGTTGCCTGAATGTATTTGCTGGAAAAGTATCTGTTCATGTTCTGATTCTTTTTTTCATAGGATTTTTTTTTTGGTTATAATTTTAGATATGTAATTGTCAAATATAAAATTGCCAAAAAAAAATGTCAAGTCTGTAGGTTCTCTTTTTACTCTTTTGGCGAAGCCTTTTTTCATACAAGTGTCTAATTTTTAGGATATCCCAGTCATATAGTTTGTCTCCTGTTTTTCTGTATAATCATAGTTATGTTTGATAGCATATTTATGCCATGTATGCGTACCAAGGCCTCTAAATGTATTCCTATTTTTTCATTGTAATTTTAATTTTGCAGTTTACATTTACGTCTTTGATCCATCTTGAGATCATTTTTGTTTGTGGTATGATAAATGATTTCTGTTTTATTTTTTGGCAAATGAGTGTCCAGTTTGTCAGCACCATTTGTTAACGTGACTATCTCTACTCTATTTAATGATTTTCGACTCTTTGTCAAAGTTAAGCTGTATATAGGCGAATGGCTTTACTGATAGGCTCTCAATTCTGTTTCATTAGTGTATGTGTCTGTAATCATACCATTACCAGGCTGTTTTGACTACTATACATGTAGTAGGTTTTGAGATTGGAAAGTGAGAGTCCTTCTACTTTGTTGCTTCTTGAGCAATGTTTTGATTTTCTGGATTCTCTTTCTTTTCTATACAAAGTTGGTGATTAGTTTTCCCATCTCTTTAAAAACATGATGCTTATATCTGGATTGCAGTTGCATTATATCTATAGACTACTCTGGGTATTATTGACCTTTTCAAAAGTTGAAGTCTTCTATTCATGAGCATGGTATATTCTTCCCTTTATGTAGGTTCTTTTTGGTGATATGTAGCTGCAGAAGAGCAGTTACTGGCTAACAGTTGTCTGTCTTGTTAAACAATTTCATGGTCCTTTTGCTAGCGAGATAATTTTGTTGATGCAGTACTTTTTTTCTTGCTTATTGTCAACTTCCTTAGCATCAAACCTAAGATATATGAAGAAGAAGAAGATGATCAAAGAACTCACTTCTCAGTCATACCTTTGGTCCTATAGTCCCTAACTAGTCTTCCTTTTGTTCTCTTATATTTTCTATATAGAAATTTATCCATCTATACAATGCATCAATCCATCTATATTGTTGTTAAGTGTTGTCAAGTCGGTTCTGACTCATGGTAATCCTGTATAGGACTTTCAAGGAGCAGTTGTAGGGTTTGAAACACTGACCTTGAAGTTATCAGTCCACTGCTTATACTATAGTGCCACATCAGGGCCCCTTGCATATATGTGTTGTTGTTGTTGTTGTTATGTGCCGTGGAGTCAGTCCGACTCATAGCGACCCTATACAGGGTTTCCGAGGCTGTAAATCTTTACGGGAGCAGAATGCCTCATCTTTCTCCTGCGGAACAGCTGGTAGTTTTGAACTGCTGACCCTGAGGTTTGCAGCCCGATTTGTAACCACTACGCTACCAGAGCTCCTTTATATATATGTTGTTGTTGTCGTTATATATATATTTGTAGTTTTTATTTATACTCCCATTTCTGAAAGCAGTAGTCTCCCTTCCTTACTATCTTAGTCACAATATTTGTGCCTCTTTGATGTATTTGCATTGTCTCTTCCTTAATAATTTCTTGTCTTTTTCTGAGAGTGGTAAAATATGTATTTTACCAGATGTCATTTTAGAAAGCTTTTTATAACTGGTATTTATTAACTGTATTGTTAATTTTATAATTTTCTTCAAATACCCTAGGGTTACATTTTATTTAAGGCAGTAATTCAAGGTACATAATGATAATGAATTTATATACATAAAAACATGTGTGTGTATGTGATTAACATGACTGAGTCATAAATAAGCAGAGTTAGTGATTCATTCTGCTCATATTGTGGTAAGAATTTTTATTTCTCAATAGACTTTGTTGTTAATATTTAAATAAATTCAGTTTCATATATCAGTTTCAAAATTTGATTAAGATATTAGCCTGAGGTTGTTTTTTCTTAGAAGTATACTAATGCTTTTTTGTTCATTTTTTTATATACTGTATTTTTGTGGTTGTTGAGACTATGCACAACAGAACATATATCAATTAAAGAATATCTGCAGTTATAATTTAGTGACATTCGCTATATTCTTTGACATGTGCCATTGTTCTCATCCGCCTTTTCCAAATTGTTTTTCCTTCATCAGCATAAACTCACTGCCCCCTATATTTCCTATTTTTCAATGCTATTTTATCAATTCGATCCCATATTTTAAAATGATTTTTCATTATCTAAAATATATGAAATAAACTGCTTTACAAATATTTCTTACACATTACCCAATAATATGTGTCCATAGGAAAAATGTTAATGCAATGGTTATTATATTTCAGACAGTGTATTGGTCTTTTACATGTTTTATGTCATGAAATCCTCTCAAAATTCCTTAAAAAAATTTTTTCTATAGTTTTTAGATGAAAAAATGTAGACCAACTAGACGTCAAATAGTTTGCTCATTTGTTGTTGTTAGGTGCCATCAAGTCCCTTACCACTCATAGTGACTTTATGCACAACTGAATGAACTAATGCCAGATCCTGTGCCATTCTCACAATGATTATTAAGTTTGACCCCATTGCTGCTTCCAATGTGCAAATCCATCTCAGTGGGGGGGTCTTCCTCTTTTCTGCTGAGACTCACTTTAACTAATAAGATGTCCTTCTCCAGGGAGTGGTCCCTCATGATAATATGTTCAAAACATGAGAGATGAACTGTCGCCATCCTAGTTTCCAAGGAGCATTTTAACTATACTTCCAACACAGATTTGATTATTCTTCCAGCAGTCCATGATATTTTTAATGTTTCTCTCTAATACCATAACAAAATGCATCAATCTTTCTATGGCCTTCCTTATTCATTGCTCAATTTTCACATGCATAAGAAGCTATTGAAAATACCAGGATTGGGTCACGCTCACCTTAGTACTCAAATGACATCTTTGTTCTTCAACACTTTTAAAGAGATCTTGTCCAGCAGCTTTGTCTAATGCAATGCATCTCTTGATTTCTTGAATGCTGCTTCCATGAAGTGTTTGTTGATAGTGGAGCCAAGCAAAATGGAATCTTTGACAACATCAATCTTTTCTCCATCTATCATGATGTTATATATTAATGCAGTAGTGAGAATTTTTGTGTTGTTTACATTGAGGTGCAACCCATATGGAAGGCCATGGTCTTTGACATTCATCAGTAAATATTTTAAATCCTCAGTTTCAGCAACCAAGATTTGTATCATCTGCATATTGCAGGTTGTCTTCCTCCAGTCCTAATGCCACGCTCTTCTACATATAATCCAGCTGCTCAGATCATTTACTCTATGTATAGTTTAAATCAGTGTTGTAAAAGAATACAACCCTGGTACACACCTTTCCTGATTTTAAACAATTAAGTGACCATCTATTCTGTTTGAATGACTGCTTTTTGGTCTATGAACAGGTTCTTCATAAGCACAATTAAGTGCTCCAAAATATTCATTGTTTGCAATATTGTACACAACTTGCTGTAATCCAGAGAGTTGAAAGTCTTAGCATAGCCAGCAAAGCAAAATTAACCATCTTTCTGGTATTTTCTGCATTCAGCCAAGATCTATCTGACATCCACAATGATATCCCTTGTTTCACGTCCTCATCTGAATTCATCTTTAACCTCTGGAAGTTCCCTTTCAGTGTATTGTTGCAGCCATTTTTGAATTATCTTTAACAAAATTTTACTTGTATGTGATATTAATGGTATTTTACAAAGGGTCTGACATTCTCTTTGGTCACCTCACTTTGGAATGGGCACAAATACTGATTGCTTACAATCAGTTCCAAATTTCTTGGCATAGATCAGTACTATAGTACTGCATCAGTCGGTTGAAATATTTCTATTACATCAATTCCTGGAGTCTTGTTCTGTGCTAATGCCTTCTGAGCAGTGTAGACTTTTTCGTTCAGTACTATTGGCCACCACAGTATAGCAAACTGACAGATGACTGGTGGAACTTCCCAAATCAGCTGGTGATTAGTAGAATAGAAACTTCAAATGGGGTTTGTCTGA
>NW_006408802.1:236149-242606 GCF_000296735.1 Chrysochloris asiatica | reverse complement strand
GCCCATGTTGTTGTTAAGTGCTGTCAAGTCAGTTCTGACTCATAGTGACCCTGTATAGGGTTTCAGAGGAGAAGCTGGTGAGTTTGAACTACCGACTTAGTGGTTCAACCGACTTTGCAGTCCATTTCATTAACCCACCGGACCATACCAGAACTCCATTTTTTCCATAGAATCCTTCAATTTTTCAAGTTGAGGCTTGAATTTTTCCTTCAGTTTTTTCAGTATGATAAATTCAGAATGAGGTCTTCCTTTTGGTTTTCTAACTCCAGGTGTTTGTACATTTCATTATAACACTTGACTGTCTTCTGGAGCTACCCCTTGAAATTTCTGTTCAGCCTTTTTATGTCCTCATTTCTTCTATTTGCGTTAGCATCTTCATGGTGGAGAGCAAATGTGAGTCTCTTCTTACATCCATTTTGTCTTTTCCTTCTTTCTTGTCTTCTAAATGAACTTTTTGCTTTCTTCCTGTATGATATTCTAGATATCATCACCCAATTCTTGTAGTCTTCAGTCCTTAGTGTCTGCTGTATCATTGTATTCTTGAGATGATTTCTAAATTCAGGCGGGATATGTTCAAGGTCAACTTTGATTCTCATGCACTTATTTTAATTTTCTTCAACTTCAGCCTGAACTTGCATATGATCAACTGATGATCTGTTCCACAGTCTACCCCTGGGCTTGTTTTGGATTTTTCACAATATCTTCCCACACATGTAGTAGATTAGATTTCTGTGTATGCTATCTGATGAGGTCCATGTGTAATGTTGTTGTTTATGCTGTTTAAAAAATGTATATGCAATGAACAAGCTATTGGTCTTGCAAAATTCTATCATGCGATCTCTAGCATTGCTTCTGTCACCAAAATCATGTTTTTCAACTATTATTCCTTCCTCTGTTTTTCCAACCTTTGCCTTCCAATCAGAAGTAACTATTAGAACATCTTTACTGCATGTTTGATCAATTTCAGACTGAAGATGTTGGTGGAACTCTTCAATTTCATCATCACCAGCTTTAGTGGTTGGTAATTTGAATAACAGTGGTGTTAACTGATTGTAGGCATATTGATATTGTTCTTTGTTTTTGTTGTTGTTAAGTGCTGTTGAGTCAGTTCTGACTCACAGTAGCTCTGTATACGGTTTCTGAGGAGCAGCTGATGGGTTTGAACTACTGACCTTGTGGTTTGAAGCCCAGTGTTGATCCTACAGCCACACTCCAATAGTCCATTATCCTTTAACATTTCAGAAAGCTCTTGAAATGTTCTTTTTGAAAATGAATGTCATTACTCTTTAATTTGCCATTCCCAGCAAAGCAAATCATATGATTCTCACATTCGAAATGGATAACATTAATCCATTTCAGATAAGTATGTTTATCAATCTTTATTCATTCCATTTCATTTTTGACAGCTTCCAGTTTTCCTAGATCCATAATTAGTACTTTCTATTTTCCATCAGCAAATGAAAAGTTAGAAAGTTTTACTTCATTTGCATCATCACAATCAACTGTGCTTTGAGAAGGCAACACTTTCCTAGCTGTATTCTGAGTGCCTTCCAACCAGAAGGACTCATCTGCTGGCAGCATATATGAAAATATTCTGGTGCTCTTCATTATATTTAAATATGGTATTATATGACAGTGTTCCTTTGCTATTCATAAGGTTTTCAGTGGTTAAACATTCAGAAGTAGTCTGCCTCTCCTTCTTCATAGTCTGCATTAGTCTGGAAGCTCAGCTGAAACCTGTTCAAAATGGGTGTCTATGTGTAGTACAATACTGGTGGCGTAGCTTCTACACAAGCCACCACAGTATAGCAAACTGACAGATGACTGGTGGAACTTCCCAAATCAGCTGGTGATTAGTAGAATAGAAACTTCAAATGGGGTTTGTCTGATTCTAAATGTTATGCTTTCCTATATGTCAAGGGCAGACCATAAGTATTTCTAGTTTCATATTGCCTTTCATAATCTTTTCACCCATTACAGAATCATTCTACTTCTCCATATATAACAAAGTTACTCATAAATCTATGGTACAGTGAATATGGCTCTTCTACCATAGTCCTTGTAACTCCCACCAAATAACTGTGTTGTTGTTGTTGTTGTTGTTAAGTGCCATCGAGTCAGTTCCAACCCATAGAGACCCTGGATAGGGTGTTGTTGTTGTTAAGTGCCGTTGAGTCGGTTCCGACCCATAGTGATCCTGTACAGGGTTTCTGAGCCTGTAAATGTTTACAGGAGCAGAAAGCCTTATCTTTCTCCTGTGGAGCAGCTGGTAGTTTTGAACTGCTGACCTTGTGGTTCGCAGCCCAATTCGTAACCACTATGCCACCAGAGCTACTGGTATAGGGTATAGGACCATGTAACAGGGTGTGTTATACTCTAACACAGGAATTGGTTAGTTTTGCCATCCCACTAGGTTTAAAAGAAGTACTCTTGTAGCACTGTTGGATAAGCACCAGGCTGCTAACTGCAAGTTCAGTGGTTCAAACCAAACAGTCTCTCCTTAGAAATCCTGTACAGAGTTGCTATGAATTGGAACTGACTCAATGGCACTTCCAAGCAAAACAACAACAGTAGCTATGTCAGCAACAGAGGCAGACTATATGACAACCATCAAGAAGAAGAGCCATTAATGGAGCATGAAATCCCTGTTAAAAAGCAGTGGCAGAGTTGATAATAGAAGCAGCAGCGACAGTGGTGCTGAGAGACAGAGCAGTGAAATTCCCAGTCCACTGACAGAGTAAATTTGAATATGTTTAGGCAGGAAGCTGGTTTGCAGTGATTGAGACATGGACAAGAAAGGTATGCCTATAGTATGCCTGAGAAGATGTGCTTCTGACTGGAAAACTACTGTGGCCTACGTTACTTCTGTTCCTGAATTGTACCTTAGTCATGTCCCTAGTCAATCCCATAATTGTGAGTATTGTCTATGAGTGTGGTGTGACCACTGCAATGGATTATTAAATCCCAAAGAGCAATAACATGCTGTGGGAGGACTAGCAGGTATCAGAAGAAGGTTGCAGTATAGAAGCTTGTCTGACATTTGCCTTAAAGGAACTGGATTTGGGGTGATCATGAGCTTTATTCTCCTTCCCCCTTGAAGTCAAAGAAAGTTAGACACGATCCCCATGGAATTTCTGCACATTGCTTTAGGCTTAGAAAACTTAACCACATATATTAGTCTTTGCATTTATCTGGCCATAGCTAGGTTTTTCATTCCTTTACTCCTAATTTTCTCTAGTACGGATGTAATTTAGTTGTTATTGTGATGGAAATAATCTCACATCTACATTTTGTATTGCAACCTAACTGAGAATCTGGAAGATAAGGGCACATGCATAATGTTTTTATTGTTGTTGCTGCTGTTTTTTGTTTTAATTTATTTGCTCTGCTACCTAGTTTCCATCAAATGAATGTTAAAATGGTAAGTTAACCTCTCCAAGAACAGACTGAGTAGTAGTCCCCATTTATGTTGCTGAAAAACAAATGTTTAGAAAGTTTTAATGACCTGTACAAGGTCACACAGGTAGGTATCAGCAAACTTTAAATGTGATATTACTTCTTCTTTATAATTTCTTTGGATTATTAAAATGATATTTCATAATTCAAAAGTGTATCAGATGTTGCAGTTTCTATTCCTATTCCAAAATAGATTTGTGTCCTCTACTGGCATGTCTTTGTCATTTTCTTTGACACGTGTCCTCATGAATTTATTTCAAGTTCTTTCCACTTATATTAATAAGTACAATAAAGTACTAAAACTTGAGCCAGTTGTAAATTGCTATTGTTTGTTTGAAGAACCCAGTAGCTTAAAATACTAATATCTGGTGAAATAATAAACTCATTGGACTCTTCAGAATACAAGATCACTGTGCAGATCAACACCACAATGAATTTCATGATTATTTTCAATAAAGATAGTTTTTGTGTGATTGCATTGAAATTTACAGATTCCTGTCTATATTAATTTTTGATGATTTGCTGTCATGGGAATATTTCTGATTTCATGCAGCCCATATACTGAATGCATAATGAGTTTCCATAATTAAATATGAAGGAGCTCCATTGATTCAACATTTAAGTACTAAGATACTAACCTAAGGGTTGGCTGTTTGAATCTACTCCGTGACTTACTGGAGAAAGACCTGGCAATATGAGATCATAGAGACTGCAGACTAAGAAAGCTCTAAGGAGAAGTTCTACCCCATAGCTACGTGAGACAGCTATGAGTGGAAAATCGACTGGATAGCACTTACATGAAGTAGGACTTCTCCTCTCCAATGTACATGCATTTATGTTGAAAATACTATTATTTATAGACCGAAAATTATGACACACATATGCACTGTGATATATACATTTTAATCTCCATAACTTTTATAGGAATATTATTTTTTACAATTAATGTTCAATTTGCCAAAGGGATGATAATAAAAGAGCTTTTTAGTCTGCATAAAATGGTGTTGCGTATTTGACTTCTTAAATATATTTTTCTATTTGAACAGATAAGGAAAAAGATCGATGGCTATATTGGAATAGAATTGCCATACTAAGTTTTATGGTGAATTAATGCCAAGAGAATATGTGTGCTAATGTGTATGACCTTGTTGTAGAAAATTGCAGAGAGAAGCAGGCTGCTAATTAACTATTTTCAAATTGATGTATCACCTCCATGTGGCTTTCTATGAAAGTTTGCAATAAAGGTGAAAGTTAATGACAGTCTGACCAGGCATGAATTCTGGTACAGATCAAGAATGCCATTTAGTATTCACAAACCAGAGTGGCATCAAAGGAATCTTTGAAATTTGACAAAGACTTTAGTTTGGGGAGCCACAAAAAATCAATTTGGCCATGTGTTTTACTGACCCCAAAGGAATTGAATCAGACAGTAACAGAGATACAGGAAATTTTCATTCATTTTGTAAGTGCTAAGTCCTAGGCTCTCAAGGGAAGAGCAAATGTCAAACAGACATCAGAACCGTTCTTTAATGTAGGACTGGGAGTAAGAGCAGTAATTAAAAAGCTGAGGAATCCAACGAAGCATAAAAAATCCTATAATCTTCTGTCAACAGAAGCTCAACAATGCTATCTATACGAGTGGTTCTTAAGTTTAAGTCCACAAGTCAAAACTACCTTCTTCCTAAAAGGAATTATAGATTTTACTGTTTGAGGAGACTATTTGTGACTTAAGTTCATTTATACTTTTCAAATGATCAAAAGTCAGAAAGAAAAGAAAAACCAAGGCATCATTTACAAGGGACATATACTTAAAATGTTGAAAACAACTCTCAGATCTGTTGCCACTGAGTTCATTCCAACTCATAGCACCATATAGGATGGGATAGGGTAAGGACAGAGTACAGCTTTATTTGTATGGAATATACTGTCATTTTGTTCTCCTGTAAAGCAGCCACTGGTAGATTCAAACCTTAGTTAGCAGCTAAATGCTTAACCAAAAATTACAAAACTAAAGACAGGAAACTCACTTATTCACTTATTTAAAAATAATGAAGCTAATTTTTGTTATAATTTAATATATCAGTGGATAGCAAAGAATATACAAAGAATAGTAGTGACATAAAAATACTATAAACAAATGAAATGAAAACTGGGAAATAAAATGACAAGAGATAATCAAAGAAAGGGAGGTAGTGTTGCCTATATCGGAAGGAAAAGTAAAGAAATGAGAATGGAAAGGACAATTGTTGTTGTTGTTGTTGTTATGTGCCGTGGAGTCGGTTCCGACTCACAGCGACCCTGTACAGGGTTTCCAAGGCTATAAATCTTTATGGGAGCAGAACAGCTTTCTCCCACAGAACAGCTGGTAGTTTTGAACTGCTGACCTTGTGGTTCGCAGCCCCGATTCATAACCACTACACTATCAGAGCTCCTTAAAGGACAAATAGAAAGGATAAATATAGTTGTGATCAGGGAAAATTAATAAAGAGTTTTGCTAATATCCTTCTATTTGCTTGAATTATTACCTTTACCTTTTGAAAAACTAATTAGCTCACTAACTACTCTTTATAACACTCCAACTGTTCTATATCTTTAAACACATTTTCAGGTCACATTTTGAATAATAAGGAATCCTGGTGTGGCACTGTAGTATAAGCACTGGACTACTAAGCACAAGGTCAGCTTTTCAAACCTGCCAGCCACTCCTTAGAACACCTATACAGGGCTGCTATGAGTCAGAACCAACTCAACACCACTAACAACAACATTGAATAGTAAAGTTATAAAAACTCACCTTACCTCTATAATTTAATGTTAAATATGTCATTACTCTAGAACATGTTTTATGCATCAAAATTTTTATTTATAAAGGGCTAGATTTTAAAACAAATATAGGCATTGCTTTCTGTAGGTATTGTTTTTAATTTCTTAAAGGCTGTGAGTGAAAATGTTGTTGTTGTTGTTGTTGTCAGGTGCCATCGAGTTGGAACCAACTCATAGC
>NW_006408802.1:231332-235030 GCF_000296735.1 Chrysochloris asiatica | reverse complement strand
GACATCAGCAATGATATCTCTCGTTCCACGGCCTCTTCTGAATCCAGAAGTCAGTGAAAATACATAGGTAAAAAGATGCACGATGACTACTTAAAAGGTGTGTGGAGAAACAGAACCTCTAAGTCTCAGCTTTATTCAAATAACTACATGAAATCTCCTGAACTTTCAAACTAGGGCCATAATAAAAATATCTAGCATTTATTGAGTACCTATTTATATGCCTGACACAGTTCCAAGTGCTTTATATATATTAGCTCATTTAATCCACAATAAGCTTATGAGGTAGTTATTATTTTTTACATTCAGATATAAGTAAGGCTTAATTAGTGAAAGCCACAGGTAATGAGGAATAACCACAGAAGCAGCCATAGCAGTCAGTATCTATATCTCTCATAACCATAAAAAATAATTATTAAAAATCAAACAATAAACATTCCATTTCTTAGACTATCTGACATGGCTTTAGTGGATTCCACATCAAATTATCACTTTTATCACTGTCAATTTATTTAATACGTAAAGTCAGTTTACTTACTTATTAAGAGGCCTAAATAACAGCAAAGGTACTTACTGACGACATTTGAACCAATGTAACTACAAAATAAAATAAAATTTAGTATCCACATTATACATACACACATTATATACATGATGCAGGAGGCATCAAATGAAGATGGAAGGAATACAGACAATGAAACAAAAGTAACTGGCTGACTCAAACATTTTGAGAGGTAGCAAATGATCACGAATTAAGAGCACTGAAGGGAGAAGCAACGATGCACTGAAGGCATTGGCAAAAAAAAAAAAAAAACAAGAGTGTGGGAATTGAAGAAATACTACTTGAGGTGTTGCAACAAATGGATGCAACACTGGAAATGCTCATTTGTTTATGCCAAGAAATGTGGAAGACAATTAAGTTATGTGGCTATCACATGGAAAGAGATATTTGTGTCCATTAACAACAAAAACAAGACATTCAACAAAATATGGAAGTTATCATTAATATCACACCCAAGTTAAGTTTTTCTGCAGATAAATAAAAATGGTTGCAGTGGTACATATACAGGAAACTGACAGAAATTCAAGTCAGATTCAAAAGAGGAATGGAGCAAAGGATATAGCTGCTGAAGTTAAATAGATTTGAATGAAAGCAGAGATTATCAGACATTTCAAAGACATTCCACTGTGTTAATCATATATCGACATAGGATAAGCACTGGACCTCAAGGTCAGTTTGAACTACAAAGTTGGTGGCTCAAACTCACCAAAAGCTCCTGGGAAACCCTATATAGGGTAGCTATGAGTTGGAACCAATTTGATTGCACACAACAATAACAACATACGAAGACATTTCATTATATTGATTATAATTACTAATTATATTGTGAAGATTGGAAATTCAATGTGGAACATTTACATATATTAAAAGGCAGATGTTTCAAGAGGATATTGCATGGTTTAAAATCAAGAAAGTGGACACTAGGGTTGCATTGTTTCTCCATACTTTTTCAATGTATAGGCTGAGCAAATAATCCAAGAAGCTGGACTAAATCAAGAAGAACACAGCATTAGGACTACAGAAAGAATCATTAATAATATGCAATTTGCAGATGACACAACCTTTCTTAAAGTGAAGATTTCAAGCACTTACTCGCAATGATCAAAGACTGCAACTTCAGTATGGATTACACCTTGCCATAAAGTAAGCACAAATCCTCACCATAATAAACAACATCATGATAAACACAGAAAAAAAAACAAAAAACATTTTCATGGATTTCATTTTACTGGTATCCCCAATCAATGCACAAGAAAACATCAATCAAGAAAAAGAAATCAAACAGCGTATTATATTGGGTAAATATGCTGGAGATTACCTTTTTTAATTATTACAAAGCAAAAATGTAACTTTGAGGACTGAGAGGTACCCCTGACCTAAAAAGTGGTATTTTAAACCATCTTGAATGTTTTTGAAAGCTGGACAGTGAATAAGGAAGAATTGATACATTTGATTTACAGTACTGGTGAAAAATATTGAATTTAGAAGAATGACCATATCTGTTTCTGAATATGTACAGCCAGATGTTCCTTACAGGTGAGGATGATGAGACTTTCATACACATACTTTGGACATGTTACTAGGAGATATCAGCCCCTGGGGAAGAACATCATGCCTGGTAAAGTAAAGGAACATGAAAATAGGAATCCTCATAACAAGATGGATTGACACAGTGATTGCAACAGTGGGTCCAAACATAGTAATGATCGTGAGGACGGCACAGGAGAGAGCAGCGCTTTGTTCTGAATCAGAAGCAACTTTGTGGTACCTAACAACAACAATTACAGCATATACACAATATCAGTGTTCAACATTAGTATTTTTCTCTAAAATTGTAAAACGGGGTTTGCTTTCGATATATTAAAAAAGAATATTTACTCCTGTATCTTAGATTCTTAATGCATAGTTAGATCTGAAGTTATCCTGCAATGGTATAATAACCTGAGCTGTCTTGTACTGGAAAATTCTTTGAACATAATGTTGGAAATTCTTAATTTTTATTCCTACGTCTGCTAGTGCAATCGTAATCATTTCAAATAAATAATGTGCCCTTCTATTTGCTCATTTGGATTTCTGAGAATAACCTGGTATAGAAGCATCCACTCTCAGGGTTCTTTCGAGTTTCAAAAATGATATCTAAAATAGTATCCTTGGAAAAACAACTTCAACTAAAAACAACATATATATATGTATATATACTATACGTATACATAAATACACACACACACACACACACACACACCCGAGTCCTAGTGTGGCGCTGTGGATTAATGCACCAGACTGCAAAGCCGTTTGAACTGTAAGGTTGGTGGTTCAAGCTCACCAGCTTCTCCTTGGAAACCCTATGCAGGGTCGCAATGGGATAGAACCAACTCGGCGGCACATAACAACAACAACAACAATATATAGATTGTTGTAGTTAAGTATCGCCGAGTCGGTTCTGACCCACAGTGACCCTGTACAGGGTTTCCGAGGCTGTAAATCTTTACGGGAGCAGAAAGCCTCATCTTTCTCCCGTGGAACAGCTGGTAGTTTCGAACTGCTGACCTTAAGGTTCGCAGCCCGATTCGTAACCACTACGCTACCAGAGCTTTAAAAAATAATTTAAAATCTCAGAATGCATAAATACAATTTAGGTTGAATTTGTTTGATATTAATGTTTTTAATTGTTCCAAATTGTATGATTTCATGGTCTTTCTCAGTTGGGTTCAGTTGATATAAATACCTTTAGAACATGAATCATGTCATTCAAAAGGAGGCACCTTTATGAATGAGAGTGTTATCAGAATGTTCTGGCTTTTCCTCAGTGAATGTAGAAGAAATCTGGTCACCCAAGTGGCTCAAGTGGATTTTGGAAGTGGAGAGATAAAGTTAACAGGATATAAAAATAGATCTCATCATTGCAGGCATGCCTTCTCATATTCTGCTTTCTGTTGTCTAATTTAGTGAGAAGCCAGAGAAGATCTCAATGTGTATTTCTGGCTATTAATGATGCTTGTTTGTTTAGGACAGGGTTTTGAAAAAAATTATCACGAAATTTCTCCTATGTTCTAATGGTATATTGTTGCAGACCGTGAAGGCCTGGTCAGAGGTTCGAGGCCCTATAGGCCCAAGTGTAACAGATCTAGCCACCTGGCAG
>NW_006408802.1:229830-230416 GCF_000296735.1 Chrysochloris asiatica | reverse complement strand
CTCGTGAACCAAACACTCGTGAACAACACAACTATGTCGAGGCAAGTCCCCTGCAGTACATAAAATTTTGCCTCCTGCTTTAGTGATTTTAAAAGTAGTTTTTAGACTTACTCACTTGAGTTTAAACCGAAGAATCTTTCCTTATAGATCATATTATTGGGTTTTTGTTGACTGAAGATTAGAGGAGTTTTTATGCTTGGTAAACTTCATTTTGAATGCATTTAATTACAAGAAAATGACTTTTAGCTCATTTCAATGCTAAGTATGCTTAGAAAACCAGGGAAACTGATAGAGTAGGAGGAGGTAAAATGCAAACTCTGTCACACAGTATCACCTTGGGAAATCAAGGTGAGACAAAATTAGAAGCCATGCAGAGGTTGTACAAGCACCATGGGTTTGTAGTTTGTAATCTTTCATTTGAAAGGCTGTTTCCAAAGTAAATTAGTGAAAATATAATTTGCATGAGGATTTCTAAAATCAAAGATGGAGGATAAAAGTATAAGAATATTTTATCCCCCAATCATTCCAAAAGGGAACCTTGGTGGCACAATAGTTAAATAGGTCAGCAGTTTGAACCCACCAACAA
>NW_006408802.1:204138-229452 GCF_000296735.1 Chrysochloris asiatica | reverse complement strand
GGTTCAAACCTACCAGCTGCTCCTTGGAAACCCTATACTGAGTCGCTGTGAGTTGAAATAGAGTCTATGGCACTTAACAACAACAACTAACCTAAAGATTGTGGTTTGAATCCACTCAAAACCACCATGGAAGAAAAGTCCAGTGGTGTGCTACTGTAACTACTATAGCCAAGAAAGCCCCGTGAAGAAATTCTTCTCTGTGACACACAGGGTCAACATGAGTCAGAAATTCTCAATGTTTGTGGGTTTTGAGTCTTTCCTAACATAATTTAGAGAATTCCCTGCAACTGAATATCCTATAAGTTACTAGTTATTATATTTTGTTTTACAATGTGTTGTGGAGATGGGGAAAGAACAGCAACCATTTCTTTTTGGTAAAATAACTGTATATTTCTTTATCTTTTTTTGACATTTTCTGCATCATTCAATAATTTAGCCATAGAAAGTTTCAATATTGTAAGTTGAAGATTGAATTTTTTCTTCAGTTCCCTCTGTGTGTGAAATGCTGAACATATTCTTCTTATTTGGTTTTTCAACTCCAGGTATTTGCACATTATATTTCATTATAATATTTAACTTTGTCTTCTTTAGCTGCCCTTTGAAATTTTCTATTCAGCTTTTTTATCTCCTCATTTCTTCCATTTGCTCTAGTATCTCTACTGTGGATAGCAAGTTCAGAGTCTCCTCTGACATCCATTTTGTTCTTTTTTCTTAATGCTTGCCTTCTTAATGACCTTTTCCTTTCTTCATGCACGATGTTCTTGATGACATCCCACAGCTGTTCCGGTCTTCCATCATTAGTTCTAAGGCATTAAATCTGCTTTTGAGATGATCTCTAAATTCAGGTATTATATATTCAAGGTCACATGTGAACTCTTTCAGAGTTGTTTTGGTTTTCTTCAGCTTCAGTCTGATGTTGCATATGAACATTTGATGGTCTGTTCAACAGTCTGTTCCTGGCATTGTTTTGGCTGATGACATGGAGCTTTTCTACAATATCTTTCCACAAATATAGTCAGTTTGATTTCTGTATATTCCATCTGGTGATGTCCATATGTATAGTTATCTTTTATATTGTTTAAAAAAGGTAATTTGAAATGCACAAGTCATTGGTCTCAAAAAATTCTATCATGTAATATCCAGCATCGTTTCTACCACTGAGGTCCTATTTTCCAAATACTGATTCTTCCTTTTTGTTTCCAACCTCTGCATTCCAACTGCCAGTAATTATCAATATCTTGTGATGTCATGTCTGATAAATTTCAGACTGATGAAGCTGGAAAAATTCTTCAATTTCATCATCATTGGCTTTAGTGGTTGGTGCATAAATTTGAACAATAGTTGTATTAACTGGTCTTCCTTGGAGATGTATGGATATTATCCTATTACAAACAGCATTGTACTTCAAGATAAATCTTATAATGTTTGTTTGATAATGAATGAAACTCCATTCCTCTTCAATTTGTCATTACCAGCATAGGAAACAAAGTGATTGTCAGATTCGAAATGGCCAATACCAGTTCATTTCAATTCATTTTCTGGCACTATAGTTGACTATATTCTGGTGCTCTTCCTCATGTTTCAAAATTGGGTTTTCTGGTGCTCTTTGACAGTGTTTCACTGCTAATCATAAGGGTTTCAGTGACTAAATATCCAGATGTAGTTCTTCCTTGTCTTAGTCTGGAAGCTCAGCTGAAATCTTCCACTCTGTTATAGCTTCTAGAATCATCACCACACAGAAACCACAATACTGTCACAAACTGACAGACAAGTGGCAGAAATTACCAAAACCTCATACAAAAACTTTAAGATCAAGCAAGGTAAATAATGTTTGTCATTTTCTTGCTTTGTATTTAAATTTGTCTGGTGATTATTCTTTCATCTCATTTGGTTGAGTTTGCAGAAAGTATGATGGTATGAACACAAATTAATTTGTTGTTTAATTTATTTAAAAATATGGGCATTCCTTAAGGCATTCTCCTAGGTTGTAAACACACAGAAATAAGGAATTTAAGGCCACTGTCTTCCTTGAACTTACAACAGTTCAATAATCATGTTGTTGTTGTTGTTAGGTGTCGAGTCAGTACCAAATCATAGCAACCCTATGCACAACAGAACAAAACACTGCCCGATCCTACCAACCTCACAATTGTTGCCACGCTTGAGCCCATTGATGCTGCCACCTTACTAATCCATTCCGCTGGGGTCTTCCTCTTTTCCTCGGACCCTCCACCTTACCAAACAGGATATCCTTCTCCAGCGACTGGTCCCTCCAGACAATATGTTGGAAGTATGAGAGACAAAGTTTGGTCATTCTGGCCTCCAAGGAGCACTCTGGCTGCACTTCTTCCAACACAGATAGATCTGTTTGTTCTTTTGGCAGCCCATGGCACTTTCAATATTCTCCTCCAACACCATAACACAAAAGTATCAATTCTTCTATGGTCTTCCTTATTCACTGTCCAGCTTTCATATGCATATGAGGTTATTGAAAATATAAGGCATACCTTAGTCCTCAAGCTGACATCTTTGCTCTTCAACTCTTTAAAAAGGTCTTGTGCAGCAAATTTGCCTAATGCAATATGTCGTTTGATTTCTTGACTGCTGCTTCCATGAGTATTGATGGTTGATCCAAGAAGAATGACATTCTTCACAACTTCAATCTTTTCTCCATTGATAAGAATGTTGTTTATTGGTCCAGTGGTGAGGATTTTTTGTTTTCTTTACACTGAGATGCAATCCATACTGAAGGCGGTGCTCTTTGATCTTCATCAGTAAATGTTTTAAGTCCTCTTCACTTTCAGCAAACAAGGTTGTGTCATGTGCCTATTTCAGGTTGTTAATGAGTCTTCCTCTAATCCTGATACCATGTTTTTCTTCATAGAACCCAGATTCTCGGATTATTTGCTCAGCATACAGTCTGCATAAGTATAGTGAAAGAATACAATCCTGTCGGTTGCACACCTTTTTTAATTTTAAACTATTCAGTGTTCCCTGGTTCTGTTCAAACAACTGCCTCTTGGGCCATGTACCAATTCCTCAGGAGCACAATTAAGTGTTCAGGAATACTCATACTTCACAATGTTGTCCATAGCTTGTCATGATCCACACAATCGAAGTCAATAAAGCACAGGTAAACATCCTTCTCGTATTATCAGCTTTCAGCCAAGATCCATCGGACATCAGCAATGATATCCTTATTCCACGGTCTCTTCTGAATCTAGCTTGAACCTCTGGAAGTTCTCTATCAATGTATGCTTGCAGCCATTTCTTTATTATCTTTAGTAAAACTTTACTCGCATGGACTATCAAAGATATTGTCTGATGATTTCTGCATTTCATTGGGTCACCTCTCTTTGAAATGGGCACAAATATGGATCTCTCCCAATCAGTCGGCCATATAGTTGTCTTCCAAATTTCTTGGCAGAGATGAGTAAGTGCCTCTTGTGCCGCCTCACTTCCTTGAAAGATTTCAATTTTTATTCTGTCAATTTCTGTGCCTTGTTCTTTGCCAATTCCTTCATTGCACCTTGGACTTCCTCCTTCAGTATCATTGACTGTTGATCATATGCTACCTCTTGAAACGGTTGAGCATCAACTATTTCATTTTGGTACAGTGACTATGTGTATTCCTTCCATCTTTTTTTTTATTTTTTTTATGCTTTTTGCATCATTCAATAATTTATCCAGAGAACACTTCAATAAAGAAAGTCAGGGCTTGAATTTTTTCTTCAGTTTGCCCAGCTTGAGAAATGCTGAGTGTGTTCTTCCTTTTTTGGTTTTCTGACTCCAAATCTTTGCATATTTTGTTGTAATATTTGACTTTATGTTCTCCAGCTGACCTTTGAAATCTTCTGTTCAGCTCTTATATCTCATTTCTTCCATTTGCTTTAGCATCTCTATGCTGGAGAGCAAGTTTTAGTGTCTCTTCTGACATCCATTTTGACCGTTTCCTTCTTTATTGTCTTCTTAATGACTTTTTGCTTTCTTCCTGTATGATGTTCTTGATGTCATCCCACAACTCTTCTGGTCTTCAGTCTTTAATGTTTAATGTATTAAATCAGTTCTTCAGATGATCTCTAAATACAGGTGATATATATTCAAGTTCATATTTTGGTTCTCATTGACTTGTTTTTATTTTCTTCAACTTCAGTTTGAATTTGAATATGAGCAATTGATGGTCTGTTCCACACTCTGCCCCTAGCCTTGTTTTGACTGATGAGATGGAGCTTTTCCATCATCTCTTTCCGCAGATGTAGTCAATTTGATTTTGATGAATTCCATCTGGTGAGGTCCATGTGTATAATCGTCCCTTGTGCTATCTAAAGAAGGTATTTGAAACAAACAAATCGGTTTTGCAGAATTCTCTCACGTGATCTCCAGCATCATTTCAATCAACAAGGCCATATTTTCCAACTACTAATCCTTTCTCTTTGTTTCCAACCTTTGCATTCCAATCACCAGTAATGATTAATACATCTTGATTGCATGTTTGATCAATTTCAGATAGAAGAAGTTGGTAGAATTCTTCTATTTCATTCTCACTAGCTTTAGTGGTTGGTGTGTAAATTTGAATAATAGTGGTATTTACTGGTCTTCCTTGTAGGTGCATGGATATTATCCTAATATGACTAATCTGGATATGTTCTTTTGGACAATGAATGCAACACCATTCCTCTTTAATATGTCATTCCCAGCATAGTAAACAATGTGGTTGTCAGATTCAAAATGGCCAGGACCAGTCCATTTCAGCTCACTAATGCCTAAGATATTGATGTTTAGGTGTTCCATTTCATTTTTGACAATTTCTAGTTTTCCTAGATTCATACTTCATGTTCATGTTCAAATTATTAATGGATATTTACAGCTGTTCCTTTCATTTTGAGTTTTGCCCCATCAGCAAATGAATATCCCGCAGGTTTTACTCCCAAGGGCTTTACTCTATTCGCATCATCACTGTCAACTCTACTTTGAGTAGGCAGCTCTTCCCCAGTTGCATTTTGAGTGGCTTTCAACCTGAGGGACTCATTTTCTGGCACTATATCTGACAGTATTATCTGCTATTCATAAGATTTTCAGTAACTAAATATTCAGAAATAGTTCGTCACTCCTTCTTCCTAGTCTTTCTTTGTCTGGAAGCTCATCTGAAACCTGTGAATCATGGGGTCATCCTGCTGGTATTTAAAATACCGGTGACACCGCTTCCAGGATCACAGCAACTCACAAGTCAACACAGCATGACAAACTGACAAACGAATAGTGGCAACGACCATGAGATGAGTTCATTTATTAGTCTTTTTCAAGCATGTTTTAAAGTTATTTGACAGTAATCTACATGAGTCATCTATTAGCATTATGTCATGTCTACATTCAGGAGAAGGGATACGGATCAGGATCAGCATCAAGTTGGTTCCTGTAAGGCAGATGTTAAACATACTTCCATTCTCCAAATTCTTCTCCATTTCTGAAACCAACCATCCCCGTCCACAGTACTCTCTTCTCTATTGCATTTGGTAATTCTTTGTAATGACCATATAACTCTCAATCTATATTCACAGATATGTGGTTTGTTAGGCAAGCAAAATACTAAAACTATGGAAGAGGTCCAATTTAAAAGTAACAGGATACTGCTCAGAAAACAGGACCAATGTTTTAAATCAGGACACCTTCAAACCAAGATTGCTCTCAGGCCCTTCTCTTGGCCTCTGTCATGCTCAGGAAAGTGTTAAAGATGTTTAGATGAAGGGCAAGTGCCCAGAAGCACCCCACTTCACAAACAGTCCTTCAGTTCCAAGATGCTAAGCTCTCTTTCAATCTCAGTGGGCCTGCAAGCTTTTGTGCCCTATGGTTCTCAATAGTGCCACAAAGTTTTTCTGCTGATAGATTCTGCTGTGCTTTCCACAGTACCTCATTGTGTCTAGTGTTAGAGCTCTCTGTTTTCTGGGTCTAGAAGATTTTCAGCATAGGAACCTTTGATCCAAAGGATTTGCTCTGCCCCAGACTCTTTTTGATGATGGTGAGGTCACCTCCAAAATTATAGAGAATGTGGTCCTTATATAAACCTTTGTTGTTGTTAAGAGCCAAGTGGGTTCCAACCCATAGCAATCCTGTATAGGGTTTCCGAAGAGCAGCTGGTGAGTTTGAACCACTGACCTTGTGGTTAAAACTGACTTAGCAGTCCAATGCATTAATCCACAGTGCCACACCAGGACTCCTAGTATTAGTCCTACTATAAACCTAGTAGGATGGCAAAACTGACTAATCCTCTAGCTGGAATACAAAATTGACAATTCTATTGGAATGATTTTAAAACCACTATTTGCACAGTAATTGACTAATCCCTTGCAAGACTGTGACCCAGCTAATCCTTTCTGGCAGAATCATAATCCAAAGTTCTAAAAAAGGTCATGTCATTATATAAGAGAAACCCTTTGTAGTACAATATGTACTTGCAACAATTTAATGTATAGAGCAGCCCCATATTGTTCACACTTAAATAATAAACTGTGTAATGCCTTCCAACTTATTTTCAATGTTGTTAGAATTTATAAAACATTATGTCTTATGGCTAATGATAAACAACAAAAAATATTATAAGTATTACTTGGGTAGTTATGGCATTTTCAAATAGTAGGAAGCATATTTAAAGATCAGACCTTTCCTGAACTTTATATATTCACTTACTAGTCTGCACCACCATCTAGATATCTGGTAAATATCAGAATTGCAGTAAATATCTGGTAAATTCTAAAATGAACAATTTTAGATCTTCCCTGAAGAAAATCTCCTCTGCTTACTGCCTTCTCTATGCCATTTCCCAACAACTGCATTCTACTCATTGTACCAGCTTTAAGTTTAGAATAATACTTGACATACTTCTACCCCCTCACAGTTCATCCATCTAAATATCTGTTAAAATCTACTCTTAGGACATGTCCAGAATCTAAGCAACTCATTATTTATCCTGCTACCATCCCACTCTTAAGTCACCATCTTCTCATGCCTTGACTTTTCTAATAGATTTCATGCTTCATTCTTTGCTTCATATGCCTGTTTTCAATAGGATATCTTAATTATCCTCATAAGATATAACTCAGATCATGAATTTTTTTTCTGCTCTAAGCTCTCGAGTCTTCCCATTAATTTACATGACAATTCATGATCCGATCTGTCTACTACTTTTTTTTTTCTGTCTACTTCTTTTATTTGAATGTTCCCCATTCTATCCTAGCTCATTTAGCTCTAGTGTCTTTCTGTTACGTATCAAGCAATGCAGATACAGCCTGCCTCAGTGCACTGGACTACACTCTCCTTCCCTCCTATAGTTTTCTCCTTTATACACTGGGGGTTGGGCTTAAAAGTTACATTTTCTATGATCTTTTCTCTGACCAATTTTATAGAAGGCTACAGCCACATTTCCCTAACACTTCCTAACATCTTCATTACTGCTCCAAAGCAGTGATCACTGTATAACATACTAATAGTTACAGTTCAGTGCCTGTTAAAAATACTTACTCACACAATGCTTAAGTACTCAGCTGCTAGCCCAAAGTGTGGTGATCTGAAACCATCCAGTGGCTCTGCAAGAGATCAACATGGTGACCAGCTTCAAAAATATTAAGAAAACCCAGTGGGCAGTTCTACCCTGTCTCATGGGTAACTTTAAGTTGGTACAGACTCAATGGCACCCAATAATAACAAATAAATCTTCAAATGTAGCAACTTTGGTGGTCTTTCTTTTTTATTTTTCTTTATTTATTTTAAATGTTTTATTGTGAATTATGTGACAGTTTACATGGGAGAACATTAGTTTTACATTCATTGCTATGGTTACAATCCCCTTCATGTATCATCAACCATCCAAAGGGTATACACTACAAGCATGCCCCCAGTCATCAGCACACAGCCCCTCTCCCTCTCTGGGTGTAAAGTTCCCAACAGCTCCATCTCTCCACATCATCGTCTCTGCCTCCATGTCAGGCATCACTGCTTCTCTGGGTAGGGTCCTGCTCACCGCTCTTCTCCCTTGATGGTCCCAGGAACCTCCGCTCTTAGGCTGAAAAGTTAATCACTCCCTTCCTTGCTAAAACACGTCTACCTTTACAATTCCAACCCTCACAAGCAATCCAGATAACAATTATTCACTATTGTATCACAAGAGATCCATCCGGATTTCATTTCATCAGCCCCACCTAGACAGATTGTATACTACTCAGTGGAGAGTCTACCTTTCTCCATCCCCTATGAATCTAGCTTCCCTCTTGAAAGCTTGTAAGCCAGTAGCCCCCCATTTTGGGTAGCCAATGTCCAAGTTGCCCATCCCTGTCTACTACGTGTATGGAGGGGGTGGGAATGATCCTTGCTCTTTTGAGCTACTGCATCCATAGGTGTAGGTCAAGTTCATCAAATTGTATCAGATTACGCTCTTCTTTCTTCTTCTGGTTGAGCGCCGATCATCTAGTCATTGAAGCCAGGTCAACTGGGTAATATCTACAAGTGTGGGTGTTCTTGTGCAGATGCCCTCTCTTCTTATCCGCTGGACACTTCATTCTCCACTCTAGTCCTCTGTGACTATGTCCCTGACTCTGGGCCCGAGAGTCCCCAGGTCTTGGCACACTGCTGGCCAACCAGGTCTTCACCTGGGTTCACAGAAGTCTATTAAATATTGTAGGGCTTAGTTTGCTGCTTCATTGCTGTTTTTCCCTCATTTCCCCTTATCGGTGATGAGCGTAATCACTAATCAGAGTGTGTATTCCCATTGAGTCTTAGTCTTGGAAGGGCTTTTAAAAATTTTTTTTAACTGTTGTTTACTACTTCAAGAATAATTACTAGTTGTTGTCAAGTCAATTTCAGTTCATGGTGACTAAAGGGTGACTATGTGAACAATAACATGGCATCAGGATGGGAAGAAGACTCATTAACAACCTGTGACATGTAGATGATACAACCTTGCTTGTTGGAAACAAAGAGAATTTAAAATACTTACTGATGAAAATCAGTGACCATAGCCCTTAATATGGGTTGTACCTCAATATAAAGAAACAAAAATCGTCACCACTGGAGTAATACATAACATCAAGGTAAATAATTTTCCAATAACTTCATTATGCATCCAAAAGTTAGACAATTAATAAAGAAGACTATAGAACAATTGATGCACTTGAGTTATGGTGTTGGAAGAGAATACTGAAGGTACCTTGGACTGCCACAAGAACAAATAAATCTGTGTTGGAAGAAGTACAGCCAGAATGCTCCTGAGAGGCTAGAATGGTCACACTTCATCTCTCATACTTTGGACATATTATCAGGAGGGATCAGTTTCTAGAGAAAGACTTCATGCTTGGTAAAATGGAGGATCAGGGAAAAAGAGGAAGACCCCCAACCAGATAGATTGATACAGTGGCAGCAAGGATTGTGAGGTTGGTGCAGGACTGGTCAGTGTTCTGTTCTACTGTGCATAGGGTCTCTATGAATCAGTATTGGCTCTATGGCACCGAACAACAGCAACAATAACACATGTTTTCCTAGATGAGCCCTGGTAGCATAAGGGATTACAAGTTGGGCTGCTAACCACAAGGTCAGTAGTTTGAATCAACCAGTTACTTTACAGGAGCAAGATGTGGCTTTCTGCTCCCATAAAGATTTACAATCTTGGAAACCCTATACAGAGTTGCTATGAGTCAGAACCAACTTGGTGGCACATAACCACCACCACCGCCACCACATGTTTGCTAGAGTAGAACGTACTCTATAGGGTTTCAATAGCTGTTTATAGGAGTAGGTAGTTAGGCCTTTCTTCTGAACCATCTCTAAGTATACTCAAGACCCCAACATTTTGGTAAGCAGCTATGCCCATTAACTGTTTGCAACACCTAGGGACCCTAGTTTCTAGAATACTTCCTAATGCATAATAGTTGTATATGTTGTTGTTATTATGTGCCGTGGAGTTGTTGCTGACTCATAGTGACCCTGTACAGGGTTTCTGAGGCTGTACATTTTTACGGGAGCAGAAAGCCTCATCTTTCTCCGGTGGAATAGCTGGTAGTTTCGAACTGTTGACCCTGAGGTTTGCAGCCCAATTCGTAACCACTGACCTACCAGAGCTCCTTAGTTTTGAGGTGGCTTCAAAAGCTCATGGAAAAATGGAATTAAAAGATAATGGAGCACATATATACATACATAAGAGGGAAGGTCAAAAAGTGTTTCTATAAGATCATAAATGCATGAGTTTATTCTAAAACAAAACAATGAAAATAAAAGCTGTTAAAATATATCTGTAAGATCAGTGGATAGATACAGAAAAGTTCTTTAAGTCATCCACTCAACTTGGTTCTATAAAGACAGTACCTTCCAAGGGAATCTGCTGGGCCAGTTGAATTCAAAGCAAAGAATTTAGCTTAGAAGGTTAACATGACTGTTTTGGGGAATTCTAAAGGGGTAATATTGATAGATTTTTCTCAAAGAATACTGAATGATCACGGGGTTATTAGAAAGAAGTTTTAGGAAAATTTAAAATGGCACTGTTCAGAAAAAGCCCAGAAAGTTGTACCAAGGAATTTTTTTCATCTTGACAGTGAATCTGCTAATTTTTAAAGGACAGAAAGGCCTGTCCTACAAGAATATATCTGTTGTTCTTAAGTGCCATCAAGTTGGTTCTGACTCATAGCAACCCTGTAAAGGTTTTCTAAGGCTGTAAATTTTAATAGGAACAGAAAGCTTCATCATTCTCTCGTACGGCATCTGGCGGGCTCCAAGCTTGCTCCTTGTAGTTTGCAGTCCAGTGCTTATTGTATGGAGCCACCTCTCTCTCTGTCTCTCTCTCTGTCTCTCTCTCTATATATATATATTATATATACTAAGAAATAAATGGACATATATATCTATTTGTCCTCACATTTTATAATTCTGTAATAAGTATGGGATCATAGTAATCTCTGAACAATAAATAATGAATTGTTAACCACAAGATCAGCGGTTCCAGCCCACCAGCCACTCTGTGGGAGAAAGATGAGGTTTTCTGTTCCTACAACAATATCCAGCCTTGGAAACCCAAAAACAGTCACTATGAGTCTGAATCAGCTGGACAACACTTAACAACAACATAATAGGTATAATTGTGAAGAGTTTACACATAATTTAAATTTTATCAAACAAATAAAATTACTTTTTACCTTTACTTTTATAATTTTTAGTTAAAATTTGGTATCACTGGAAGTCTGTAATAATTAACCTTCTTTAAAATCCATCTATATATTGTATGAATTGTCATTTCTTCATGTTGTGTAGATTAAAACGATTAAATCTGCTAATTTTTTAGCCTATATGTCAGCTCTTTAAACATGTTTTTTGTAAGCTATTTTGTCCAGAGTAAAGAACCTTGATGATTATTCAGCTTTACCCTTCTGAAAATATTAAATGTATCCTTCTGAAAATATTAAATGTATTACAACTTTTATGCTTATATTTTAGTTCCAGAGCCTAATAATGAAAATAGTATTCAAACAGGTTTACACTGATAAAAGTTATTTAGACAGAGAAGAAAAAAAATAAAATCAAAACTCACTATCTAGCTAACTAAATAAATGGAGTCCTGATGTGGCGCTGTAGGATAAACACTGAACTGCGAACCATAAGCTCCGTGGTTCAAACCCACCAGCCAGCCACTCCTTAGAAACCCTGTTCAGGGTCACTATGAGTCACTCAAAGGCATTAAACAACAATAACAAATAAATAAATAACACAGGCACTGCAAAGTGGTTGAAAACTAAATTTTGAATTCAAAATTAGAAGATACAATGTTAATTTGCGAATTTTAATCCTTGTTCATGAACATATGAGATAGTATTACTTTCAATGATGGGACAATGAGATGCCTAGAAAAGAGAGAGTGAAGGCAAAATGTGTCCATGAAAAATCAAATACATAGCCACAGTGCTAATCTTGTAAGAATATAATATTTATGGTTTTCACACAGCCTCATTGGGACCCTCAGTGCATAAAGCAGACCCAGCCCCGCAAAGACCACAGGAGGCCCCAGTCCCACCAGCCCCGCCCACAGCCGCTCCCTCCAGCCTAGCAGCTGGCTCAGTCCTGAAGCAGGTGAGAGATGAGAGGCTGCAGCAGTAGCCGCTTTACCCATACAGCCAGCACTGCCATTTTATTGCTTCCACAGGTGCTGGGAGGGGAAAACACGAAACAGGGAGTTGGGAATCCTGGGATAGTGACATACCTGAAGTTGACTAATGTGACCACCGAGTCCTAGGGAGCCTGTTCGAGATTTGGAAGGTGGAAGAACGTGCAACACACACTCCTTCGGGGGGTGGAGGAAGGGCAGATAACGCGCCTATTCTGGAATATGGACTGAGATGACGTCAACGTGAAGTGTTTTTGCTTGCATACGAGGTGAGTGTCACGCTTCACACTATTCCTGGCGTTGGAAAAGCCACAAATCATTCCAGAGGCACTTTGCGCTTTGGACTTGGCTGCCTTGGAGCTCACTGGTACTGGAGAAGCCCATAGGAACAGCAACTGGTTGGATAGAACGTAGAACTCATGCGCCAAGAGCTGTCTAAACATGCCCTGTGTCCAATAAATGAATGCGGAAACTAACTCAATGAGAAAACTCTTAGACTTAAGATCATTTAATGCAAAGTCGGCTTTCCGGACTTCTGGCGCACTGGGTCATTACCCTTCCCGTAACTGTCATGGCGCCCTCTCAGCCCTGCTGAGATCCCGTCACTCAACTTCCTTCCCAGATTGCCTTGCGCCCACAGCTGGATTGGGCCAGAGAAGCTCACGGTGGCCGACTTCAGTGATCAAGTGTCGAAAGAGGAGAAGGTACGCATAGCTGCTAAATTCATAACTCATGCACCTCCAGGAGAATTAATGAAGTGTCTAATGATGTCCGACTACTACTAATAATGACTGTCATCTCCGGGAAGGGGCAGAACTTGCCTAGTGTAACATGGATCAGTTCATACCTGTGAAGATACAAGTCTATGACGTGGTGGTGGTTATGTGCCTTGGAGTCGGTTCCGACTCATAGCAACACTGTACAGGGTTTCCGAGGCTGTAAATCTTTACGGGAGCAGAAAGCCTCACTTCCCCCCACCCCCCCAACCCCCTGCAGAATGGCTGGTAGTTTTGAACTGCTGACCTTGAGGTTAGTAGCCTAACTCTCGTAACTCCTACGCTGCCAGAGCTCCTTACAAAGATATGAAGATCAGGTCTAATGACAGAATTCGGTGACCTGAGTAGTAGCAGATTTTTAGATCCAAGAAACAAAATTTCCTTTAAATTTGATCTCATATGGAAAGAAGCAAGTAGCAGATTTTTAGATCCAAGAAACAAAATTTCCTTTAAATTTGATCTCATATGGAAAGAAGCAAGTGAGGGGGGCAGAGAAGGCAGATGGGGCCCTGAAGTCTTGGAGAGAATCCTGTGACAGTGTGAAAGAAAATTATTCTAATGGCTTCTGTATTGTTTATGTTAAACTATAGATGGATAACGCTGTTTTTGCATGTGTTGAAAACCACCAATTTCAACCTGAAAACTTCTGGAACTGTCGTTGGAAATCTGAGTGGAAGACCACCATCACACCACCTATGGCTCAAGTGGTTGGAGTAGTTCAAATTCAGGCTCACTATTATGAATATGACAATGTTTAGTTGGTTAGTTATAAAGATGTACAGGATTCAGTAACTGTTTCAAATGAAGTCCAGATTGTCAAGGTGGAGGTGATGTGCAATGGAATCGATTCCGACACATAGTGACCCAGCATAGGGTTTCCAAGGCTATAAATCTTTATGGAGAAGAAAACCTCGTCTTTCTCCCACGGAACATCTGCTAGTTTCGAACTGTTGACCTTGCCTTAAGGTTAGCAGTCTGACTCGTAACCATTACGCTACAAGAGCTCATTAAAAAACTGTCAAGGAATCTATTAAAATCATAGAACATACAGAAAATGAGTATCATATAGCAAGTAGTGAAAACTATTGAGCCATGTCAGACACCACATTCAAAGCTTTGCATCAGCTGCTTCCAGTTACACCAAATCGACTGGAAAAAGATACTCAGTTACAAGACTGGTGGAGAAACACAGAATGCTTTAAGGCTGAATGTAAGTACATGGGGGTGGGGAGGTAGGGGGAGCAGGAAGAAAGTGATTCAACAAGTGGTCATGTGATAAATAGTTATTTTATAAACGAGTGATTTTACTAGGGCTTTCAGAGTAAATAGGTTATCTAGGTTCATGGAATACTGTTGAACCTAGAATTTGTTTATGTTTTCTATTTTGCAATATTCTTTAGTCACTATATCTACTTGATTTTTTTTTTTCCATATTAATGCTGCCACATTTAATGTTGGGGAGAAAAAGATCTAGGAATCATTTTGCCATTTAGAAAATTTTCTTAGGCATATATTACCTGATACTGATATAGACAGTTAATACAAGTTTAGTATTTTTTTTACCTCATTCTTCAAAAAACTTTTGGCGCTTCAGTGGTTTTACCGATAGACCAGTAGCTGACGAGGCTGTGCTGAAAAACTATAGCCAAATGGGCCACACTTCCATTATTCTCCCTCCAGCCACTTGATCATCACTTAAGGGCATCTCATAAGCATAGACTTCATTTTGGATGGGGAGTTTTCTCATTCATTTTGGGGGACAAAGAAAGTTTTCTGGAAATCCCAGTATAGCTGGCTTCTCTGGGGAAGCTGTTTTTAAATCCAAAGACTTTAACCACATTCCCTGCACATGAACATGTTTGCTTTTTAAAATTTCCATCCCCTTGTTATCTCTGTTTCCATCTAGAACCATTGTAGTTATAAACATCTGCATTCTCAGAAGAGTTACTCATTTTTGTTTGTTTTATGATTCAAGAACTGCTGACATACTGTGGATGTAGTAGAGTATATATGAAACTTGAAAAATGCAGATGTTGAAGGAATGATGAGTATATTGTCTTTTAGTGCTTTGTGGCAGGATTGTAGTATAAGCAAATGAGTCAAACAACTAGTAAATCACATAGAAAAACTAAAAATGAACTAAAGTGAGAAGGATAACTTCCAGGCATTAAGCATCTTTCTATTGTATCCTGTTATTTAAGGAATACTAGTGATTTGTTCTAGATAGGATGTAAAACTTGTTCCAAATTTTTCTTCAGTCCTGCCATACAAGAATTCACATGTAACTGTGATATAGCAACCCTTCCCAGGTATATTGGCAGATACGTGTGCTTGGTCTCAGAATACAACAGGTGACGTAGCTATGATATGACAACTGGTAATGGTAGATACATTTTCATTGTTTAACCTTCTATGACCAGGCCTTAAGGGGAAGGTCCGTTTTTTAAAAACCAAGTAGTGTTTTCCTTGTTGTTGTTAAGTGCCATCGAGTCGGTTCTGACCCATGGCGACCCTGTATAGGGTTTCTGAGGAGCAGCTGGTGACCTTGAACCACCAACCTTGTAGTTCAAACAGCTTTGCAGTCTGGCGCATTAACCCATTGCACCACACCAGTGTCTTCCTATTTACCTCCAAATACATATCAAAAGGGGCTCTGGTAGCATAGTGGTTACAAATCGGGCTGTGAGCCGCAAGGTCAGCAGTTCGAAACTACCAGCTGTTCCGTGGGAGAAAGATGAGGCTTTCTGCTCCCATAAAGATTTCCAGCCTCGGAAACCCTGTACAGGGTTGCTATGAGTTGGAACTGACTCCACGGCACATAACAACAACAACCACATATCAAAAGGAAGGGAGTTTGTGCTTCAACTTTGTTTTTTTTGCTCAGTAATATAGTCAGGTAAGAGTGTTTCCAAGTTACCCACTGAGCTGTGTAAACCCTTTTTAAAAAATGTTTTATTGTTAATTATGTGTTTGGTTACATGGGAGAATATTAGCTTTACATTCATTCTATCTATCATATATCGTTTCATTGCCATACAATCCCCTCTATGCATCATCAACTAACCAAAAGGTATACCCTGCAATCCCCCACCCCCCACCCCAGGTCGTCAGCACATACATAGCCCCTTTCCCTTTCTGAGTCTCCAGTCTCCAGCTGCTCCATCTCTCCACATCATCATCTCTGCCTCCATCTCTGGTGTCACTGTTTCTCTGGGTAGGGTCCTGCACTCCCCTCTTCTTCCTTGATGATCCCAGTGACCTCTGCTCCTGGGCTGCAAAGTCAATCACTCCCTTCCTTTTGCTACAAAATATTTCCAGCCCTCACAGTCAGTCCTGATAACAGTTATTCACTATTGTACCACAAGAGACCTATCTCCATCTCCTTTTATCAGCCCTATCCAGACAGATTGGATACTACTCAGTGGAGAGTCTACCTTTTACCATGCCCTCTGGATCTAGGTTCCCTCTTGAAAACTTGTCACTTCTTGCCTTGTAAGCCAGTCACTTCTTGCCTTTGTAGCATCCCTCCCCCCTCACACTTTGGGTAGCCAATGTCCAAGTTGCCCATCCCTGTCTACTCTGTGTATGGAGGGGTGGGAAGGATCCTCGCTGTAAAGATTTGTTACCCCTTTTGAGCTACTGCATCCATAGGTGTAGCTCAAGTTCATCAAATTGTATCAGATTATTCTCTTTTTTCCCTCTTCTTTCTTCTTCTAGTTGAGCTCTGATCATCTAGTCATTGAAGCCAGGTCAAGTGGGTATTATCTGCAGGTGTGGGTGTTCTTATGTGTAAACATTTTTTAATATGGTAGGAAACATTTGTAGCTCTACAAGGATTTAGAAAACACCTTAAGATGGATAATTATAAGATTTAGCCTCATATCTGAGACTTTTTGAAAGAATTTAGTCAAGCAGGGTTTTGTTCTGCATTGGATATTATCAAGAAATAGAGGAAATTATATTACTGAAGATATTATTAAACTTTATTTAGAAGGTGGGAGATTAGAGGAAGGCTAAAAACTGTAATAGATGAATAAGCAATAATTACTCATATTAGCCAGGAATGGGGAGGTTGCAATTTTTTTTTTTCATTTGAACAATATTTATGTTTTCTCTGAATTCACACTTGCTTATGAAATCATCTAATTTTATCTTGATCTATGAGGCCATAGTAATCTTGTCTGTTGGTGATGGTTGGTGAAACAAGTTATATTAAACAGGAGCTCTCCCCAGGCCTGGTGCCAACAACACCAAAGCCAGGCTGAAAGTACCAATCTAGTTCGTGGACAACTTGACTGTTTGCCTCTTCCCAGAATTTTTATCCCAACACTTGGTTAAATGTTAGTACACTAAAAACCAACCTAATATTCTAGTACTAGAAATAATTAAAATTATGGTATTTTCATGAAATACTTTTTGCTGCTAGCAATAGCTGCATTCATTTATTAAACTAATAATCATAAAAAGTGTATACCATCCATTTACAGAAGTACATGATATATATGAATATACATATATATATGTCAGATATTGTTGATATTGTTAAGTGCTGTTGAGTCAGTTCTGGTTCATAGCAATCCTATATAGGGTTTCCAAAGAGTGGCTGGTGGGTTTGAACCACGAACCTTGTGGTTAGCAGTTCAGTGCTTATATTACCACACACAAAAAAATCAGTTCTTTTTATTTAAAATGGAAAAATACATATAAAAATGTTTTAAAATTTGCCAGTGATTTAAGCATTGAGCTGCTAACCACAGGTTGGTGGTTCAAATTTATTAGTCACAGCAGGAAGAGTTGAGGCTTTCTGCACCTATCGTGTAGGATTTCTATGAGTTAGAATCAGTAGATGGCAGTGGGCTTAACCTTTGTTTTCTTTAGGTATTTTTGAAAATCTGTAGAAGAAAATGAGAGTCAATAGGAAGAAGTATAATCTGTGAGGCCCGTTTTAATTTTTCTCAAATGGAAAATAATTGTGTTGACACCTCTCACATGCTCGCAAGATGAATATGAGATTGTTTGTATTGGTTTATTGATTTGTTGGTAGTATTAGATGCCATTGATTTCCTTCAGACTCTGTGCCCAATGGAACAAAACACTGCATGGTTCTGTGCTAGCCTCATGATTGTTGCTATGTCTGAGTTATTGTTGATGTCACTGTGTCATTCCATCTCATTGGTGGTCTCCCTCTTTTTCACTGACCCTCCACTTTACCAAGCATGCTGCCTTCTGAGAATATTTCCAAAAAAACACGAAATGAAGTCTCATCATCGTAGCTTCTAAGGAGCACTCTCGCTGTACGTCTTCCATGACAGATTGTTTTGTTGGCAGTCTATGGTACTTTCAATATACTTCACCAACTCCATAATTCAAACACATGGATTCTTCTAAGGTCTTCCTTACTCATTGTCCAACTTTCAGATGCATATAAAAATAGCAGGGCTTGGGGAAAGTGCACCTTAGTCATTAAACTGATGTTTTTACTCTCTAACACTTTAAGAAGGTTTTTTGTAGCACATTTATCTAGTGCTGTTCACCTTTGATTTCTTGAGTGCGACTTCTGTGAGTGTTGATTGTTGTTTATTGATACTTTGGCTAATTTTATGTTGCAATCTAACTAATGATTTTGTTTTACCATTACTTTATTTCAAGTTATCAATAATCTCTTGTATAAGAAATGCAAAGGATGCAATTAGTCTATGTAATACACTGTGTTTTTAATCCATATATTTCATTTTATTAGATAAATTTGTTATCTGTGTATTTATAAACAAATGAAAAAAATTGAATCACAAATTTAAATTAATTGTACAATGTTAAGACAAACTGTGATTTGAACTTAGAATTTCCCACAATCTATGTATTATTTTTTTCTGTCTTTAAGTCATCATTATCCACCATTTTAGGACAGCGTGTTCAAATTCTTTCTGACTTTATACAAAGCCTTGTATAAAGAATCATCTCCTTGATGGTTACTTTTCCTCTATCTCACCTCTGCCTTTTACAGAAAAATATGAATGGGCTAGTTAGTAGTCTGAACAAAAATTAATATATTCTGATTACAGAGTCACTGCAACTAGAGAGTTGGTATGTGGTAACAGTAGTGAGGTTGGCCCAGGATCAGGCAGTATTTTGTTCTGCTATGCATAAGGTAGCTATGGGTTGGTACCGACTCGATGGCACCTAACAACAACAACAACATTGTTGTTAAGTGCCTTCGAGTCAGTTCTGTCTCATAGCAACGCTGTATAGGGTTTCCAAGGAACAGGTGGACTTGAATAGCCTACCTTGCAGTTCAAACTAATTTTACAGTCCAGTACTATGAGAAATGTTGTTTATTTCCTGATAGTGCCTTGGTCCCTCTTGGGCTCTAGCGGGTTAGTATAAACCCCTGACTGGAACTTTAACCTTATAGGTCTCCAAAGAGAGAACTTGGGTGGACCGCTTTATCCCGTATGAAGTCACTGATGAGTTATCATGAGTGCTTACAGACAAACACTTAAGAAATCCAGTCTGTACTCGTTTTAGCAAGAATGAGACTTTTTTTTGTTCGAGTTTGCAAACTTGGACACCATACCCAGAAAACAAGGACAGAGATGCAATGTGGCAATTTCACAAAGAATTTTATCTCCTAGTTTGAGAAAGCCCCACCCCAGGCTCCTCATTGACTGAGTACTGTGGTGTTAATAATTTTTACCTGCTTTTCTTGATAGTTGCATTCTAATTTAAACTTCTGGGACCCCCTTCATTGCTGAATATGGAGTATCCTAAGATTTATTTCACACAAAATTTATCCTAAAGTTCCACACAAGGACTCCCGAAAGTTATATTTTTCTGTTCTTTTTTAAGTATTGTTGAGTCCATTCTGACTCATAGCAATCTTGTATAAGGTTTCCAAGGCATGGCTGGTATATTGTATACTGTTGTTAAGTGCTGTGGAGTCAGTTATGACGCATAGCTAGCGACCCTGTATAGGGTTTCCGAGGAGCGGATGGTGAACTTGGAACTGCCAACTTTGCAGTTCAAGCCAACATTGCAGTCCAGCGCATTAACCCGTAGTCCCAAAGTAAAAAAATATATATATTTTTTAAAGTGTGCTGCTTGAAATCAAAGAATCACTGTTTTTTTTTTTCTTCTTCTTTTTCTTTTTTTTTTTTGGTAACCCATTTTAAGATCTCTAAAGTCTTAAATTCAGCTCATTTATTCAGAATCCAACTAAAGGTTGAATCCCAAAAGTATTAATATTTCTTTGTAAGTCCTAATCTCTGCTCATGTATAACCAAGTCTGTGGAAAACCAGAACATACATAAAGTAGAAACCTATTTAAAAAGGAACATTCCATCAAAATGAGCAATAGAAAAACGTTAAGGCTGCACCCTGTCAAAGGCTGAAAACCTGCAAGATCAGGAAAAATAAGACAGTCTTCCAGCTCTCACAAAATACACTGGTGTTAAATTTAACCTGAGTTGATATTAAACTTTTTAGTGTAAATTGGCCTGCAAACTGAAGACTTAACCAATGCATTTTCTATAGCATATGTGTTACTTCAAACTGCAAAGCCAAACTACTCACTGAAACAATATAATATCTGACTTAAACCCAAAATATTCTTTTTTCACACATTTAATTTTGGTATCACCTTATTTTACGTTAGTAGTTTTGCACCTTTGTGCTTCAGTTAACCTTAGGCTCTTATTGTTAGAAATGAATTCCGATGTCGTGTACAAGACACTCGGTGTGACTAAATTACCTTGTTGTTGTTAAGTGCTGTAGAGTCAGTTCCAACCCTTAGCGACCCTGTATAGGGTTTCCAAGGAGCAGCTGGTGACCTTGTAAAGCAAAATTTACTCCTGCAGGAGGGTGCATGTGCATAGCCATACATACAGGAACAGGCCAACGAGCACACGAGTGGGCAGTGCAGTCAGGCTTTTAATCCCTGATAAGATGTGTCTCACCCCATTGGCTCAGGCTTTGACCTCACAATCTTTTCCCTTACCTGGTTGCCTAGTTTAAATTTCTAAGGCTCGCATTCCAATTTCAGGAAAGGAAAAAGAAAGATTTTAAAGTCTTTACTCACTTCAGGAAGTAAGTAGTCGAAGAAAAAGGGAGAGATCATAAAGTCTTTACTTCAGGAAATAAAGAAAAAAAGAAAGGTTACCTGAATACAGTAAACGGGATTATAATAAATAAATATATATATATATATATTGCCCACACACACACACAATATCTGAGACCTGCTACTAAGGACTCGTAATTGAATTCAAATCTGACATACTCTGTTAGTTATAATATATTATCAAGTAATTTTGAGATAAATTGTTTAACATTTAAGAATTTTTTCAGGTTGTTTTCTTACTTTGTTTTAAAACTTTCTGCCTTCTGTGTGGTTCATAATTAATCATTTCAGGACTGGTGGCCGGAGACTTATTATTTGGTTCCTTTATGGAATGTAACTCTTAGTCTTCTGCACTATTGTGGGATTTAGTTTTACTTCCATGTGGTTATATGTGTATTTCTTTAAAAACAGAAGAGAATGCTTTACATCATTGGAGTGAGCCAAAGTGGGAGTAATCAAACCCCACCACCATCTAGAAGATTACAGCTCACAGCAATCCTATATGACTCAATAGATTGCCCATAGGGTTTCTAAGGCTCTAAGTCTTTTTGCTTTGTTTTGTTTTCTTAAACTTTTTATTGTGCATTGAGTGAAGGTTTACAGATAAGATCATCAGTTTTACATTCAACTAATAATGCGCTTTGTTTCAGCTCAATGATTGCAATCTCCTCCATGAAACAACAGTTATCCCACGTCCTCCCTGTGAATCCCATCTCCATTCCACCCATTTCCATGTCCCTTCTCACATAAGTCCTTAGGTACATGTTGCTCCTTTGATTTTGAATGATTGACCCTTCCATCATTCATTGTTAGCATACCTTACTAGTGTTGTTGTTACTCTTATATACCCATCTACTGCTTGGCTGTAAGTTGGGTCGTTAGGGTGAGCTCTTTTCCAGACCTGAAGTAATCCAGGTCTTTTTTCTTTTTTTAAAATAATTTTGAGTTTTGTTCCACATACTCTGCTGCTCTATTTGGGACCTTTCAGAGAGGTTGATAATAGTAGTTGGGTACCACCTAGTTCTTGTGTTCTCAGCATTGCAGAGACTGATGTTCAATGTTCCATTACTCTGTTGGACTAATTTATCCCGTGCATCTTCAAGTCTCATCACTCTTCTTCTGAACTTTAGACATCATACATGAGTTTTCAGTATCACAGACTTACTCACCAAAATAGGATGTAGAACTTTGTATTTGTGGACTCAGTTATGCCAATTGACAGTGGTGTCCCCTGAGACCTATGATCCTGAGTCCCCAAGGCTCAACTACAAATTGTCTTTAGATGTTTGATAATTAAGGCTGTAAATCTTTATGGAAACAGACTGTCGCATCATTCTCCCTCAGAGTGGTGGTGGTGGTGTGTTGTGGAGTCCGTGCCAGCTTATAGTGACCATACATAGGATTTCTGAGGCTGTAAATCTTTAAGGTAGCAGAAAGTCTTGTATTTCTCCCATGAAACTTAGTTTTGAACTGCTGACCTTGAGATTAGCAGCCCAACTCATAACCACTAATCTATCAGAGTAGTAGTTAGGTTCAAAGCACTGACCTTTTGATTAGCAGCCAAAGGCTTTATTCACGGGCTCCCAGAACTCCTTAGACTGAGTACACACTGGTAGTAGTGGTGGTGGGTGTATGTCTTCAAGTCAGTTCTGACTCATAGTGACCCTGTATAGGGTTTCCAAGACTATAAATCTTTATGGGAATAGAAAGCCTCATCTTTCTCCCATAGAATGGCTGGTAGATTTGAAATGCTGACTTTGTGGTAAGCAACCTGATTCATAACTCACTATGCTACCAGGGCTCCTGTGTACAAACTAGTGCATTAAAGATTCTCATTGAGGAAAAAAACCAAAGCAACACAAAATAAAACAACAACAGTAAAAATAGTTTCTCATTTAATTGGTTTCTACCATCCAGGGGGCATGTAGGAGTGGAAGGATGGTGGGGTTTGGGGAAATAATTGTTTGGATTTAAAGTAGGAATCTTTCCTAAAACAGTTACTGTTAGGAAACTGTTTCTCCTTAAGTCAGCAAAGAACTTCTTCTGTAGTTTCAAAAACAAACTGATTGGATGAAATCTGATTATTTTTCAAGATGTGCCAGAATTCTGGTCACTGCCATCTGCTTCAGTCAGTTGGTAGCAAGAAAAAAAATGTAGTTGTGTGGGTGAGTACTAATACTGATTAATTAACCTGAAGGCATGTGGGTACCTTAGGAGCTTGACTTTTTCCTGTTTTTAGATCTAGTGTCACAATACTTTTGTGCACAGGTATCATCAGAAAGTAGAAATTGTTTGCTCTCAAAGAGGATCGAAGAAAGTTTCCCGTAAAGATTTAAACCGAATAGTGCTATCAGAGTCAGTGGAAGAGTCTAGACAATGATTTATCATTTAGCTTCCCATGGTTCTTTAATTATTTCAAATAGCAATCGGTATCTCTTTCCTTCACCCTTTCTTTCTCAGAACTAAAATTGTGTAACAAAAATAAATGATGTGATGGAAATTTATCCACCTTGCTTAAAATCAAATGCATTTGTATGTTCATTTATCTATTTATCTATTGTCTGGGTAATAGGAAACAAACCATTAGTTGTACATGCTATTGCAGAATATCTGTGTGTTTGATGAAGGACAGAGATATTTATTTTACCCCTGTTTTGTAAAATAGGTCATCCCAGTGTGGTTGCTTAGCCAACAGTTTGTCACAGCATGGTAAAATGTCTCTTAGCAAATGTTCTCTGCTGCCATAATTGGGACATATTTCTTCTTGACCTACAACATTTGTTTATGAAGTGTACTGCAGCTTTTGGCTCTGTTTTTTTCTCAGACCCATAGCAACCCTGTATAGTTGTTGTTAAGTGCCATTGTTTCATATAGGACTCATAGCAACCCTGTATAGGATTTGTTTTTGTTGTTATTAGGTGCCATTAAGTCAGTCCTGACTCAACTAAACACTGCCCGGTACTGTGCCATACTCACAATCGCTGTTACACATGAGCCTTTTGCAGCTGCCACTGTGTCAGTCCGTCTTCTTTTTTGCTGCCCCTTCACTTTACCAAGCATGATGTCCTTCTCCAGCGACTGGTCCCTCCTGATAAAATCTCTAAAGTATAAGATACAAAGTGTCGCCATTCTCAATTCTAAGAAGCATTCTAGCTGTCTTTCCTCCAGAATGGATTTATTTGTTCTCCTGGCAGTCCCTGATACTTTAAATCTTCTTCTCTTAACACCATAGCTCAAATGCATCACTTCCTCTGCAGTCGTTCTTATTCATGGTCTAGCTTTCTTATGTACATAGACTATTGAAAATACCAAGGCTTGGGTCAGGTTCACCTTAGTCCGCAAAGTGACATCTTTGCTCTTGAACACTTTAAAGAGGTCTTGTACAGCAGATTTGCCTAGTGCCATCTGTTATTTGATTTTGTAAATGCTGTTTCCATGAGTGTTGAAATGAACTCTTTGACAACGTCAGTCTTTTCTTCATTTATCACAAAGCTATTTATTAGTAGAATGGTGAGTATTTTTGCTTTCTTTACCTTAAGCTGCAAGCCATACTGAAGGCTATGGTCTTTGATCTTCATCAGTAAGTATTTGATTTATACCAGTAAGTGTTCTCTTTGGAATGGGAACAAATATGGATCTCTTCTAATCAGTTAGCCTGGTAGCTGTCTTCCAGATTTCTTGACCTAGATAAGTGAGTGTCTCCAGTGCTGCATTCACAGTTTGTTGAAAGATTTCAATTTGTATTCCATCAGTTCCCGGAACCTTGTTCTTTGCCAATGCCTTCAGTGCACCTTAGACTTCTTCCTTCAGTACCATTGGCTCTTTATCATGTTCTACCTTTGAAATGGTTGAACATCGACCATTTCTTTTTGGTACCGTGACTGTGTATTCCTTCCATCTTCTTTTGATGCTTTCTGCATCATATATTATTTTGCCCATAGAATCCTATAATAATGCAAGCTAAGTCTTGAATTTTTTGCTCAGTTCTTTTAGCTTGAGAAATGCTGAGTGTATTCGTCTCTTTTGGTCTTCTCACCAGGTCTAATAGGGTATGTTGTTGTTGTTATGTGACGTGGAGTCAGTTCTGACTCACGGCGACCCTGTATGTCGGGGTCTGACCTCGACATAGTTGTGTTGTTCATGAGTGTTTGGTTCACGAGGAGGGGAGATCCAGCAGCGATAGGGATAGCGAAAGAATACACAGACAAACAGAAGAAGGGAGACAATGAGGCACCCCAAAGCCAGGGTGGATACATCACTGGTGGGCAGGCTTGGGACTACAGGCATCA
>NW_006408802.1:200402-202653 GCF_000296735.1 Chrysochloris asiatica | reverse complement strand
TATATATATATATATATATATATTTGTTGTTAAGTGCATTGAGTTAATTCTGAATCATAGTGACCCTATATTGGGTTTCCAAGGAATGGCTGGTGAATTTGAACTGCCAACCGTGCTATTTAAACTGACCTTATGGTTGTGTGCTTATCCTACAGCATCACACCAGGATATATACATACATATAAATATATATAATATAGTTAATTACGTTTAGAAATCATTGGGTAAATTACTATATAAATTTGATTCACTCATATCTATCTAGTAAATATACATTGAATTGAAACTGACTCTATTATTTGTCAGATAGATTAATGTTCAAAAGTTTTTTTCTAAGTGTTCTTGAAACTGCAGAATAGTCAAACTGGAAGGTATATTATATAACTTAGTCTTACAAATCTTTAATAATTTAAGCAAGTACTTTCTGAAAGTCATTTATTTTAAGATATCATTAAACCAAATACAAATAAGATACTACAATACAAATATTAGTATAATTAAGTCCTCCTTTGTAAAATACTTTGTCTATACCCAAGTCACTTGAGAATCATAATGTATCTCATGAAAGAGAATATTTGTGGTAGATTCATCATCAATTCAGATTTTTTCATCTACTCATAGAGGATGATCCTAGACAGTGACAAAAATGAGCAAGAAATTAATGAAATTTCTATACCTTGCCTTTCATATATTAGTAGTAGTGATAGTGCTGGTAGTTGTGTGCCATCAAGTTTGTCCTGACCCACAGCGACCCTGTCTAGGGTTTCTGAGGCTCTATATTTTTATGGGAGGAGAAATTAGTTGTTGTTAAGCTCTGTGAAGTTGGTTCTGACTCATAACAATCCTATATAGGGTTTCCAAGGAGTAGTTAGTACTTTGAACCAACAACCTTATATTTAGCAGTGTAGTGCTTACCCAACAGTGCCATACGAGGACTCCAGATATGTTGGCAGCACATCAAGATATATTGTAGCAGATTGTACTGTAAATCTCAGGATTGATGTCAGTATGTCAGTTCATCTATATTTTTCATTCAAAAATATTTAGTACCCAAGACTTTGTTGAGTTACCCATTTAAAAACCAGCATAGAAGAGATCATGTAACCGTTTTTTAAAAAATGTTTTATTGTGATTATGTAATAGTTTACATGGGAGAATATTAGCTTTACATTCATCCTATTGTATATTGTTTCATTGACATGGTTACAATTCTCTCCATGCATCATCAGCCAACTGGTCATCAGCAAACAGCCCCTCTCACCCTCTGGGTCTAAAGTCCCCAGCCACTCCATCACTCCACATCATCGTCTCTACCTCCATCTCAGGCATCACTGCTTCTCTGGGTAGGGTCCCGCTCTCCGCTCTTCTCCCTTGATGGTCCCAGAGACCTCCACTCCTAGATTGCAAAGTCAATCGCTACCCTCCTTTTGCTACAAAACATCTGCCTTTACATTTCCAACCCTCACAATCAGTCCTGATAACAGTTATTCACTATTATATCACAAGAGACCTATCTGCATTTCCTTTCATCAGCCCCACCTAGACAGATTGGATACTACTCAGTGGAGATTCTACCTTCCTCTGGGCCCTCTGGATCTAGGCTCCCTCTTGAAAGCTTGTAAGCCAGTCACTTCTTGCCTTTGTAGCCCCCACATTTTGGGTAGCCAATGTCCAAATTGCCCATCTTGGTCTACCCTGTGTATTGAGGGGGAATGTAACCATTTTTAAAAGAATATTAGTTTAATTGTAAATTTCATTAACATTTAACTTAAATAAAAATAGCAATGTTAAAGTCTGCATAAGAAGGTTGAGTTTGAAGAGAAAAGAGAGAGAGATTACTTGAATATTATGTAAATTCTGGAATTTCTGGAATTTCTCATAGTTAATGTTTCTGTGATTGCAGACTCAAAACTTGAGACAGACCTGTACAATTTTAAAAGGGTTCTATGGAATGCTTGTATATATGCTGGGTGAAAAGCAGGGTCCTGAGATCAAAATGTAATTGCTCCCACTGGCAGCATATGCATGCAACAGTTATGCCACAGTCACCTATACTAGTTGGTACAATTTTTGTTCCCTCTTTACAGTAGTTCTCTAAGTCGATGTTCTAGTTAGCAACTAGATGAAGAATAGAGGATATCTCCTGATGTCTTTTGTTTTAATTGCAATGTATAATGGCTGTTGTTGTTGTTGTTAGGTGCCATCCAGTTAGTACTGACTCATAGAGACCCTATACACAACAGAATGAAAC
>NW_006408802.1:193734-199602 GCF_000296735.1 Chrysochloris asiatica | reverse complement strand
ACGTAACAGCTGGCAGTTTCGAATTGCTGACCTTGCAGCTCGCAGCCCGATTCATAACCACTACGCTACCAGAGATCATCAGTAAGTAGTACAGTGGAAAATAACTCTCAATAAATCTACATTTTAGTTTGCATTTCTTATGTATCCATTTGTCTTCATTCTCTGTTCACTTGACATAAATATCTGTTAAGTGTATACACTGATCATATTAATATTTTCTTGCTTTACATAGAAAGCTTGTAAAGCTTTCTATGATGAATTTTCCATGTTAGAGAATAAATGCCCATAGCAATGGATTATTTTCTATAATACTGGTTCCACCTCTGCCTCCCTTTTGCCCTTTCTTATTTCTGTTTGTCCTTTAGGACTTGACTAACTTATCTCTTTGGTGGCATTTACCAAAGCCATATTAAACTGACGAATTACTTTTGCAGTAAGGAAAGTACATTGGGCAGCTCATGTAACTTTACATACTCCCATTCTTAACACTTGCATCTGAGAAAAAGGCAAGAACTTTCTTATGCCTACATTGACCCTGGTCTCTACTAGTTATATGAGGATTCTTACACTTATCTATGAGGTAGCTCATGGAAGAACTTTTCCCAATATAATATTTATATGTGAAATCATAACTGATGCTTCCAATCATTACCGCATTCAAAGGTTTATAAATATGTTGTTGTTGTTATGTGCCTTTGAGTCGATTCCAACTCATAGCGACCCTGTACAGGGTTTCCGAGACTGTAAATCTTTATGGAAGCAGAAAGCCTCATCTTTCTCCTGTGGAACTGCTGGTAGTTTCGAACTGCTGACCTTGCGGTTCACAGCCCGATTTGTAACCACTACGCTACCAGAGCTTCTTTATAATAGTATGCTATTAATGAAACCTGTCTAATAGGGCTGTTGTTAAGAGTATAAATCTCATTGCAGGTATTACATGAGTATTTACAATGTTTATTATATATGAACAAACTGAGGGTTATAAACACCCAACTGTTCAAAGTATAGTTAGTAACATAGATAGGAGGAAAGTTTTGTTTCCCGAGTTTTGCTAATAGTATATTATCGATACTCATGTCTCTTTTACTCTGTCGTGAATATTTTCACAAAATTGAATTTATAAACTGTGGAATCATAAACTTCTATTAAAAATTAGTTTTACAGATATGATATTCTCAGATTCTGATTTCTAGTTAGAAGGTCAGTTAAAAAAAAAAAAAAAAAAGACCCTCAATGAGCTGGACTGACACAGTGGCTGAAGCAATGAGCTCAGACAAGGGAACCATAGTGAAGATGGCACAGGACCGCTCATTGTTTTGTCCTGTTGTACATAGGGCTGCTGTAAGTCGGCACTGACTTGAAGGCACATAATAACAACATTTGTTCTTGAGTCAGTTTTATAGATGTATGAAGCATAGACTGAAAAATCAAATAACTAATACCAGAAGTAAAGGACTAACATTTCTGCTCTGTGCAGAACCAATACTGAGATAAATGCTTTTAATCTTATTTCTGAAATTTTCCTATTAAACCAGACTCTCCCCTTTTGAACTTTGAATATACACACACCTACGCATACACACACACATAAGGGCCCAAGATCTTTGTATTTACTGTGTCCAAATTTTGAAACTTTATGTGCGGAAGAAATTCTTAAGCTATGAAGCCCATGGCCAGTGTAGCAAAAGAAATGTGCCTGATTGAACAGGACTATGATGTTTAATGTATCTGTCATTCAGCCAACAGTCCTCGAGGTTACCAAGTGTAACTGACAGGATCTTGAAGATGCCTTTCACCTCCTCTTCTTTTCTCACAGCTTATTTCAAAGTGCCATGAGCTTTACTACAAATCTCAAAACATAATTTATGAAATAGTACTTTATTCCAAAAGCTGAACTGCTTCATAATTCCAAATCAATCAGTTGGGTTGTTGTCGTCAAGTGTCATTGAGTGCATTCCAACTCATAGCTACCCTATGTAGTCCTGTGCCATCTTCACAGTGGTGCCTGTGTTTGAGTCCATTGTTTTAACCACTGTGTCAATCTATCTCATTGAGGGTCTGCAGTGTAGTGAATTACTTGATATGGCTCTTTGACCCATAATCTTTGTAACTCCCAACAAACAAAGATTTACCCTGTTAGGTCTGGTTAAGAAAAAGTGGACGAAAATGCTGGTAGGATATGATTCAGTTGTAATTGTTAACATAGATAATTGTGATTTTAAAAACTTGGACCTCTATCTCAGAAGCAAAAGGTGGGAATCCCACTGCCACCAAAGAAGAAGATCCAGGAGTGGAGCACATCCTTTGAACCCTAAGATCCCTGTGTATTAAACTTATTCAACCCAGGCACAGAAAGCTGTGACACTGGAGGAGTGGCAAATAGCAGCAGCAGTAGCAGAACAAAGAGTCAGAACACCAGAGTGGTGGATTTCCTGGTTCATGGAGCAAGTAAAGCAGGATGACTTTGGGCTGGAGGCTTGCTTGCAGAATAGAATGTCTCTAGGTACTAGGGGAGCTAGTTTTGCTTACCCTCGGAGTTAGAGCCAACCACCTTCACACCAAGGCTTATGGTGAAGTGGTGTGTCCTGTGAATATATATTGTTGTTAAGTGCTATCGAGTTTGTTTCAACCCATAGAGACCCTATATAGGGTTTTCAGAAAACAGTTGGTGAGCTCGAACCACCGACCTTGCCATTCAAACCAACTTTGCAGTCTAGTGCATTAACCCACAGTGCCATCCTAAAAGGGCCAAAGGGCTGTAGAGAGGTCTGCCTGTGGGCCTGGCAGAGAAGAGGCTGTCTTGACCTTGAACTTTTTTGGTCCTACATTGTAGCGAGTTAACAGCCCTAGTAAACCCCATCGTGGTAAATATGGTGTCTGAGTTCTGTATCACCATTGCAATAAATTATCAAACCCAGCTGAGTAGAGATGGCTGTGGGAGAAATGGCTGGTACCATTTTTGTAGGGTCTTCTTAATTTTCACATACCTTCTACTTTACTAAGCATGATGCTCTTCTCCAGGAACTCACCCTGCCTAATAACATGTTCAAAGTACATAAGACAAAGTCTAATCATTCTCAGTTCTAGTGAGCATTCTGACCACTTCTATCACAGATTTATTGTTTCTTTTTGCAGTCCATGGCACATTTAATAATGCCTTTCACCAAAACCATAACCCAAAGACGTTAGTTCTTTTGGAGTCTTCATTATTCATTGTCCAGCTTTCACATGCATATGCAGTGATCGAAAATACCATAGCTTGGTTCTGGTGCACCATAATCTCCAAAAAGTCTTCTTTGCTTTTCTATACTCTAAAGAGGTCTTTTGTAGCAGAGGTGCCCTATGCAGTAAGTCATTTCATTTCCTAAGTGCTGCTTCCATGAGCCTTGACTGTGTATGCAAATAAAATGCATCCTTGATAACTTCAATCATTTCTCTTTTTATCGTGTTGTAATTTACTGGTCCACTTGAGGATTTCTATTTTCTTTACACTGAAGGGTAATCCATACTTAAGGCTGTATTCTTTGACTTTCATCAGCAAGTGCTTCAAGTTCTCTACACTTTCAACAAACCAGATTGTGTCATCTTCATTTCACAGGTTGTTAATGAGTTTCCCTCTAATCCCATGCCATAGTCGTCTTCATATAATCCACTTTCTCAGATTATTTTGCTCAGTGTGCAGATTAAGTAAATGTATGGTGAAAGGATTCAACCCTGATTCAAATTTTTCTGGTTTTAAACCATACAATAGATACTTGTTTTGTGTGAAAAACTGCTTTTTGGTCTCTGTGTAAATTCTGCATGAGCACAATAAGTATTCTGTAAATCCCATCCTTTGCATTGTTACCCATAGCTCAATATGAACTGCGCAATTGAATGACTGTCTTTGTATAGTTAATAAAATCATCTTTCTATATATTCTTTGCTTTCAGTCAAGATGCATCTAGTATTAGCAATGATACCACTCATTCCATGCCCACTTCTGAGTTCTATTTAAATTTCTGGCTGTTGTCTTTTGATATACTGTTGCAACTATTTTTGAGTTATCTTCAACAAAATTGTATTTGTGTGTAATATTAATGATGGTGTCCTGGTGTGGCACTGCAGGATAATGCGCTGGACTTCAAGGTCAGTTTGAACCACAAGGTTGATGGTTCAGACCCACCAGTTGCTCCTCAGAAATCCTATACAGGTCCTCGTTACTATATACTATCAAGTCAGTTCTGACTTGTATAGGGTTTCCAAGAGCAGCTGGTGGCTTTGAACTGCTGATCTTGTGGTTGCTTATCCTAAAGCACCACACAACAACAATATTGATAATTCTGTCCCATAACTTCCACATTCTATTGAATCATTTTGTTCTGGAATAATCATGAATATGGATATCTTTCAATTGATTGACCAGTTGCCGTTTTTCAAATTTTTTGCCATAGACAAGTAAACACCTCCAGCACTATATCCATTTGTTGACATATTTCAATTGGTATTTCATCAATATATGGAGAATTGTTTTTGCCAGTGCCTCAGTACAGTTTATACTTTGTCAATTGAGTAAGTAGGGCAAAATGTAGTACCATAGGTACTATAATTTGTTCCACATTATTTAATTCTCATTCAGTTTAGCCATGATACATGCATACATATTCATTTCAGAAGATTATCATATGTTAATATGAGTACTTATATCATTTAAATCACAAAATGAGACACTGATCAACACTTAATATACAATATCCAAAGGGTTGACCTATTTCAAGCAGCACCATGTAGCATTAAAAAAATAATTCCTTGAAATTGGTATGTATAAGTTACCTTTGAATATTTATGCTATCTATTGCCAACATATAGAAGTCCTCATGTTTTGCTGTGGGCTAATGTGCTGGACTACATAGTTGGTATGAACAGCAAGTTGGTCTTTCAAACTCACCAGCCACTCCTTGGAAGCCCTATATAGGGTGGCTATGGGTTGGAATGACGCAATGGCACTTAGCAACAACAACATCATTGCCAGCATATAGAACATTTTTTAGACAAACTGAAAACTGATCATTCAAGGCTAATATAGAGCCTAGTAGCTGTTTAATATTTTTCTTTCCTAATGCTTCCAGGCATTGAAGGAAATGCCAGATTATTTAGCATGAAATCTTCTGAGCCACTGTCATTGAGTTTCATAAACATTAAATTCATTCACACAGTAATATTTCTGTGCATGTAATAAATTCAGATATGTAATTTTTGGAATACTATTAAGAGCATTATGTGGCACTGTGGGTTAAAGCACTAGACTGTAAAATCAGTTTGAACTGCAAGGTCAACATTTCAAGCTCACCAGGCGATTCTTGAAAACCCTATATAGAGTTGCTATGGTTTGTAACTGACTCAACAGCACTTAACAACAACAACATCTTATATAACAATGGCATGGGAGGAAATTATATAGGGAAAATTAGATTGATGCATGTGTCACCTATTGAATTTGCTATAATAACTTGGGTAATTGTGTCTCTTAGTAAGCATTAACTGACCACACAACAATTCAAAATCCAGGAATGTAATCATTATAGAAATTTTGCAGGAAATAGAAGCATTGTTGTTGTTGTTAGGTGCCATAGAGCCAGTATTGACCCATAGCGACCTTATGCACAGCAGAACGAAACACTGCCTGATGCTAGGCCAACCTCACTACTGTTGCCACGCTTGAGTCCATCTATGCTGCCACTTGGCCAATCCATCTCATTGGGGATCTTCCTCTTTTTCGCTGACCCTCCACTTTACCAAACATGATATTTTTCTCCAGCTACTGCTTCCTCCTGACAATATGTCTGAAGTATAAGAGGTGAAGTTTGGTCATCTTTGCCTCCAAGGAGT
>NW_006408802.1:185156-193249 GCF_000296735.1 Chrysochloris asiatica | reverse complement strand
TAATCCATACCAAAGGCTGTGCTCTTTGATCTTCATCAGTAAATGTTTTAAGTCCTCTTCACTTTCAGCAAGCAAGATTGTATCATTTGCATATCGCAGGTTGTTAACGAGTCTTCCTCCAATCCTGATGCCATGTTTTTTTTCACAGAACCCAGTTTCTCAGATTATTTGCTTAGTATACAAATTGAATAAGTATGGTGAAAGAATACAGGCTTGTCACATACCTTTTTTAATTTTAAACCTTTCAGTGTTCCCATGTTCTGTTCAAACAACTGCCTCTTGGTCCAGGTAGAGATTCCTCATGAGCACAGTTAAGTGTTCCGGAATACTTATACTTCGCAATGTTATCCATAGCTTGTCATGATCCACACAATCTAAAGCCTTTGCGTAGTCAATAAAGCACAGGTAAACATCTTTCTGATAGTCTCTGCTGATATCCTTCACTTCTTATGTTTTTTGAATCCAGCTTGAATTTCTGGCAGCTTCTTTTGGATGTTGTACTGCAATCATTATTGTATTATTTTCAAAAAAATTTTATTTGTGTGTGATATTAACAAGAGTTTGACAATTTCTGCATTCTGTTGGTCATCTTTCTTTGGAATGGGTACAACCATGCATCTCTTGTATTTGGTTAGGCAGGTAGCTGTCTTCTAAATATCTTTTTTTTTCAAGGTTTTTATTGTGGATTGAGTGAAAGTTTACAGGGCACATCATCAGTTTCACATTCATATAACTTGTTTCATTACATTGATTATAATCCCTTCCATATACCATGAGTTAAAAGTAAGTATTCCTCTCTATCCACTTTAGCTTTTTAAAAAAGACACAAACAAAAAAACCCTACTAAGTCATATATAATAATTTACATCTCCAAAGGGCACATTCTGCAAGTCTGCTTAGTCCTTCTCTTCTTAGTTGATGAATCTAGAGTCCTCAGCCACGCCCCCTCTCCATGCCCCCATCTCTGCCTCCATCTCTGGCGCTGCTGCTTCTCTGGATAAGGTCCCGAGTTCTGTTTTTGCGTTCCTCTCTTGATGGGCCTAGGGTCCTCTGTTCCTGGACTGTAAGATTAACTACTCTCATTTTTTGTTACAAAACTTCTACCTTTACAAGTGTGACGGTAGTGATTAGTCATGATAACAGTTATTCACTATTGAATCTTACGAATCTTATCCCCATCCCCTTTCACCAGATCCATCTAGACAAAATGATAGCTATTCAGTGGGTACTTATTCTTTTCCCCCACCCTCTTAAACTAAGCGCCCTCTTGAAACCTTGTAAGCCAGTCACTTCGTGCCTTTATTGGCCCCTCATTTTAGATAGCCAATATCTAAGTTGCCCGTCCCTATCTACCCTGTGCACAGAGCGGATAGCATTGAAACTTGGTTTGAAGACTCTTTCCCTCTCTGTTGGTATTTAGAGTAACTACTGCTCTGAGTATTGGTCAGGTTCATCATGAAGATGTATCTTCTGTCACTGTTGCTGTTCCAGTCTGCTTGTCCTTTCTAGTGGGAATGTCTCATCTCACAAGGTTGTGGATGGGACTCAGGATTCCACCTAAGGTCCTATACTCTGTAAAGGCTTTGCATGAGGCCTTTGCATGAGGCAAGTTATAGAACCCCTTTTAGGTATTCCAATGTCTTCTAAATATCTTGACATAGAATATTGTGTGCTTCCAGCGCTGCTTCTGTCCTGGAGACTTGTTTTTCACTGATGGCTTCAGCGCAGCTTGAACCTGGTCTTTCAGTGCCGTCAGTTCTTGATAATGTGCTATCTCCTGAAATGGATGAACATCTTCCAGTTCTTTTTGGTATATTAGCTTTGTGTATTCCTTCCATCTTATCTTGATGTTTCATGTATCAGCCAACATTTTGCCCATTGTTGTTGTTTTTAAGTACAGTCAAGTCAGTTCTGACTCCTAACTACCCTGTATGGGCTTTCTGAAGAGCGGCTGATGGGTTTACACCTTGCAATTAGCAACTCTGTGCCTGTCCTATAGCACCATACCAAGACTCCATTTTGTTCATAGTATCCTTCAGTATTTCAATTTGAAGCTTATATTGGATGTCTGCAGCTGTTTCTTTACATTTTGAGTCATGATGAATGAAGTTCCGAAAAACTTTGCTCCATTCCATACCATTAAGGTAAGCTCTACGTTGAGGAGGCAGCTCTTTCTTAGTTGTATTGTGAGTGCCTTGTAACTTGAGGAGCTGATATTCTGGCATTAAATCAGATCGCATTCCACTGTTATTCATAAAGTTTTTGGGGGTTGATCCCTCAAAATGAGCCGTCTAGTTCTCCTTCTTAGTCTATTCTTAGTTTGAAAGCTCCACTGAAACCTTTCTTCCATGGGTGACCATGCCAGTATATGAAACACCAGTGACACAACTTCCAGTATCAAAGCAACATGCAAGTTGCTACACTGTGTGACAATCTAACACACATGTTGTGTACATGTTTTTCTCTAGATCTAGAATAACAACAACAACAACAACAACAAATCCATAATGTATGGGGAGAGTACACATTTCAGAACCCTTTTAAGTTTTCCTCCAGTAAGAAAGATGGACATAATACACAAAGAAGTCCATAAAAGTACTGTTTCATTATAATGTATTATCATTTCTCTGTATACACATTATAAATTATTTTACCTGAGACAATGCTATTGTTTTTCTTCTGAGAGCAACAGTGCATTTTATTTCTAATGCATATATGACATAGTGCAAAAATTTAGGAGTCCAAGTATCCACAAAAGTTCATTTAGGAGTCTAAATGCATGCAGAAGGAAAATCTAAGCTTCAGGAAAAAAAAAATATATGACATGTAACTTACTTCTATTATCCCCACAACTGTATTTGAAAAGAAATAACTGTTTTCACAAACCACCAAAATGCAGGACTGAGAAGCACTGCTTTGAATTATTCTTCATGGTGATAATGCCTTGTGGTCTTGTTTAGTGTTATGTTTATAGAGCTCCATAGTGTAAGCTTTTTTATTTCGTAGTTTTACTCTCTATTTGCCAGCTCACAGCCATTCTACAGGGAATAATCAAGGCAACTTTTGATACTTCAGTTCTTCCCTTCAGGGACGTATTTTTCTCCATTTTAGACTATCAGCTATCCCTTTTTAACAGCAAGGCATGTTTATGTGGTGAAAATAATTTTCTTATTTTCTTAGTTTTGATCTATTCCTAGCTTCCAGGTGATAACTCCTTTTGTTTTAGCTGAAACCTATGGAAATCCCAGTAATAGAGTAATAATATAATACAAGGTGGAGGTAATTGACAACTGTCCCTTTTCCCTCAATTACCAAATCCTATCCATCAATCCTGGTGTGATACTAAGAAAAACACTATATACCCAGGTATAAGGCTGGCAGTTCAATCCCACCAGCCATTCCTACGAAACCCTGTATGGGATCGTTATCATTCAGAACTGACTCAGCTGTATTTAACAACAACAACAACATCCATCAGTGAAAGAATCTTGGAAGAACAGTAGGGTAAGCTTTGGGCTGTTAACTGAAAAACATACCATTGGAGAATGATGGGGCAATGTGCTTCTGTAAAGATTCACATCCTCAGAAACCTTATGGAGCAGATGTAGGATTGCTATAGGAGTCTTGTTGACATTTTAGGATAAGCATTGGTAAACACAAGGTGACTACCAGTCTCTCCATGGGAGAAAAATTAAGTTGTTTGCTCTCATAAAGATTTACAACCTTAGAAAACTTATGGAGCAGATATAGGGTTGCTATAGAGGTCTTGTTGACATTGTAGGGTAAGCTTTGGGCAGCTGATAAATACAATGTCAGAGGCTCAAAACCACCAGTCTCTCCAGGGACAAAGATGAGTTTGTCTGTTCCCATAAAGATTTACAGCCTCAGAAATTCTATGCAGGGTCACTATGAGTTGAAATTGGTCGTATGGCAGAGGGTGAGTGAGACAAGAGTGCCTGTGAGTTGCAATCAACTCAACAGCAGTGGGTTTTGTTTTGCTTTATTTTATTATTATTTTTTAATCCACTAACATTGCTTGTTTGGCAAAAGTAACACAAGCTATATTACTTAAGGTTTCTTCTTCGCCATTGTTTGTTGTTGTTAAGTGCTGTCAAGTAGGTTCTGACGCATAGAAACCCTATCAGGTTTTTGAAGTAGAAGTCAAGAAATCAAACGACGTATTGCATTAGGCAAATCTGCTACACAAGACCTTTTTAAAGTGTTGAAGAGCAAGGATGTCAGCTTGAGGACTAAGATGTGCCTGACTCAAGCCATGGTATTTTCAATAACCTCATATGCATGTGAAAGCTGGACAGTGAACAAGGAAGATCATAGAAGAATTGATGCTTTTGAGTTATGGTATTGGAGGAGAATATTGAAAGTGCCATGGGCTGGCAAAAGTACCAGTAGATCCGTTTTCGAAGAAGTGCAGCCAGAGTGCCCCTTGGAGGCCAAGATGGCCAAACTTCATGTCTCATACTTAAGACATATTGTCAGGAGGGAGCAGTCGCTGGAGAAGGAGATCATGTTTAGTAAGGTGGAAGCGAAAAAGAGGAAGACCCCCAACGAGATGGATTGGCGAAGTGGCAGCATAGATGGACTCAAGTGTGGCAACAGTAGTGCGGTTGACCCAGGATCGGGCAGTGTTTCGTTTTACTGTGCATAAAGTCACTATGGGTCGGTACCCACTCAATGGCACCTAACAACAATAGTGCATGGAATGGGAATTCCAGAGCACTTAACTGTGCTCCTGCACAGCCTGTACATAGACCAAGAGGCAGTTGTTTAATCAGAACAAGGGGATACTGCATGGTTTAAAGTCAGACAAGTATGAGCCAGGGTTGTATTCTTTCTCCGTATTTATTAAATCTGTATGCTAAGCAAATATGGTAAACCATAGGAAGCAAAATATGACATCAGGATTGGGAAAGACTGTACTACATAGATGATACAAACTTGCTTGCTGAAAGTGAAGAGGATTTGAAGTGCTTGTTGATGAAGATGAAATAATACAGTCTTCAAAATGTATTATACCTCAATTCAAAGAACACAAAAATAATCAGAAGCTGACCAGTAGATTACATCATGACAAATAGAAGATTGAAGTTGGCAAAGACTTCATTTTGCTTGGATTCACAATCTATGCTCAAGGAAGTAGCAGTCAAGAAATAAAATGAGGAATTGCATTAAGCATCTACTGCAAAATACCTCTTTAAAGTGTTAAAGAGCAAAGATGCCACTCTGAGGACTAAGTTGGGTTTACTAGAGCCTGGTATTTTAAATTGCCTCATATGTATGTGAAAGATGAACAATGAGTAAGGAAAACAGAATAACTGATGCCTTTTAATGAAGGAGCTCTGGTAGTGTAGTGCTTTTAAATAGGGCTGCGAACCTCAAGGTTAGCAGTTCAAAACTACCAGCGGTTCCATGGGAAAAAGATAAGGCGGTCTGCTCCCGTAAAGAATTACAGCCTCGGAAACTCTGTACAGGGTCGCTATGGGTCGGAATCGACTCAACAGCACTTAACAACAACAACAACAATGATGGAGTCTGAAGTGGTGTTGTAGGATAAACACTGGATTGATAACCACAAGGTCAGCAGTACAAACTCACCAGCTACTCTTCAGATACCCTCTACAGGATCACTATGAGTCAGAACAGTTAGAATGTTCATTAGAAACAAGGATGGCAAGACTTCATCTCTGGTACTTTGGACATGCTTTAAGGAGGGACCAGTCACTGGAGAAGAATTACTAAAGGAAAGGGTCAGTGAAAACAAGCCATACCTCCAAGGAGATGATTGACACAGTGACTACAACAGTAGGCTCAAACAGCAATAATTGGAGGAGAGTGTAGGACTGGGCAGTATTTTGTTAGGTGTAGGCTTGCTATGAAACAGCTGCAATACTTTTTTTAAAAAAGATTGTCCTCAATCAAATTGCTATATATCACAAACTTTATTATAAGTCTGTGGATCCCTGGGGATGCAGTGGTTAAAGTCTTCAGCTTCTAAATGAGTGTACAGTTATTTAAACCTACCAATCTATGGTAGAAAGATGTGGCAAAGATTACAACTTTGCAAACCCTATGGAGCAGTTCTACTCTTCTGCATAGTCTCTATGAGTTATAATCAACTGGAAATCAGTGATCTTGGTTTGGTCTTAACATACGATGACTAAATGTGTATCACTTCATTTTCCCTTAGCTGATCGCTCCTGTTAAGCAGATTGTTGGTTTTGTCAAGTTGGTTTTGTCAAGATTGTTGCAGTCAAGTTGGTTCTAACTCATAGCAGCTCTGAATAGTTTTTTGAGGGGAAGCTTGTGGTTTGAACCACCAACCTTGTGGTTAACAGTCCAGGGTTTGTTCTACAGTGTCACACCTTACTCCATTACCTGATTGGTGGTAGTGATGTACTTTGGTGTCAGTTCCGACTTACAGCGACCCTGCATAGGGGTTTCTGGGGCTGCAAATCTTTATGGGAGCAGAAAGCCTCATCTTTCTCCCGTGGAGCAGCTGGTAGTTTCAAACTGCTGACCTTGAAGTTAGCAGCCCAAAGTATAGCTACTATACTACGAGAGAAGTAATCAAATTTGTAACTCAAACATTGAAGATATATGATACAATGATACACTTGAGCAGGCAAATGATTGCAAAGACAATGCAAGACCAGGCAATATTGTGTTTTATCGTACATATGGGGTTACCAAGATAGGTAGTGGATTCATGGTAAGTATCAACAGCTGCAACTAGGAAGGTAAAACAATGCGATAACCAGACATCATAGTGTATTGTTCCAGTCCTGGACTATCTACAACTAACTTCATTTGAATAAATAAAAATAAAAAACTTCTTAAGTGACCATAAATTTTGTTTTTTTCAGCTAAACTATTAATTTAAAATGTAACATAAAGAATCTTGTATAAGTAGCTAAATTAGTCTTAAAATCAAGTATGTCTTATAAAGAATGCTACATAAATAATCATACAGTTCATGCCATATATAGTTAACTTAGTAAATACTTTCTTGACAAAGAGATAACATGATTCCTAATAAGAATACAATAACAAAATAGATATTGTTTATGAAGAGATCAACAGTATGAAGAAATATCATATTATATAATTCAATAATAACATCTATCACTGAATATGGAAGCAAATGATTGGAGCATTTAAAATATATTATCTAATCAAAATTTCAAGTTCCATGTTAACTTTTGTGAAATTATTTATGATGAACAAACCAAAATTTATCTAGAATCATATGGGTAGTAACAGAAGAATCTTGAGTATCTCCCATCTCACTTTCCTCTTTGTAGTCCAAAGTCCAATTTATAACGATTTTATTATGATTAGAACACTCAACTTCTTTTTTTCTTGAGATTTTTTATACTGAATTGAATGAAGGTTTACAGAGGAGATTATCAGTTTGGCGTTAAAAAAATCATAAACTTAGTTTCATCTGAATGATTGCAATCACCTCCATATAACAACTATATGTATGAGTTGGTACCAACTCCAGCCACTTAACAATGACAACATGCTAATTTGAGTGCCTTTAATGTCCCTTTCCTGTCTTATAGTGCTAAGACTTTCAGGACAATATTGAATAGGAGTTGTGATAATGGGCAGCCTTGTCCGATACCGTTTAGCAAACGGATTGCTTTCAGTATCTCTCCATTGAGTGTAGTGTTAGTTGTTAGATTTGCATATGTGCCCTTAAGTATGTTGACGAATTTCCTTTATATTTTTATGTAGTTGAGAGGGTTGGTTTTTTTTTTTTTAGTCAAGAATGGATGCTGGAGTTTGTCAAATGTCTTTTCTGCTTCAATCAATATATAAGTTCTTTGTCTTCATTTTATTTATGTAGTAGATTATCTTGATTGTTTTTCTTATATTGAACCATCCTTGCATACCTGGTATGAATCCCACCTGGTCATGATGTATTATTTTTGAATTCTATTGGCTATAATTTTGCTATGAATTTTTACATCTATTTTCGTAAGGGCTTTTGTTGTTTTTAGGTGCCATCGAGTTGGTACCGACCCATAGCGATCCTATGCACAACAGAACATAACACTGCCTGATCCTGG
>NW_006408802.1:179033-184361 GCF_000296735.1 Chrysochloris asiatica | reverse complement strand
TTTGAAATGAACAAATCATTGACTTTGCAGAATTCTATCATGTGGTCTCCAGCATCATTTCTATCACCAATGCCATATTTTCTAACTACTGATCCTTCCTCTTTGTTTCCAACCTTTGCATTCTAATCACCAGTAATGAGCAATCCATCTTGATTGCATGTTAGATCAATTTCAGATAGAAGAATTTGGTACAATTCTTCTATTTCATCCTCACTGGCTTAAGTGGTTGGTGTGTAAATTTGAATAATAGTGGTATTATCTGGTATTCCCTGTAGGCACATGAATATTATCCTATCACAGACAGTGTTATAACTCATGACTGATTTGGATATGTTCTTTTTGACAATGAATGCAACACCATTCCTCCTCAATTTGTCATTACCGGCATAGTAAACGATGTGGTTGTCAGATTCAAAATGGCCAATACCAGTCCATTTCAGCCTACTAATGCCTAAGATATCGATGCTTTCCCTTTCGTTTTTGATTATTTCCAATTTTTCTTGATTCATACTTTGTACATTCCATGTTCTGATTATTATGGATGTTACAGCTGTTTCTCTTCATTTTGAGTTGTGCCCATCAGGCAATGAAGGTCCCACTGGCTTATCTCCATTTGCGTCATCACGGTCAACTCTACTTTGAGGAGGCAGCTCTTCCCCAGTTGCATTTGAGTGCCTTCCAACATGATGGGCTCATTTTCTGGCACTATATCTGAGAGTGTTTCTCTGCTATTCATAAAGTTTTCAGTGACTGAATATTCAGAAGTAGTTCGTCACTCCTTCTTCCTAGTCTGTCTTTGTTAGGAAGCAAACCTGTGCATCATGCGTGACCCTGCTGGTATTTAAAATACACGTGGCATAACTTCCATAGAATCACAGCAACTCACAAGCCACCACAGAAGGACAAACTGACAGATGAGTGGATATTAGTCTATAATTTTCTATTTTGTTGTTGTTGTTGTTAAGTGCCGTTGAGTCGGTTCCGACCCATAGCGACCCTGAACAGGGTTTCCGAGGCTGTAGATCTTTGCTGGAGCAGAAAGCCTCATCTTTCTCCCGTGGAGCAGCTGGTGGTTTTGAACTATGCTACCAGAGCTCCTAATTTTCTATTTTAGTGATGTCATTTTTGGTGTTGGTATAAGACTTTGGTATAAGCTCTTTAGTTTAAAAGCTTGTTTCATAAAATGTGTTGGAGTTTTTCATCCTTTTGCATGTTCTGGAATAGTTTGAGTAGAATTGGCGTCATCTCATGAATGTGTGACAGAATTCACCAGTAAAACCATCCGGGTGGATATTTCTTTTTATGTTGGGAGTCTTTTAATTACCTGATCAATTTCTTCTTTAGTTATATGTCTATTTTAGTTTTCTAATTCCTTCCATCTGTATTAATTAAAGTAGGTAGTGTTTTTTGAAAAAAATTTTCTCTTCTATATTTTAAAATTTATTGGAGTACAGTTCTTCCTAGTATTCCATTTTCGTCCTTACTTTTTCTATCGTTTATGTTGGAATGTCACACATACCACTTTTTATTGATGATATTGGCATCATTTCCTTCTTTTATTTTGTTTGATTTGCCAATGATTTCTCAATTTTATTAAATATTTCAAAGAGAGAGCTTCTTGTTGATTCTTTTTGTTGTTTTTCTGTTTCATTTACTTCTACTTTCATCTTTGTTATTCCTTTTCTTCTGGTGGCTTTAAGTTTACTTTGCCATTCTTTTTCTAATAATTGTAGATATTGCATTAATGTGTTGATTTAGTTCTTTCTTATTGGATGTTTGATTTTATTGCTATCAATTGCTCTTAAAGAACAGCTTTTGTTATTTGGTATACTTTATTTTCATTCTTATTTGAATCAAGGATTTTTAAAATTTTTATTTCATCCTTTTATATGCTCTGTGACCCAGTATCTTTTAAGCAGGATGTTATTCAATTTCCATGTATTTGATTTGCTTTCTTTATTTTTACTGTTGTTGATTTCTAATTGTATAGCATTGGGATCTGAAAAATGTACTTTGATATTTTAAAATGGGTTTAAGTCTTGCATTGTGGCCTAAAATATGATCTATTCTGGAGAATGTTACTTGTGCCATTGAATGTTAAATTGCACTGGAAAATAATGCATATTGTATTGACTACTATTGGGTTGAATGCTTTATATGTCTATCAGTTTATATTAGCTGATTGTGTTGTTTAGTTCATCTGTGTCTCTGTTGAGTTTCTTTCTAGTTCTGTTCTTCATTCAAAGCAGTGTATTAAAATCTGGTAGTGTAGCAGTTATGAGTTGGACTGCTAATCTCAGTGTCAGCAGGTTGAAACTACCAACCATTCTGTTGGAGAAAGGTGACATTTTCTGCTCTCATAAAGATTTACAGTCTTGGAAACCTTATGCATGGCCGCTGTGAGTCAGAACTGACTCCATGGCTCACCATCATCACCACCACTATTGCAGAGTTGTCTTTTTTTTAATTTTCTGTTAGAGTTTGATTTATGTATCTTAAGACTCCGTGTTTAGGAGCATAGATATTTTGGTAATGGTTATGTCTTCTTGTTCAGTTGACCCTTTTATATGAAACAGTGTTCTTCTTTGTCTCTTAGGCCCATTTTTACCTTAAAGTCTATTTTATTTAAAATTACTTTGCCACTCCTGCTAATGTTTGATTGCTGTTAGCTTGATGCATCATTTTTCATACTCTTATTTGGAGTCTATTTTTATATTTGTGTGTAAGATATGTCATGTCTCTAATAGACAGGAGAATGAAGGATCTTGTATTCTTATCCATTCTGCTACTCTGTCTCTTTATTCATGCATTTAATCTATTGACAATCAGTATAACTTTTGATAGTTATGAACTGATTGCTGTCATTTTTCACCCTGCCTTTTTGTGGTAGTGCGGATTGCTTTTTTTTTTTTTTGCGTAATTTTCTGACTAAGCTCATTTATTTGTACATTTTCTTCATTGCTTTTGCTTTAATGTTAACTAAATCTTTATGGTTTTACTTTTTCTTGTATATCAGTGAGGTGTATTATTATTTTTTTAATTACTGGGTAATCTGTTTATTTGCTCTCCAGTTTTAAAGAGTATGTTTTATCTTAAAATCTTGAATTCTTCACCATTTGGAATTTCTGTAGCTAGACATTTCCCTCTTTTTTACTTTGCAGTTATCTTAATTATTAAAATTGCTATATATGGTTCTCTGCTTTCTGTATGGCTTGTTTTACTTTGGATGCTTCTATATCTAGATGGAATTTTGGATGTTGTTATCATGTATGTCAATCTCAGTTTGCTGTCTGCTGTTGTTGGTTCTTACTCCAAAGAATTTCCTTTAGCATTTTTTATAAAGTTGATATGGTTATTACTTTCCTTTCATTTCTGTTTATCTGGAAATGTTCTAATTGTTCCATCATATTTGAGAAACAGTTTTACTGGGTATATGACTCTTGGTTAAAATATTTTTTCCTTAAGAATTTTGTATATGTTTTTTCATTGCCTTCTTGCTTTCATGATTTCTGCTGAAAAGTAAAAGCTTAATTTTATTGGTTTTTCTTTGAAGGGAACATTGTTTTCCTAAGCTGAAAATGGATTCTTTTCTTGTCAGCTGTAAATTATTCCTCTTCATGTTCTCCCATATGAATGTTAGACATTCTTTGGATTGTTTCTTTCTTTCTTTTTTCTGTTTGTTTTCCTAGCATAATAGTATTGAAAAGTTTTACTTAAAAGTTCACTAATTTTGGCTTCCATTAATTCAAATCTAATCCTTTGTCCTTTCAATGTATTGTCCATTTCTGAAATCTTAGTATCAATCTTAATGGATTTTAATTTGCAGGGTTTTATTTTCTCCAGTTCTGTATCTTTCTTTGTTGATTCCTGTAATGTTTTCCTGAATTCTTCCTTGTTTACCTCAACCTTCGTGTCAATCATTTGAACATATGTAAGTATCATTCTTTTGAATTCCTTTTTAGGTAGTTCTAATACCTTTTATTTCCTCAAAATACTTTCTAATTCTGCCTCTTCGTCACTTGTTTGAGTCACTCATTATTGTTTATTCATATGAACAGTAATTTTCTGCTGTTTCTGAGACATTTTGGTGTCACTGTATTTGTTTCTAGTTATGATTGTATGTTGCCGTCTGGTGGGTATTATTAAAAAATGGATATATATGCCCAGTTCTCTGTTCACTGTTCTTGCAGCTCAATTTAGGATGTGTTTGGTTTATGTTGACTATTATGATTGATCAGGTGCATAGCACCTGGAACTGGCTATTATCCAATGGGTAGAGATGCAGAGGGTACAGTTGTGACTTGGCAATATGGGTATAGTTGCTGTCCCCCATCATTGAAGACAAAAAGATAACACACACACACACACAAGATAAAGAAAAACAACAATAACAGGCAAAAGCAATGAAAAAATAAAGTAGTAAAGAAGAAACAATAATTAAAAAACAACAACAACAGGCAACTGCTAGAAAAATACACTATAATAAGAAAAGATAAAAGAGGGAATAGAAAATGAGATAAAAACATGGAAGAGCAATATAAGAGAGAAAATAAAAAGAAAGAAAGAGCATAAAATAAAATTACAGAGAGGGCTAAGTAAAAGAGAGAGAGAGAGACCGGAGAGTAGTAAAGAAAAGTCAAGGAAAATAAAAGAATGGAGAAGTTGGGCAAAGGGGGACAGGGTAAAGAAGCAGAAACAAACAAACTAAAAAGGAAAGCAGCTATAGAATAATGAAAGGCAATGGAAAAAGAGGAAGAAAGGACAGAAGGAATAAACAAACAAAAATAAGGAAAGGAAAAAAAACAAAAACAAAAAACAGGGCAGTTGCCAGACCAAAGACAATAAAACTCTTGAGGGCTCCTCCCAGTGAAAGACTTCATGTGGTTAGTAGATAAAGTCATTTCAGCCCTATATAGAGTTGCTATTGGCCGACATGTTTTCTGTTCTGCCACGCAATCCAAAAGTCATTCAAATAGACCCCAAACAGCTGGGGGATGAGGGTCTTTAGGGGCAAGTATTCCCACTAGTCCAGAGCTGGCCAGAACCTACTTTGTAGCTCTAGAGCAAGCCTCACCTGAAACCAGGTGTCAGGGTTGATGCAGTTCACTCCCCTGAAAGAAGCAACTTATATGTGGGAAGCGGCTTGGCTTTTGCTGTTTGACACGGTTCCAGCAGAAAGAGAGATATCATGCAAGGCTGATAGTTCTCAGAAGTTGCTTTCTATCTTCTCTTTAGGGTAACTTTGAATTTACTTGTAAAATATATATAATATGGTCATATTCACAGCCTTTCACTATGAGCTCTATAAACCTTAGAAAAAAACTGGTC
>NW_006408802.1:169209-178658 GCF_000296735.1 Chrysochloris asiatica | reverse complement strand
AACACTGTGGTTCAGCAATTTACTGAATACGTCAGAAGAATGAGATAATTGAGTAGATGTTAGTAATTCTTTTGTTATAGAAAATAGTAGTACATTATGTAGGATAGAAAATTGACAATTAGCTAGTAGAAACAAGTAGTGTACGCACTGATGATTAGTAGTAGTGTAGGCATTGACGATTAATAGAAACTTATGTTACTAAGAGGATGTAATCAGAGGTCTGATAGGTGGAAATAATTGGTGTAAGGTTTAACTTGATCTTTCAGAGGGAATAAGAAGAAACAATCTATCACTTACATAGGAGAGGAGATAATGTTGAGAGAAGAATGCTTAATGGTTAGAAAAGAACATGTTGGAAAGTTCAGGTTGGACACCATAGAAATATGTTTGTTAAGGTTCTGTAATCACAGGGTAAAAGAATTTTACAATTACAAATGTGTAATAATTCAAGTGAAAATCAAAATATCAAATCATTATGCATTGTGTGATTTTAAGTATAAAAATAAAGACTTGCTGAGCCAGGGCAGAGAGAAAAAAAGAGAGAGAGAGCTCCATCAGCCAACTAAGCAGAGGCTCCTCGATTGCTTTCATTTTTGCCGACTCCGCGTCTCCTCTCGTTTCCCTCGACCCTGCAAGAGCTGGACTCCCGCACTCCCCACTCAAGCTGATGTGTCTTATAACTGTGTGGTTCACTGCTGTGGGGCTTCAACTGCCAGGAAATCAGTTGTTTAATTGGGGGTGTGCGTGGGTGGGGTCTGACCAGACCTCAAGTCAGGGTAATGTGGGGTTCAATTAAAAAAAAAAAAAAATCACTCCTTTATCTTCACCAGTAAGTGGTATCCCTCTGTCTTCAAAAAGGTGCCTGTGAAAGTTCAAAATGATACCAGCACAGGTCACCTGTCTGACTCCTTTTGGAACAGGGAATCCAGGTACTATGGTTGGTGTACATATCACCCATCTCACATTGATGGGCCCCATAACTGCTCGGAAGTGTACTCTGGTCACCAGGGAAGATTGGGAAACAAGAAAAAAAAGCACCTTCATCTCAATGAGTTACCAGTCTCTGCACCATTAAGCCTTTTCTCTGAAGGCGTCAGTAAAACTTTAAAATGGCCTCACCACATCTGGCCACATTACACAGGTCACTTGCAGGTCTCTTTTTTTTTTTTGGCACATCTGTTCAGCTTCTTCTCAGAGTTCCAGGATTGGCATTTATATCTGTTTCATTTGGTTTTCTGTATCTTTGTTGTAGAAGGTCTGTGTTGCGTTTCTACCTACATTATGCTGTCTTCATTAACTCTCAGCTTCTTAAGGAGAAACATTATAGACCATGATTAGTGATATACACAGATACTTTTAATTATTAATCTTTTTTGGTATGTGAGAAGTTGTTTTGTTGTGACCTATGGAGATATTGAAGACATGATCACTATTCCTCAGAATTGTCCAGTATAGATAAAAACAACATATTAAAATGACTTTTGTAAGAAAAAAAACTTTGATGACATGTAAAGAATATAGATTGTATAGAAATGAGAGAAAAGATTTAAAAAAAAGAATACAATTGGACCAGTGCCTTTTCTTTTTTTCTATGTTACAGGATTTAAATTCATTCTTAACCATGAGAAGGGTTTGAAAAATCAAAAAGAGAAGAAGAAAACATTCTAAGTAATATAGCTAAGTTGAACAGAAGCATGGGTTTCATACTATTTAAGAACTTTTCAGAGAATGGCAAGAACTATTTGTTTAGAGCTGCCGACCTGACAACTACCTAAGTAATCATAGATTTCTGTAATGATAGATTACTAAAACTGTGATGATGGATTATAGCAAATGAATGAACATTAAAGTGACAGTTAAAGTCAAAACCAACAAAGGAGGGAATGAAAAATATTTTGCAGGCAGTGTCTGTAAGATTTCTTACTGTCTGAATTCCAGTTGTAGAGAAGTTAAGGTCAATGTTCTGAAATTACTCAGAATATTGCATCCATATAAATATTTGTACAGATATTAAAATAATTCTTTATGAATTATAGAAATTATAGAAAATTTAGTTGAATAGATAGAATAGTTGATAGAAATTAGCTTGACTTGTTTTATATTTTTTCTCACTCTGTGGAATAATTTAAAGATTGCAGAAGTTACTTTTCTTTGGCGGTCTGATTCATCCACAAAGTCATTTGAAATCAGTACACATTGAAGAAAATGAAAATTTCATTTTGGCCACTTCTGAGGAATTTAGGATTCTCTTTGCCAAGAAAAAAGATAATAAATTCCATCATGAACTTAAAATTTATTTGTTGATAATTGTATGTGTTGTTCTATTACATTATATGTTGTTGTTGTTGTTAAGTGCCTTCGAGTTGGTTCTGACTCATAGCAACCCTGTATAGGGTTTTCAAGGAGTGGCTGGTGAGTTTGAATTTCCAACCTTGTGGTTCAAATGGACCTTGCTGTCCAATGCATTTTCCCACTGTGCCACACCAAGACTCCAGATATTATATTTATATACATATGTATTTTATAACTGGAGTCCTGATATGGTACTGTAGAGTGAGCACTGAATTGCTAACCATAAGGTTAGCAGTTTAAACCTACCAGCAGCTCATTGGAAACCCTGTAAGAGTTGGCAGTGATTTGAGAGCACTTAAGAACAACAATAACAACAATTTACAACTATAGTGTCTGTCACCTGGCTGTTAGTTTATCATAATCTGGTGGCTAGCATTTTGGTGTGATTCTGGGAGCTCTGGCACTGATCTTTCAATTCCAGCTTTATAGATAGGTTTCAGTGCAGCTTCTAGACTAAAACAGACAAGAAAGGCAGACCTAATGATCTATTTCTGAAAAACTGGCTAGTGAAAATCTTAAAAATAACAGTGGATCATTGATGTAGTGCTGGAAAATGAGTTCTTCAGGTTGGAAGGCACTCAAATTATGATTGAGAAAGTGCAGCCTCCTCAGAGTAGAGTTGACCATAATAACGTAAATGAAGCAAAACTTTTGGAAACTCCCTATGTTAGTGTAACATGACTCAAGATGAGAAAAAAACGTTTTAGTTATTCCTTAATAATTAGAATGTATAATGTATGAAATATGAACCTAGGAAAATTGACAGTTGTTAAAAATGAAATAAAATACATAAAAATTAATACACTATACATTAGTGAGTTGAAATAAATTGATCTTGACCTTTTTGAATCATGCATTCATACACTATATTCCAGAAATGGCAAAGTTCAGTGGGATGGTATCACACTCATGTTCAAAAAGAACAATTTAAGATCTATCTTGATGTACCCCCTGTCATTGACAGGATGATATTGATATACCTACACGGAAGACCATTTAAAATTACTATTATTCAAATATACACACCAACCAAGAAAGCCAAAGATGAAGAAACTGAATATTTTAAATAACTTTTGCAGTATGAAATTGAGCAAACATACAATCAAGATGTATTGATAATTACTGGTGATTGGAGTACCTTTCATGTCACACATGAGTACATTTTGATTACGTTATTCAAAAAAGTGGTTAGCATAGTACATCAACTGGGAACTGCCTAAATCTTAATCAGATTCACAAGAAGACATGGAACAAAGCTTATCATTGCTGTTTTTTTAAATGAATCTTGACTGAAAGCAAATAATTCCAGAAAGATACTTTTGTCGTTGTTGCGTGTCACTGAGTTGGTTCTAATTCATGGCAGTGATGTGTATGGTTTCCTAAGAATGGCTGATGGGTTAAAACAGCTGACCTTGAGGCTAGCAGTCCAGTACTTACCCTACAGTGCCACACAAGGAAGTTATTAGTCTGTGTTTTACTGACTATGAGTATGTACGTTTTATTGACTGTGGTTCATAACAAATTATGCATAACTTTGCAAAGAATTGGTATTCCACAACACTTATGTGTGTGCATGTGAATCTGTATGTAGACTAAGAGGAAGTCATTCTAACAGAACAAGGAAATCATGCATAATTTAAAATCAGAAAAGTTGTGTGACAGTATTTATATACGTTCACCATAGTTATTCATTGTACATGTTGAGAAAATAATCCAAGAATTTGGTTAACATGAAGAAGAATATGGCATAGGATTGGCTGTTGTTTTGTTGTTTTTAGGTGCCATCTATCATTTCTAACTCATAACACTGCCTAGTCTTGTGCCATTCTTACAACTGTTGTTACTACCACTGTGTTAGTATATTTTGTTGGGGATCTTCCACTTTGGTACCAACCTTCCACTTTAGCAAGCATGTTGTCCCTTTCCAGGGACAGGTTCTCCTAAAAACATCTAAAGTATGAGAGTTGAAGCGCTACCCTCCTGGATTCTAAGTGGCATTCTGGCTATATTTCTTCCAACACAGATTTGTTTATTCTTCTTGCAGCCCATGGTACTTAATTTTCTTTTCCAACGCCATAATTAAAATGCATCAATTCTTCTACAGTTTGTATTACTCATTGTCCAACTGTCACATGCATATGCAGCAATTGAAAATACCATGGCTTAGGTCAGGCACACCTTACTTCTCACACTGATATCCTGGCTCTTCAACACCCTATAGAAGTCTTGTGCAACAGATTTACCTAATGTAATATATCATTTAATTTCTTGATTGTTGCTTCCATGAGTGTTGATTGTGGATCCAAGAAAAGTGAAATCTTTGACAACTTCAATTTTTTCTCCATTTGTCATGATGTAATTTAGTGGTTCAGTTGTGAGGATCATTGTTTTCTTTAAATTGAGGTGATGATGTCTTTGATCTTCATCAGTACATATTTTACATCCTATTCCCTTTCGGCAAGCAAGGCTGTATTATGTGCATATTGCAGGTTATTAATGAGCCTTCCTCCAATCCTGATGCCATGCTCTTCTTCATATAGTACAGTTTTTCAGATTGTTTGCTCAGCATACAAATTGAATAAGTATGATGAAGAGATGCAACCCTGGTATACAACTTTCCTGATTTTAAAACTTTCAGTATCCTCTTATTCTGTTCTAATAACTGCCTGTTAGTCTTTGTATAAATTCCCCAGGAGCACAATGAAGTATTAAAGAATTTCCATTCAGCACTGTGTTGTCCAGAGTTTGTCATGATGCACACAGTGTCAAAAGTCTTTGCACAAAAAGTTTGCCACTGTTGGATAAGCACTCAACTGCAAGGTCAGTTTGAATCTCAAGGTCTGAAGTTGAAACTCCTCAGAAACGCTATACATGGTCACTATGAATCAGAATGGACTCAAAAGCACATAACACTAGCAACAAAACACATCTTTCTAATATTTTCTTCTTTCATACAAGATCCATCTGAAGCCACATATAATATCCCTTGTTCCACATCCTCTTTGTAATTGGGTTGAATTCCTGGAAGTTTCCTGTCTGTGTACTGTTGCAACGTTTTTTATCTATAACAAAATTACCTTCAGTAAAATTTTACTTGCATGTGATATTAATGATATTGTTTGACGATGTCCACATTCTTCTGGGTCACCTCTCTTTGAAGTGGGTACATATATGGATCTCTTACAATAGATTTCCCAGATAGCTCTCTTCCAAATTTAGTTCTGTATCAGTTTGTTGAAATATTTTTCTTTTTATTCTTTCACTATACTTATTCAGTCTGTATGCTGAGCAAATAATCTGAGAAGCTGGATTATATGAAGAAAAATATGGAATCAGCATTGAAGGAGGACTCATTAAAAATCTGAGATATGCAGATGATACAACCTTACTTGCTAAAAATGAAGAGAACTTAAACTACATACTGATGAAAGTTAAAGACCACGGGTTTAGTATGGGTTGCACCTCAATGTAAAGAAAACAGAATTCTCAAACTGGACCAATAAGCAACATCCATATAAATGGAGAAAAGTTTGAAGATGTGAAAAACTTCATTTTGCTTGGAAACAGCAGTCAAGAAATCAAATGGCATATTGCATTAGGCAAATCTGTTGTACAAGACCTCTTTAAAGTGTTCAAGAGCAAATATGTCAGCTTGAGCACTAAGATATACCAGACCGAAACTGTGATATTTTCAGTAACCTCATATGCATTGGAAAGTTGGGCAGTGAATAAAGGAAGACTATAGAATAATTGATGCATTTGAGTTATGCTTTGGGAGAAGAATATTGAAAGTACCCTGGACTGCCAAAAGAACAAATAGATCTGTGTTGGAAGAAGTACAGTCAGAGTACTCCTTGGAAGCCAGGATGGCCAGACTTCGTCTTTCATACTTAGGACATATTGTCAGAAAAGATGTCACTGGAGAAGGTTATCATGTTTGATAAAGTGGAGGGTCAGAGAAAAAGAGGAAGACCCCCAGTGAGATGGATTTGTATCGGCAATGGATTCAGGCTTAGCAATGATGGTGAAGTTGGTGCAGGACGGGGCAGTGTTTCATTCTGCAGTGCATAGGGTCGCTATGAGCTGATGCTGACTCAATGACACATTACAACAACGATAATGGCAAACAGTCAGAAGTTGACATCTCTCATTCTTCCTAGTCTGTCTCATTGTCTGTAAGCTCTATTGATACCGGTACAGCATTTATAGCCCTATTGGTATTTCAAATACTAGTGGTATAGCTTCCAACATCACAGCAATATGCTAGTCATCATGGTATGTGAAACATAAAGGGGTAGTCATAATTATTTGTAGAAGAGTCATTAAATCCTGGGATATGCAGATTAAATAATCTTGCTTGGTGAAAATGAAGAGAATTTAAAGCATTTACTGATGAATATCAAAGGGTATACTGTCTGCAATATGGATTGCACCTAAATTTCAATAAAATAAAAATCCTCATAGCAGGCCCAATAGGTAGCATCATGATGAATGGAGAAAAGATGGAAGGTTTCAAAGATTTCATGTTACTTGAATGTTGAATCTAGTCTCATGGAATCAGCAGTCAAGAAATCTAAAGATATATTGTACTGGACAAATTTGCAACAAAAGACCTCTTTTAGGTGTTAAAAAGCAGAGTATCAGATGAAATACTTAGGAATAAATCTCGCCAGATAAACAAAAGACCTATACAAAGAAAACTACAAAACGCTATTAAAAGAAACCAATTTAGGCTTTAAAAATTGAAGAATATACCATGCTCATATATAGGAAGACTTCAAATTGTGAAAATGTCAACACTACTCAAAGCAATCTTTAGTACAACACAATCCCAATCCAGATTCTAGTATCATTCTTTAAAGAGATGGAAAAAACGATCACTAGCTGTATATGGAAAAGAAGGAGACCTAGGATAAACAAAGCACTGGTTAAGAAAAAGAACAAAGTCGGAGGCCTCACTCCCTGTTCTCAAAATTTACTACACAGCCACAGTGGTTGAGACAGCCTGGTGTTAGTATAATGAAAAATACATAGATCAAAGGAACACAATTGAGAACCCAAAAGTAAATTTATCTGCATGCAATTGGCTGATCTTTGACAATGGCACAAAATACATTTAATATGGAAGAGATAATCTTTCAACAAATGGTGCTAGCAAAACTGGAAATTCTTTTTCAGAGTGAAATAAAACCCATATCTCACACCATATAAAAAACCAAACAACATAAAGATCAGCAAAGAAAAAATAGGGACAAACTTACTGACTGTAATACATGGCATAAATACACTATCAAACATTACTAAAACATACAAACCTAGATGACAAAATAGATATTGTTGTTGTTAAGTGGTGTCGAGTTGGTTCTGACTCATAGTGACCCTGTATAGGGTTTACAAGGAGTGTCTGGTGAGCTTGAACCACTGAGATTACGGATCAAACCGACTTTTTAGTCCAGTGCATTAACCTACAGTGCTATGACTGTTGTTGTTGTTATGTGCCGTGGAGTCAGTTCCGACTCATAGCGACCCTGCACAGGGTTTCTGAGGCTGTTAATCTTTACGGGAGCAGAACACCTCATCTTTCTCCCACGGAACCGCTGGTAGTTTTGAACTGCTGACCTTACGGTTCGCAGCCTGATTCGTAACCACTGTGCTACCAGAGCTCCTTACAGTGCTATGACTAGAACCTTCTAAACATTATACACTCATGTGCAACACAAGATTTGCCAAAAGAATAAAAAGAGAGCCAACACACTGGGAAATATTATTTTGCAATGACATATAAGACAATTTCTACAATTTAAAGAAAACTACAACATTTCTACAAAAAATGATAAGCAACCAAATTTAAAAGTGGGCACAGAACACGAACAGACAGTTCACCAAAGAAGACATTCAAGTAGTCAACAAACATGAAGAAATGTTCAGGAGCAGTAGCCATGAGGAAAAATCAAAACAATGAGATATTATCTTACACCAGCATTAATTGCAAAGTTCAAAAACAGAAGACAACAAATGACAAGGGTGTGTAGAGACTGGGAGCATCCTATACTGCTGGTGGGAATGTAAAATAGTTGGAAAACAGTGTGTCGCTCCTCAGAAAGTTGGAAATAAAATTGCTATCCCAGCTATCCCTCTACTCGGTATATCCTCGAAATAATAGCCAGGACACAAGTGGATATATATGCACACCAGTGCTGGTCATAGAAGTAGTCACAATAGCAAAAAAGACGGAGACAGTCTAAATGCCCATCAATGAAGAGAGGATAAACAAACTTTGGCAAATACAATTAAGTTTTATAACACTTTGAAGAATAATGATGGAACATCTCATAACTTGGATGAACCTGGAGGGACATTATGCTGAGTGAAGTAAGTCAATCACAAAAAGAGAACTATTGTATAAGACCACTGTTGTAAGAAAAGGTTTTCATACTTAAAAGAAACATTCTTTGATTATTACCATGTATGGGAGAGAACGAGAGTAATTCACTAGCTAGATAAGTGTTGTTAAGTGACTTAGAGAGAGTTGGTTCCAACTTATAATGACCCTGTATAGTGTTTCCAGGATTCCTAGTATGGCACTTTAAATCAGCACTGGACTGTGAACCACAGGTCAGCAGTTCAAAGCCACCAACTATTCCTCGGAAGCCCTATATTGTTGCTAAGTGCTGTTGAGTTGGTTCCAACACATAGTGACCCTGTATAGGGTTTCTGAGGTACAATTTCTGGGTTTGAACTACCGACCTTGGAATTCAAATAGAACCAGACTAATGTTAACTCAGGTGACAGGGAGGGCAATATACAAGAAGAGGGAGGTTGGCAGAAGAATGACGAATATAGGTGAAGGCACAGGGAGGTATTCAAGGGTTAAAGGGGATAGTGTTAAATACTGATATATATATATATATATATATATATATACATACAACCTTGGAACATCAGTGTTCTGTATGTAGATTCAAGGACAGAGACACAGGTTGAAAGGGTATGGAAGGAAGAGTGGGATATAGGTATGTATGTTGTTGTTGTTGTTAAGTGCCAATGAGTCGGTTCTGACCCATAGCGACCCTGAACAGGGTTTCCGAGGCTGTAAA
>NW_006408802.1:167722-168819 GCF_000296735.1 Chrysochloris asiatica | reverse complement strand
GTTCCAACCCACTGAGACCCTGTATAGGGTTTCCAAGGAGCAACTGGTAAGCTTGAACAGACAACCTTGCAGTTCAAACTGCTTTGCAGTCTGGCACATTAACCCACAGCGCCACACCAGGAGTCCCAGTTCATAATAGTGAAACACAAAACAAAACCACTCTAAGGACAAAGGTTTGCATGACCCAAGCCTTGGGGTTTTCAATAGCTTCATATGCATGTGAAAGCAGGGCAATGAATAAGGAAGTCTGAGGAAGAATGCCTTTCTGGTAGGGTGTTGGGAATCCTAGTGTGGTGTGCTGCAGGCTAAGTAATAGACTGCAAGTTTGATTTGAGCAGCAAGGTTCAATTCCACCAGCCACTCCTCAGAAACCCTTTGAAGTGTTTCTGTGAATCAGAACTGACTCAAGGGCACTTAGTACCACCAACAACAGCAACTATGTTGTTGGCAGAATGCTCCTTAAGTGGAAATATGGACATTTTGGCATCCTTGAGAGATTCAAATTGTGTTCCTTTTAAATGTTCTCTGAGTTTGGGGATCAAAAAGAAGTCTGAGTGGGCAAGATCTATACTGTAGGTGAAGGGGTTATGTTTCTCAACAAAATTTCTGTAGGACAGTCCTTGCCACGCTCAAATATTGCACTGATGAAAAAAATTAGCAGTGTAAATTTCATGACCTTTCTGTCACCAATGCAGTTTTCATTTTTTCTTAAAACTTGTTTATAATAAACCCATGTTATTGTCCTGTGCCCTTGGAGAAAATTTATCAAGATTTCTCCTTCGGATTTCCAAATAACAGTGACTGTAGTTTTCTGAACTAGCCTTTCTGCACTGAATTTAGCTGGCCAAGCAGATTCCCTTGGAAGCCAATGTTTTGATTTGACATATTTTGGAAGGCATAGTAAGGAGACAAAGACAAGTATAGTACTGAGAAAACCTGTTTACAGTCATCCTTGAGCTCAGAGATATGATTAAATACATTTTGTTTGGATGTATGATGTGTAGGACCAAAGAGAAGAATCCATTTCGTATATAAGCTTTAGCACATCCTCTAGCTCCAAGAAAATAACATATAGCCAGGCAGCCACATGTTTTCCT
>NW_006408802.1:166315-167062 GCF_000296735.1 Chrysochloris asiatica | reverse complement strand
CATATTGAGGATAAGGCAGGATAAATGCAATTTCCATTCACACAGGTTACTGAGAATTTAACTCAGGTAATCTGTTTCTAAGGAACCCTAGTTTCAAAATGGTTAAGTTCTAGGCTGCTAACGAAATAGTAGGTCTTTCAAAGCTCCCTAGCTCCTCTGTGGAAGGTGTACTCCTTCCCACATGCTCAGTATGAATGAGAATCAACTAGGACTTACAACAAAAACTGACTCTGTTGTCTATGCTCTTAACAACCACATTGTAAGGGCAGAAGTAAAAACCGTCTATTTATAGCTCATTTTCTCTCTTTATCAATGGACATTTGTATGGAAAAATACTTTGAGAACTTTTACTGACAGTATTAATTTATTATTTTTATTTTTATCATAACAAAATTTGTTAAGTAAAAACTATGCAGGATCACTTGTCAACTCGCCCTTATGGCGCTGGAAGTTCCTCCTAAAACTCACCATGAAAAACTGTTTTTACTTATGTTGTTGTGCATTCAAGTCATAGTAACCCTTCAGAAACAGTCCTGAAGCAGAGTGAACACTTTCCCATCCTGTGCCATCCTCACAATATTTCCTCTGCTTGAACCCATGTTGAAGCTTTGTATCATGCAACCTGTCGAAGGTCTTCTTTTTCCTCAGTCTTCTGTTTTATCAAGTATGATGTTCTCCAGAGACTAGCCATGCTTCATAACATGGTCTACAGTATGTGAAACACAGTCTTGCCATCGTCATTTCTGA
>NW_006408802.1:160664-162400 GCF_000296735.1 Chrysochloris asiatica | reverse complement strand
CAGTCGGGTAGAAAACAACACCAAAAGCAAAATCAAAAACATAACACTTCATAATTCCTGATATCAATCAAACTCCTCCTCACTGTTACCTCCCAGGGTTCTAAAATATGCTGAAACATCTCAGAGAATTTACAACTGTCACGAAATTGGCTCACTTTATTGTGGATATTGTTAAGCCCTGAATCTGTATTTCAATCTGGAAGATTCTCCTCTACTACATAATCTCAGGAATTAGGAATCCAAATTTGCAAGTCAGAAGACATGTTGATGCATGAGGCTGTGAGAGATAACCAGGTCAGGTGATGTGCTACAAATCCCATGAACTAGAGGTCAGATATGAGTCCAATGTAAGTTCCAGAGAAAGAGAGAGAAATTTGCCAAAGCATTCCTATATACTGACTTCAGACTATGCTGCCAATGAAAACTAAAGGTGATGTCTTTAGTCATACCTCCTATTAAGGTGGGAGCATCCTTAATCCTTAGTTTCACCTTAATTCTACCTCATTATCAACTCAATTCAATGGTCCATATTCTTAGGCATAGAGACTAGGATTTAAAGTACTTCACAGAATGGAACAGTATGGCTGGAAGATCCATAAGAAATAATTAGCTGCTCTGAAGTAAGTTTCAGAAGAAAATGTTTCTGATTTCCTTCTCAAACTGGGCCTTTCCCAAGAGACTGTAGAGTTTCACTGGGCCTAAGAAAACTGATAGATGAGACTGCTGTGGCTCTCAGAAAGAACCAAATTGGATTAATGAAGAATCCCAGTCCTTATCCTACTTGTAGGCTGAGAAAATTAATGTTGATACCAGGAACCTGGAGCCTTGGGAGTACTGCTGAAGGGAAACAAGGCAGGTGGCATAGGCTCAGCAGCCACCAAAAATGGAATCAAAGGATTTATAACATAGGTACCATTCCGAGTTAAATATATCCAATTTGCAAGTATCCATTTATCTTCTATCAAAAAGTATAAACAGGGGCTTATATAATTACTACAATAGTCTAGGTGAGAAAGTAAGAAGAGTTACTAGTGAAGACAGTGGAGAAGAGCAGAAATGTGGAGATTGTCAGGAAACAATATGAATGTGCTCATATTTCTGCAAAGGTCAGGGTTTTCTGGGCAAAGAAAACTGAAACCTGATTTAAAAGAGAATTTTTAGAAGTTATAAGATGAATGAATAGCAACCTTGAGATAGTGAGAAACCCCCAGGGGTATTTAGAGATTTATCTCCCTGGAGCTATATGTTTACATTTCAAAGGAGACTGAAATTTATAGTAAAATATTTCCATAACAAAGGATAGCAAGACCTTAAAGAGGAAAGGTAACGCTCCCTCTTTCTGTAGGGGGAGGGTAGGAGTTATTCAACTAAGTTTCCAAAGTTATACTTTCAGGGCTCCCTTCATATAATGCAGACATCACTTTGAACAAGGTCTCTTCAGACTCTTATCAAGCTACCATTAAGGGGTGAATGGAATGTGGGAACTAATGTTGTTATTGCTTTAAGTAATAGCAACTGTGCTCTGATCAAAAAAACTGTTCGCTTTCAGGATGATATAAACAAATATACTTAGATAAGAGTCCTGGTGTGGTGCTGTGGGAGAAACTCCGGACTACAAGTTCAGTTTTAACTGCAACGTTGGCAGTTCAAATTCAACAGCTGGTCCTTGGAAACCCTATATGGTCATTTTAAGGAGCTCTGGTAGCGTAGTAGTTACGAATCGGCCTGCAAACCTC
>NW_006408802.1:150525-159384 GCF_000296735.1 Chrysochloris asiatica | reverse complement strand
ACTGCTAACCACAAAATCAGTAGTTCAAACTCACCAGTCACTCTTAGGAAACCATGTACAGAGTTGCTATGAGTCAGCACTGACTTGATGGCACTAACACATGAGGTTAGAAGTCCTGGTATAGTGCGATGGATTAATGCACTGGACTGCAAGGCAGTTTGAACTGCAAGCTTGGCAGTTCAAATTCATCAGCAGCTCCTCAGAAACCCTACACAGGATTGCTATGAGTTGGAACCTACTCGACGGCACTTAACAACAACAACAATACTAGGCTACAAAGATAACCACTATAAACAAACCTGATAATATCTCTGCCCCTTATACTTTAGAGTGAAACTCCTTGGGTGGCATTAGTGCAAACAATTGATTTTACTCACATATATAGCAACCAATTAATAGGACATGTGAATGGGAAAACACATCTGAGACATGGTTCAAATTCAAGATCATGAACCTGTTGCTACTTGCAGCTCCTTTTCCTTCTAAGAGTTGAGGTGTTTATATATTCCCCCACCAAAGTAATGAACAATCTCTCACAACTTAAAATGTATACATCTCAAGTAACATAAGTAATTTTAGTTGAGAAAATAGAAGCAGACTGACTTCAGTTCCTGCATAGTTGGTTTTGTATCTCCTGTGAGGTTCATACAGGACTTTTCAAATACATTCTGATAAAAGTCATGGCTCTCTATGAATAATTCAGCCAATTTCATCAACTTTATGAATACAATGCACCATAGTAATAGAAAACAAAATTTGTAGTCACATAGCATATACACTTGCAACCTCATTGGAAATCCTCTGTAAAGACTTCTTTAAAGCATTTTAATAAAAATTCAATCATAGTCATCCATCTTCTGAGTCTGTAACTGCAGCCTGTTTTAACATTATTGTCAAGATGTCAGTAGTGCCTCCTCCGTTTTGCATAGGGACTATTGATATTTTTTGAGATAATGAGTATTGAATAGAATCCATTTCAGTGAAGAAAAGTGGCTGAATTTGGATTTGAATAGATAGGATATCCTATTCATTGATTTATTTGTTTTGGTACTAGATTTTAAAGACAGAATTAGTACTCATCCTTTTATAAAGACAGGCATCAAGGGAGCACTTAATAAATGCTAGTGTACCTAAGTTTTATCACTCCTTATCCTGCAAGAGACGTGATTATTGCACCACCTTCTAAGTGTTTTATTGACTGAGGTTTCTCTATAACAAACTCCAACAAAACAAACTCACTGTCACATCCCCTTTTTTTTTTTTCCTGATCCCTGTAACTTTGGAGGATCCTCAGTACGCTGCTGGTGTCTGATTCTGGCCCTAGCACCAGGGTATGTAGTTCACATTACTGAAACATCCTGTGCTTCTCATGAAACCTCCAACCCTAAAGCAATCCCTGGTAGAGGTAACGGCATGATGAAACTGTTGGTGTTAGGTTCCAACTCATTGTGACCCTGTGCAAAACAGAAAGAAACACTGCTGGCCCTGCACCATCTTCACTAATGCTGTTATATGGGAATCCATTGTTACCATCACTGTGTCAATTCACTATGATATTTATTGGTCCAATTGTGAGGACTTTCATTATATTTACACTCAAGTGCAATCCATTCTAATAGGGGTAGTCTTTGATCTTCATCAATATTTCAGGTCTTCTTCTCTTCCAGCAGGCAGTGTTATTTCATCTCCATATCACTGTTGTTAATGACAACCAATATGGCATGCTTTTCTAGTTGTTAAGTACCATCAAGTCAGTACCAACTCATAGGGATCCTATGCAGAATGAAACACTGCCTGGTTTTGTGCCAATCTCACATTCTTTGCTACGCTTGAAGCCGTTGCTGCTGCCACTGCGGCAATCCATCTCATAGGCTGTGTTTCTCTTTCACATTGATCCTATCCCTTCACCAAACATGATGTCGTTCTCCAGAGACTGGTTCCTTCTGAGAATTTTTCTGAAGTATGAGTGATGGAGTTTCCCCATCCTGACTTCTAAGGAGCACTCTGGCTGAACTTCTTCCAACATAGATGTGTTTGTTCTTCTGGTAGTCCACAATACTTTTAATAATCTCTAACACTGTACCTCAAATGCATCAATTCTTCCACAATCTTCCCTATCCATTTTCCAACTTTCACATGTTTGTGAGACTATTGAAAATATCATGGCATGAGTGAGACTCACCTTAGTCTTCAAACTGACATCTTTGCATATGAATACTTTCAAGAGGTCTTATGCAACAGATTTGCCTACTGCAATTCATTGCTTAATTTCTTGACTGTTGCTTCCATGAGTGTTGATGGATGATGTATGGAAAGTGAAGTCTTTGACAATTTCAATCTTTTCTCCATTTATCTTGATATTATTTATTAATCCATTGGTGAGGATTTTTATTTTCTTTTCATTGAGTAAGTATCTTAAGTTCTTTGCCTTCAGCAAGCTAAATTGTATCATCTGCATGTAGCAGGTTGCTAATGAGTCTTCCTCCAATGCTGCTGCTTCTTCATATAATCCAGCTTCTTACAAGCAGTAAATTTTATTAGGAGTATTGTTGACATAATTATCATTTTCAGACTTGGGCTTGGAGTGTCTAAGGCTAGTATAGAAAGTCTTCAAAACTCTAAGTCCAAGTAATACTGAGTTGTTCTTTCAGGTAAATATTTTGTTGTTGTTAAGTACTGTCAAGTCGGTTCCGACACATAGCAACCCTGTACAGGGTTTCTGAGGCTGTAAATCTTTATGGGATCAGAAAGCCCCATCTTTCTCCCACGTAACAGCTGGTAGTTTCGAACTGCTGACCTTGAGGTTCACAGCCCGATTCGTAACCACTATGTTACCAGAGCTCCTCAGGCAAATATGCTGCTTCCATATTTCCTTTGAAGTATTCTGGCAATCTATATACATTCACTCACACCTGTCCTAAAAACAAATTATACTTAAAATACATTGCAAATTCATACATAATAAAATGTGGAGTGTTCTAAATAAAATACAATGCACATACTCTTGAATAATCAACTATCCAATTATCCAACATTTCACATTTATAACAAGTTGTAAAAAATATCTGGTAGTGATTTCGATGGTCCAGTACCCATAGAAAGCTGTGGTCAGATCCCTCTATGGGCTACTCTGAAATGAGTCACAGGAAGAAATGCAGCTGAACAGCCATGGGATATTTTCTCTCATTTGTCTATGATGCCCCTGTGTAGTCATAGATAGCACAAGACAACAGAGGGATCACACAAGGCTATGGTAGGTGGGCAGAGAGAGCCTGGGTCATGGCCTTAAGGTGAAGGAGAGATAAGTGGAGATAGAGGGAGGCAGGAATTGAGGATGAGTGGAGTCCTGACCAAGGCAGGCAGCAGGGGGCGGCAGGTGGAGGACAAAAAGAATCTCTACTCATGGTGAGTACCAGGAGGTGATGAGTGGTAGATACCACCTGACAACCACCACCACCCACATGGGCTCTGTGAAGGTGAGGAAGATGTGCGGTGGGGTCTCACCCTGCCATACTCATCCCAAGAGGTGCTAGTGGCATCCAGTGGGTGGTGTACAACCAGGGTGAATGGGGAGATAAAGATGCTGATGACATGGTCTCAACTTTAATATAAAATGGTTTTACATAAAGACTTCATTTTTGGTACCTAATCATTTGGATAAGTAAGAAATGGGTATATACACATATCTTTCTGCTCAACTAGTGGTGACATTATTATGCAAATGAGTTCCTATTCACTCTTCTATTCAGAAACAAAGATTAGAGGTCTCCAAAAAAGTCCCCATGTAGACACATTATTTGAGTCCTGGTGTGGCAATTTGAGTTAATGCACTGGACAGCAAAGTCGGTTTGAACCACAAGGCCAATGGTTCAAGCTTGCCAGCCTCTCCTCAGAAACCCAACACCAGGTCACAGTGAGTTGGAACCAATTCAACGATACTTAACAACAGCAACAAAGACACATTATGGACTTCTGCTTTGGCACTGTAGGATCAGCACTGGATGTAACCTATAAGGTCAGCAGTTCAAACCCACTAGCTGCTCCTCTGAAACTGTATACAGGGTCTCTATGAGTTGGAACTGACTCAACAGCACTTAACAGCAACAAACACATTTTACACACAGGTTCAGTTGAAGTAGTACAAAGATTATTGTTCACCTCTCTGGAGCATACACCATAGCCACAACTCCCACTTAGAATAGCATTGTTATTGCTGCTGTTAAGTGCCATTCAGTCAGTTCTGACTCATAGTCACTCTGTATAGGGTTTCTAAGGAGCAACTGGTGAGTTTGAGCTACAGAACTTGAGGTTTATAGTCCACTATTGATCCTACAGCACCACATCAGGAGTCCAGAACAGGACTAGTGGTTGTTTTGTCCTTGCAGTTTACAGTTTCCTTCATTTATTTCTTTCCTGAGATTTCTTTGAACTAACAAATTCTCTGACTTTATATTACAAATTCTCCAAAGAGCCTGGATAGATACCTCTTTTGTGCTTTCATTTTATTAGCATTTTGTCAGATGTAATCACTATAATCACAATACAAGGCTGAAATTATTTATACTGGGGCATGTTTTTGCCACCAAAAATAATTATCGCTATTTTCTCATGAAAACAATGACAGACAGGAAAGTCTTGGAGTATCTTACTGTTTTTTTTTTTTCTTTTCTGATCCAAGCTTTATTAGCAGAAAGCCAGCAGCTGGAGGACAGGGAGAAGACTGTCCTGTCCTTCACAAAGAGATGCCATATTATATAGGTTTACAATTAGATGTACACTTAATCCATTTTAAAATCAAGATAGCATTCTTTGGGAAAAGAAACAATAAGGCAGTAAGCTTCCTGAAGCTTTCTACCTTTAGGAAAAAGAAATGAAAAAGTCAACAAACTTCCTCAAACATTCTACCTTCAGGGTCTCAGCTGCTTAGTTCCTGAGATAACTATCTGGGTGGGTTTGTTGTTGTTAAGTGTCTTCAAATGTATTCCAACCTATAACAACCCTATATAGGGTTTCCAAGGAGCAGCTGGTGAGCTTGAACTGCTGGCCTTGCAGTTCAAATGGCTTTGCCGTCTGGTGCATTAACCCACAATGCTACACCAAGCATGTACTATTGTCCTTGATTGATCAATTTCAGATTGAAGAAGTTGGTAGAATTCTTCTATTTCATCTTCACTGGCTTTAGTAGTTGGTGCGTAAATTTGAATAATAGTGGTATTCATTGGTCTTCCATGTAGGTACATGGATATTATCCTATCACAGACAGCGTTGTACCTCATGACTGATCGGGATATGTTCTTTTTGACAATGAATGCAACACCATTCTTCTTCAATTTGTCATTCCTGGCATAGTAAGCCATGTGATTGTCAGATTCAAAATGGCCAATACCAGTCCATTTCAGCCTACTAATGCCTAAGATATTGATGTTTATATGTTCCATTTCATTTTCGACAATTTCTAATTTTCCTAGATTCATACGTCATACATTCCATGTTCCGATTATTAATGGATGTTTATAGCTATTTCTCTTCACTTCATTTGTCCCATCAGCAAATAAAGATCCCACAGGCCTCCATTCACATCATCATGGTCAGCTCTACTTTGAGGAGGCAGTTCTTCCCCAGTCACATTTTGAGTGCCTTCCAACCTAAGGGGCTCATTTTCCTGCACTGTATCAAACAGTGTTTCTCTGCTATTCATAAGATTTTCAGTGACTAAATATTCAGATGTATTTTGTCACTCCTTCTTCCTTGCCTGTCTTTGTCTGGAAGCTTATCTGAAACCCTCAACCATGGGTGACCCTGTTGATATTTAAAATATGTGTGGCATAGCATCTAGAATCACAACAACTCACAATCTACCACAGTAGGATAAACTAACAGATGAGTGGTTCATCAGACATGCAATCAAGATGTATTAATCATTACTGGTGATTGGAATGCAAAGATTAGGAAAAAAATGGAAAGACCAGTAGTTGTAAAATATGGTCTTGGTTATACAAATGGTGATGGAGATTGCATGATAGAATTCTGCAAAGTCAATTGATTTGTTCATTTCAAATAACTTCTTTAGATAGCATAAGAGATGATTATATACATGGACCAAATGGAATAGACAGAAATCAAAAAAACTACATCTGTGGAAAGAGACAATGGAAATGTTTAATATCGTCAGTCAAAACAAGGAAAGGGGAAGATTGTGGAACAGACCATAAATTCCTCATATGCAAATTCAAATTGAAGCTGAAGAAAATGAAAATAAGTCCATGAGAGCCAAAATGTGACCTTGAATATATCACACCTGAATTTAGACATCATCTGAAGAACAGATTTGATACATTAAACACTAAAGATTAGGAAAGTTGTGGGATGACATCAAGAACATCATACATGAAGAAAGCAAAAAGTCATTAAGAAGACAAGAAAGGAGGAAAAGATCAAAATTGATGTATGAAGAGACACTGAAACTTGCACTCCAGTGTAGAGATGCTAAAGCAAATGGAAGAAATGAGGAGGTAGAAGAGCTGAACAGAAAATTTCAAAGGTCAGCTCGAGAAGACAAAGTCAAATATTACAATGGAATATACAAAGATCTGGAATCAGAAAACCAAAAGGGAAGAACACGCTCAGCATTTCTCAAGCTGGGAGAACTGAAGAAAAAATTCAAGTCTTGACTTGCGTGATTAAAGAATTTTCTGGGCAACTTATTGAATGATGCAGAAAGCTTCAAAAAAAGATGGAGGGAATATGTAGAGTCCCTGTACCAAAAGGAAATTCTTGATGTTCAACCACTTCAAGAGGTAGCATATGATCAAGAGCCAGTGATACTGAAGGAAGAAGTCCAAGGTGCATTGAAGGAATTGACAAAGAACAAGGCTCCAGGAATTGATGGAATAAAAATTGAAGTCTTTCAAGAAAGTGAGGTGACACTAGAAGCTCTCATTCATCTATGCTAAGAAATTTGGAAGACAACTATCTGGCTGACTGATTGGAAGAGATCCATATTTGTGCCCATTTCAAAGAGAGGTGATCCAATGGAATGTGGAACTCATCAGACAATATATTGATGGAAGACTAATTGAAATCTTTCAGCAATCTGATGTGGCACTGGAGGAACTCATAGAGGAACTCATTTATGTATGCAAAATAATTTGGAAGACAGCTACTTTGCTAACTGATTGGAACAAATCCATATTTTTGCCCATTCCAAAGAAAGGTAACCTAGTAGAATGTGGAAATCATCAGACAATATCATTAATATTACATGTAAGTAAAATTTTCCTAAAGATAATTTAAAAATTACAACAGTACATTGACATAGAACTACCAGAGGTTCAAGCCAGATTCAGACAAGGATGTGGAAAGAGTGGTGTCATTGCTAATGTCAGACGGGTCTTGGCGGAGAGCAGTGAATACCAGGAAGATGTGCTTTATTGATTACATAAAAACTTTCAATTGTGTGGATCATGACAAGCCAAGGACAACATTGCAGGTATCCGATACTTCAGTAAACTTTTTAGAGATTCAGAAACTGTGTATGAATTTTCTCCCCATTTCAAAATTTTAAGTTTCTAGTTATTTTATACCAGCAACAACAAAAAAGAATATGGTAAAAAGCTACAAACTGTGATTAAACAAAGAATTAAGCAGGGTGAAAAATACAGTTAGTACAGTTTTGAAGAATTATATTGTCTGGTCTATTATTACACTAAGTTACAGATATTACAATTTAATGGCATATTTTAGATTAATCCACTTTGAAAAAAGGAAATTGAAAGTCAACTTCTGAGAAACAAAAACAAAACTGAAAATTCTATTTTAAGAAGTCAGGTTATTTTCTGAAACATCCAAATGGCATTACCTACTAAATTAGTCATTGTAACTGTGAATTGAATGAAAATTTTATAATGTGAATATAATACTATAGCATTCATAATGAGTCATACAATGAGAGAATACCATAATGAGTGTAGCCAAAAATGGATTCTGTTATCAATTTCACATCTTTAAATTCAGTATATATGAAGAACTAAATATAATTGCACAGGATCTATTCTTTGATAGCTGAGAAAATTAGGTATAGAAAAAAGAGCCAGCCTTTAAGTAGCTGCTAAGTGACTAGTCTCACATGTTTCTTGATGAACATATTTTTACCCTTCATTATTGTATAAATTACAACTAAGATATTAAATTTACATATGGAAAGCAATCTGAGTTTTAGAGAAGATTGACAGAATTATAATTGTCTCCCTTTTTGAATAAAAATGTTCTATATAAATATAACTCTAAATTTAACAATTGTCAAAAATCACCATGACCAAATTTTTAATTCTAAATATTGCAGAAGGGTAAATTATGTTGAAGAACTTTCAAAAAGTAGTTTCTAGGAATAATAAAGTGATCTAATTAATTCATTGTTCTTACTTTTCCTATTTCTGTTTTTACTTTACATTATTTTCTAATTTTGAAAATTATTATTATTTTTTTAACCAGGAAATTAAAAGGGAAGCAAATTGATTCTTATCCTGCAAGATTAAAGTGGAGGCCCCCCGACTCTCCGTGCATGTTCACCCGCTGCGGCCTCTACATAGACAAGACCTAACCAAACATAATACATAATACAGACAACAGGAACGCCTATCTCCTGATCATAGCATCAATAATTACAACAAAATAAGAATAATTATGCCCAACAAGAAACAATTAACATTATTGAAGCATCTCCAAAAGCAGAAGAAGGCAGCAGATACAAATGAGCTGGAGACAGACAAAGGTATTATAGAGGAAGAAGAGCGGGTTCTGGATTTGCCTGAGAGGGAATTCAGAAGAATGATATGGAAACAAATTCATATACTCTGAAAG
>NW_006408802.1:148280-150250 GCF_000296735.1 Chrysochloris asiatica | reverse complement strand
AAGAGGAATAATGTAAGAATTATTGGCATTCTGGAACAAGAAGAATCAAGGAAATCCACAGAGGAGATAGTGGAAGAGCTTCTGGAGGAAAACTTCCCAAACATCTTGAAAGACAAGAAAATAAACATCCAAGAAGCCCAACGTACCCCAGGAAGAATAGACCCCAAAAGAAAATCTCCAAGACATATAATAATCAAGCACTCCAATACCAAAGACAAGGAAAAAATACTAAGAATGGCCAGGGAGAAGAGAAATATAACTTATAAAGGCAAACAAATTAGATTAAGCACTGACTATTCAGAGCAAACCATGCAGGCAAGAAGGCAATGGGGAGACATATACAAAACCCTGCAAGAAAAAAAAGTGTCAACCAAGAATCATCTATCTAGCAAAACTATCAATCAAATAGGATGGCACAATCAAAACATTCCAGGATAAACAGAAGCTGAGGGAATTCATCAAAACCAACCGAGCACTTCAAAACATCCTAAAGGGAGTTCTGGGGATGGAGAACCAACAACAACAGATGACAAACAGAGATTGACAGGTATGGCAACACCACCTGGAACACAGTCAACAGAAAGCAGAGTACAGAACGAAACAAGACTACAACAAACTCAAGAGAACCCAGAGATCAACTGAAGGACATAAACATATCAATGTCAAAGAAGGGACAAACACAGCAACAGAAGCACAGGTGGTGGAGATGCCAGGTAAATTATAGTTTGCAATGGAATATACTAAATGCAGAGAAACAAGGTAACCCCAAAGAAAGTTAACACCCCACAACAGATCGTGAACACGAATTCCCAAATAAAACAACCAAATAAAGAAGCTAGGAAGAAACCGATCAGAATCAATGCAAAAAACCACAAACCCAATACAAGAAGGTAAGCAGAACCAAAGAACGAACACCACCACCAAAAAAGTAACACAATGACAGTAATCAACTCATACTTATCGATATTACATTGAATGTCAATGGATTGAAAGCACCAGTGAAGAGACAAAGAGTGGCAGAATAGATAAAAACAACAAGATCCATCAATATGCTGCCTCCAAGAGACACACCTTACACACAAAGCCAAAAATAGACTAAGAGTCAAAGGATGGAAAAAGATTTACCAAGCCAACAAGAAAGAGTCGCAATACTAATCTCCCACAAAGTAGACTTTAAGATAAAAACATGCATAATAGACAAAGAAGGACACTATATCATGATCAAAGGATCAACTGAGCAAGAAAACATAACCATAATAAACATTTACACTCCCAACAAAAGAGCACCAAGATACATGAGGCAAACCTTAATGGAACTGAAGAAAGAAATAGATAAATCCACAATTATAGTAGGAGATTTCAACACACCACTCTCAAAAAGGGATAGATCAACCAGAAAGAAACTCAACAATGCCACAGAGGAACTTAACACAATCAACCAACTTGACCTCATAGATATATACAGAGCATTCTACCCAACAACGTCACAATACACATTCTTCTCCAGTGTGCATGGAACATTCTCCAGAATTGACCATGTGTTAGGCCACAAAGCAAGCCTCTATAAATTCACAACCATCAAAATACTACAGAGCATCTTCTCAGACCACAACGCTATAAGACTGGAAATCAACAATAGGAAGGACAAATCAATAAAGCCAAATACATGGAAGCTGAACAACACCCTGCTGAAAAGTGACTGGATAAAAGAAGAAATTAAACATGAAATCACAAAGTTTCTAGAAACAAACGAGAACAAAAAACACAACATACCAAAATCTTTGGGACATGGCAAAAGCAGTCCTTAGAGGTCAATTTATTGCGACAAATGCACACATCCAAAAAGAGGAAAGAGCCAAAATCAACACATTAACACAACACCTTCAACAACTAGAAACAGACCAACAGAGGGAACCTACAGTCTCCAAAAGAAGGGAAATAATAAAGATAAGGGCAGAAATAAATGAGAT
>NW_006408802.1:136501-144152 GCF_000296735.1 Chrysochloris asiatica | reverse complement strand
AAAAAAAGAAAGTGTCATCTGATACAACTTGATGAACTGGACCTACACCTATAACTGCAGTAGCTCAAAAGAGGAAAAAATTCCCGGCTACAAGAATTATCCCCACCCCCTTCACACAAAGAGTGGAAAGGGATGGGCAACTTGAAAATTGGCTACACAAAATGGGGGGAGGGATGCAAAGGTAAGAAGTGACTGGCTTACAAGCTTTCAGGAGGGAACCTAGATCCACAGGGCAGGGAGGATAGTGGAGTCTCTAGTGAATAGTACCCAACCTGTCTAGGAAGGGCTGATGAAAAGAAATGCGGACAGGTCTCATGTGATGCAATGGTGAAAATTGTTACCAGGACTGATTATGAGGACTGTAAATGTAAAGGTGGATATTTTATAGCAAGGAGGGGAGTGACTAACCTTTCAGTCTAGGAACGGAGGACCATCAACGAAGAAGAATGGAGAGCGGAACCCACTCAGAGAAGCAGTGAGGCCTGAGATGAAGACAGAGAGGACAACGTGAAGAGGTGGAGAGCCTGGGGAGTTGAGACCCAGAGAGGGAAAGGGGCTGGGTGCTGAGGATTGGGGGGCTGGGGGGTGGACGTACATGCAAGGTATACCCTTTTGTTGGGGGTTGATGCGTGGACAGGATGGTAACTAAGGCAATGAAATGATATAGGATAGAATGAATGTAAAACTAACGTTCCCCATGTAAACTATCTTTCAATACACAATAAAACATTAAAAAAAAAATACCATCTTAAAAAACAACAACAAAAAAACACACAAAATGAAATATCTGACACCAGCAATAACAGCAAAAAAAAAAAAAGATTGTAGTGGATACTGTACCACATTTCTCAATATGGCTTTACAAAATGCTTCTTGTTAATATATTTCATTGACTTTTTCATTTTGAATTATATGCACTAAAATTAAAATTATTTTTTCTCACCCTTCATTCACCAGAAGTATTCAATGCTAAAATATGTTTTATGAATTTCACCATGTCGACATAATTCAACCACCTCATTATTTTAATATTTTGCATAATATGTCATTGTAATTATAATAGTTAATGGCGGCTGAATATACCATGGCTTGAATCAGACACACCTTAGTCCTCAAACTGACATCTTTGCTCTTGAACACTTTAAAGAGGTCTTATGCAGCAAATTTGCCTAAAGCAATACGTCATTTGAATTCTTGACTGTTGCTTCCATGAGTGCTGATTGTGGATCCAAGCAAAATGTAGTTTTTGACAACTTCAATCTTTCTCCATTTATCATGATGTTATTTATCAGTCCAGTTGTGATTATTATTATTATTATTATTATTATTTACCTGAAGGCTTAATCCATACTGAAGCTTATAGTCTTTATCTTAATTAGTAAGTATGATAAGCCCTATTAATTTCCAAAAAGTAAGGTTGTATTATCTGAATATTGTTGTTGTTGTTGGTAAGTGCCGTTGAATCGGTTCCGACCCATAGCAACCCTGAAGAGAGTTTCTGAGGCTGTAAATCTTTACAGGAGCAGAAAGCCTCATCTTTCTCCCACGGAGCAGCTGGTAGTTTCCAACTACTGACCTTGCAGTTCACAGCCCAATTCGTGACCACTAGGTTACCAGAGCTCCAGGTGGTTAATTAGTCTTCCTCCAGCCTTGATGCCACATTCTTCTCTATATAATTTTGCTCCTCGGATTATTGCTCAGCATACAGATTCAATATGAATGGTGAAAGGATACAACCCTAGAGCACAATTTACCTGATTTTGAAATATTCAGTTTGTGTTTGTTTTCTGTTTGAATGACTACCTCAAAGTCTATTTACACATTCTGTATGAACTCAAGTGAGTGTTCTGGAAGCCCATTATTTAAAATGTTGTCCATAGTTTGTTATGGACCCCAAAGTTTAATGCCTTTGCATAGTTATTAAAGCACAGATATCATCTTTCTGGTGTTCTCTGCTTTCAGCCAAGGTCCATCTGACATCAGCAATGATATCCCTAGGTCTATATCCTCTTCTGAATTTGATTTGAATGTCTAGCAACTTCCTGTTGACATAATATTGTAACCATTTTTGAATTATCTTCAACAAAATATTCCTTGCAAATAATATTAATGGGATTGTGCTCTGCCTTCCATATTCTATTGGGACACTTTTCTTTGGAATGGGCACAAACATGGATCTTTTCCAATATGTTGGACAAAGTAGCTATCTTCCAAATTTATTATCAGAGATTAGTAAACACTTCCAGTGCTACATTGGTTTGTTGAAAGATTTAAATTTTCATTCATCAATTTCTGGAACCTTGTTTTTTCATCAATGCCTTTTGACCAGCTTGTTTTTCTTTCTTCAGTAACATCAGTTTTTGATGATATGCTACATCTTGAAATGGTTGAATATTAACCAATATTTTTGGTACAGTGACTGTGTATTCCTTTCATATTCTTTTATTGCTTTCTACATCATTAAATATTTTACCCATTTGTAGTTATTTTTAACTAAGTGTTATTAGTCAGTTCTAGCATCCTGTATGAGGTTTCTGAGGAGCAACTGATGGGTTTGAACCACCAATCTTGCAGATAGCAGTTCAGTACTTATCCTATAGCATCTTACCAGGATTCCATTTTGCCTGTAGAATCCTTCCATATTGCAGCCTGAGGCTTGACTTTTCATTTCAGTTCGTTCACTTTGAGAAATGCTGAGTGTGTTCTTCCCTTTTGGTTTGCTGAATCCAGGTCTTTGCACATTTCATTATAATACTTGGCACTGTCTCCTCAAGATACCCTTTGACATTTGACATTTTCTGTTCAACTCTTTTTCTTCATTGTTTTTCCCAGTATCTTTAGATTCTCTATGTTCAAGAGCAAGTTTCACGGTCTCTTCAGACATTCATCTTTGTCTTTTATTTCTATCTTTTTTTTAAATGACCCTTTCCTTTCTTCCTATATGAACTTCTTAATGCCACTCACAACTCTTCTGGTTTTGGGCCATTAGTGTATAATGCATCAAATCTGTTCTTGAGATGGTCTCTAAATTCCAGAGTGGTATGTTCAAGGTCATATTTTGGTTCTTATGTACTTGTTTTAATTTTCTTTAGCTCCAGCCTCAACCTGTGTAAGAGCAATTGATAATCTGCTCCAAAGCCAGCCACAGGCCTTGTTTTAACTGATGATACTGCACTTCTCTATTGTCTTTTCCCCAGATGTAGTCAGTTTTGTACTGTGTATTCCATCTGGTGTGATTCAGGTGAATAGTCTCTTTTTTAGCTTTTTAATGCTGCTATAAAAGAAATGAGTCCTGGTGTGGTGCTGTGGGTTAATGCTCCAGCTGTTTAACTTCAAGGTCCGCAGTTCAAGCTCACCAGATGCTCCTTGGAAACCCTATACAGGGTCACTATGGGTCAGAACTGACTCGACGACACTTCACAATAACAACAGAACAGAAATGCATATGGCTTGAACAACCAGAAATTTATTCCTACAATGTAGGAAGCTAAAAGACCAAATTTAAACTCCCAGTTCTTAGGGAAGGCTTTCTCTTTGTCATTTCCTGGAAAAGGTCCTTATCCCCTGTTAACATCTGTAGGCTCAGTATGCTTTGGATATCTCCATACATCTTGGGGTCAATCTTCCCCTGGGTCTTGGAGTTTCACAATGCAGGTATCTCAGGTACAGAGAACTCACTCCATTCCAAGCATTTCTGTCTTGGTGATAGTAGGTCCCTCCTTGTCTGCTCAAATCTTCTCCTTTTATCTCTTGTAAGATAAAATGTGTTGAATGCATATTCTTCTTGTTATGTGCTGTGGAGTCGGTTCCGACTCATAGTGACCCTGTACAGGGTTTCTGAGGCTGTAAATCTTTATGGGAGCAGAAAGTCTCATCTTTCTCCCATGGAACAGCTGGTAGTTTCAAACTGATGACCCTGAGGTATAGCGTAGTGGTTACGAATCGGGCTGCGAACCTTAAGGTCAGCGGTTCGAAACTACCAGTCACTCCACGGGAGAAAGATGAGGCTTTCTACTCCCGTAAAGATTTACACCCTCGGAAACCCTGTACAGGGTCGCTATGGGTCGGACCCGACTCGATGGCACTTAACAACAACAACAACAATGCTACCAGAGCTCTTTAATCTCACATAAATTGGATGAGGTTGGGATTTAGTCCCATTCATGGAGGTGTGGCATTGTAGCATAAGCAATAGACTGCTAACTTCAAAGATGGTGGTTCAAACTTACCAACTGTTCCTTGGAAAACCTAAAAAGGGTATCTCTGAGTCAGAACTGACTTGGGGGCACACAGCAGCAGCAACAATAACTTCACACCATTTATCCTTTAAATCATTTATCAAATTAAATCACATTATGGGGTCAGCTACATCTCAACTGCCAAATCACTGAGAAGGTTGCATCTGTCAAGTTGAAACTAAACCTTAACCATCACAGTCACCTTTTGTGTGTGTGTGTTTAAAGGTATTTGCAATTAATAATTCCCATCTTTCGCTTGTCAGTTTATCATATTGTGGTGGCTTGAATGTTGTTGTAATGATGGAAACTATGCTTTTGGTATTTTAAATAACAGCAAGGTCACCTATGACCTTTCAGCTGAGCTTCCAGATTAAGAAATAGTAGGAAGAAGGAGAGTTAGGCTACTTCTGAATGTGTAGCCATTGAAAGCCTTATGAAAAGCAGTGGAACATTGTAGTCCCAGAAGATGAGCCTTTTAGATTAAGGCTCAAAATATGACTAGAAAAGAGCTGCCTCCTCAAAAGTAGAGTTGACCATGATGTTGTGAATAGAGTAAAGCTTTCAGGACCTTCATTTGCTGATGGGACATGACTCAAACTGAAGAGAGAACTGCAAACATCCATTAATAATCAGAACATGGAATGCATGTAGTATGTTAAGTGCCGTCGAGTTGGTTCCGACCAATAGCAACCCTGTACAAGGTTTTCGAGGCTGTAAATCTTTACTTGATCAGAAAGCCTCATCTTTCTCCCATTGAGTGGCTGGTAGTTTCAAACTGCTGACCTTAAGGTTTGCAGCCTGATTTGTAACCACTACGCTACCAGAGCTCCTTGCATGTAGTATAAATCTAGGAAAATCAGAAGATGTCCTAAATGAAATGGAACGTAGATCACTAGCATAAACATGAGTGAACTGAAATAGATTGGTGTTGGCTATTTTTAATATGACAATCAAATGGTTAACTCTCTTGAAATGCCAAATTCAAGAGAAATGACATCAGATTTACTGTCAAAAAGAACATTTCAAGATCTGTCTAGAATTACAATGATCAGTCTAGAAGTATTAAGCTGTCTTTGAAAGGATACTGGCCATACACCTACAAGGAAAATAAGTTAATATCACTATTATTCAACTATATGCAGAAGCCACCAAAATCAGTGAGATGAAACTGAAGGAATTTTCCAAACATCTTCAGTCTGAAATTGAACAAACATATAATCAGGATGCATTAATAATTACTGGTGATTAGAATGTGAAGGTTGGAAAAAAGAGAAAGGATTACTAATTCAGTGCAAATATTGTTTGCAAACAACATGAAAATAAACTAGACACATGAATCATGTCAGATGGAATATACAGGTATCAAATTGACTATAACTGTGCGAAGAGATAGTGGAAAATTCAACGTCATCAGCCAAAACAAGATAAGGACCAACTGTGGAACAGACCATCATTTGCTCACATGCAAGTTCAAGTTGCAGCTGAAGACAGTTGAAATAAGCCCAAGAGAGACAAAACATGATGTGAATTTACAGACCATTTCAAGAACAGCTTTGATGAATTAGACAGTAAGAACTGAAGACCAGATGACTTGTGTGATGATATCAAGAGCATCATACAGGAAGAAAGCAAAAGTCAGAAAAGAACAAAAGATCCAAATGGATGTTAGAAGAGTCTCTGAAACTTGCTCTCCAGTATAGAGATGTTAAAACAAGTGGAAGAAATGAAGAAGTAAAAGAGCTGAACAGAAAACTTCAAAGGGCAGCTCAAGAAAAAAAAAAAAAAGTTAAGTATTATAATTAAATGTGCAGAACTAGAGTTAGAACCCCCCCCCCGACAAACCACGCATTTAGCATTTATCAATTGAAAGAACTGAAGAAAAACTTCAAATCCCAGCTATGTTCAAAATATTGTACGATGCAGAAAGCATCAAAATAAGATGGAAGGAATACACAAAGTCACTGTACCAAAAAGGGATGGTTATGTTTAACTACTTCAAGAGGTGGCCTATGATCAAGCACATACGGTAAGAAGAAGTCCAAGCTACACTGAAGGAATTGGTGAGAAACAACCCTCTAGAAACTGACTGAATACAAATTGAAATCTTTCAACAAACTGATGAAGCTTTGTAGGCGCTCAGTCATCTATGCCAAGAAAATGTTAAGACAGCTACCTAGCCAACTGATTGGAAGATCCATATTTTTGCCTGTTGCAAAAAGAGGTGACCCAACAATAAAATGGAAATTATTAAACAATAGCATTAATATCACATGCAAGCAAAATTTTGTTGCAAGATAATTTAAAAAATATATACAACAGTACATCAACTAGTAATTGCTAAAAATTCAAGCTGGATTCAGAAGAGGACATCTAATGAGAGATACCATTGATGACATCAGATGGATCCTGACTCTAAAGATGTTTGTATATGCTGTATTGACTGCAAAGACTTTCAACTGTATGGATCGTGACAAGTTATGGGTAACCTTGTAAAGGATAGGTATTCTAAAACACTTAATTGTCCTCATGAAGTATCTTTACATGAGACAGTCAAGAGATAGTCGTTTTAACAGAAGAAGGGGACACTGAATGGTTTCAAAGAAGAAAAGTAATATATGCTTTCACTGTACTTATTCAAATAATAGAAGAAGTTGGATTATATGAAGAAGAATGTGTCATCAAGATTGGAGGAAGACTCATTTACTACCTGAGATATACACATCATACAGCCTTGCTTGGTGAAAGGGAAGAAAAGTTAAAATACTTAATGATAAAGATCAAAAACCACAGCCTTTAGTCTGAGTGGAAAAGAAAATAAAAATTCTCAACACTGAACCAATAAATTACATCAAGATAAGTTGAGAAAAGATTGAAGTTGTCAAAAACGTCATTTTGCTTGGATCCACAATCAGCACCCAAGAAACCAAAAGAAGTATTAGTACATTAGGCAACTCAGCTGCACAAGACCTCTTTGAAATATCCAAGAGCAAAGTTTGAGGACTAATGTGAGCCTGGCCCAAGTCATGGTATTTTCAGTGACCTCATATGCATGTTAAAACTGGACAGTTAATAAGTATGACTGTAGAAGAATTTATGAATTTGAGTTATGGTTATTGGAAGAGAACATTAAAAATGTCATGGACTTCCAAAAGGATACACAAATCTGTATAGGAAGAAGTACCGCAGAATGCTCCCTAGAAGCCAGAATGGTGGAACTTTGTCTCTCATACTTCGGACATGTTATCAGGAGGGACCAGTCCCTAGGGAAGGACATCATGCTTGGTAAAGAGGAGGGTCATCGTCATAGAGGAAGAGCCTGGATAAGATGGATTGACACTGTGGCAGCAGCAATGGGCTCAAGCATAACAACAGTTGTGAGAATGGCATAGGACTGGGCCATGTTTCATTCCATT
>NW_006408802.1:127704-135916 GCF_000296735.1 Chrysochloris asiatica | reverse complement strand
GCCAATAGCAGTCCATTTCAGTTCACCAGTGCCTAAGATAGCAATCTTTGTGTTACATTTCAGTTCTGACAATTTCCAATTTTCTTAGACTCATGTTTCATTCATTCCATTATCTGATTATTAATAGATGTTTTTGAGTTGTGCCTTGTTATCAAATAAAGGTTGCGATTAGGAAAGCTTTTAACCATTTGTTATGGTTAAACTCTATTTTGGGGAGGCAGGTCTTCTCCAGTCGTATTCAGAGGGACTTCTAATCTGAGGGTAGTGTCTTCAGACATTATATCATATTATTCTGCTGCTATTCTTAAGGGTTTTAGAAGATGACCATTCAGAAGTGGTCTGCCTCTCCTTCCTTATCTGTCTTAGTCTGAAAGTTCCACTGAAACCTGTCTACTATGGGTGATTCTGTTGGTATTTAAAATACTGATGGCATAGCTTGGAGCATCACAGTAACACAGAAGCCACCACAGTACTACAAACTGACAGAAGAGTTGTGGTGGGCTCCTATAGTGGTAGGGAATTTTAATAAATTTCCAAAGTGTTCTGGTCTGAAAATGGTACTTAATTTTTTTTCTGGACTGAGGATGGCACTTAATTTTTTCTCTCTGTTCTCATGTCAAAGACTTAAAGAGCAATAACTCTTGTTAATAGAACTGAAAAAATTTCTCAAGCATGTAAATAGTGACAATACATGCCAAGTAGAGCTTCATGCTCTAGTGGATTACTGATTAAAGCTCCTTGGTTATATTGATGATTATTAGCTCACTTCACCACTTTTAGAAGATTGTTTTATAGTTAAATATTTCATTGACCAAATGGTGCTTAATTTCATATAGGATAATATTTTACTTTGGAGACTTAGTCTGGTTTTGCTTTATATTATATTACTGACCAGTCTGCTAGTGACACATATACACATTTTAAAAAAGATATATTGTTTTAAAGTGCTGTTGAATCGGTTCTGATCCAGAGAAATCCTGTATAAGGTTTCTGAGGAGTGGCTGGTGAGCTTGAACCAATGACCTTGTGGTTCAAGTGGATCTTGCAGTGTCACGCATTAACCCACAGAGCCAAACCAGGACTCCTTTAAAGGTATGAAAATGTTTGTAAATAAAAAATACTTTCTTATATCTCTCTTTAAAAATAAAATAAAATAGTTTTTACTTACAAGCATTTTATAATCCTATGCTAATATGTTGTCTTTGTGCTGTAGGATAGGCATAGAACTGATAACCGCAAGGTCAATATGGTACAAACTTATTCAGCAGTTTAAACCCATACGATGGCACTTAGCAACAACAACAATAAAATGCAAACAAGAATCATCTGTGTCTAAAGTAGCAGACTGACTATATAGATAGGATGCATACTTACATATACATTACTAAGAGCCGTGGAGTCAGTTTCAACTCGTAGCAACCCTATATAGGGTTTCTGAGGAGCAGCTGCTGGGTTTGAACCACCAACCTTGCGATTCAAACTGAAATTGCAGTCTGGTGCTTATCCTACTGCACTGCAACCAGGACCTGCATATTTGTTCTTTCAAATACTTCTTCAGTTTCAGAAAATTTAAAAATAAAGTATTTTTGAGTTATATTTTTACTAGTTCTTTAAAAATCCCATATATTTGACTGGCTCAATTTTCTTGATTTCTGAAGAATACCATAGAGAAGAAATCTAATGAAATAATATTCTTTTCCTGATAAAATACTATAAGATATTCACACACAAAAACTGAATTTGGCTTCTAAAATATGAAAGTGAGATAAAGACCAGTCAAATCATCTTTCTCAATTAGACTTGACAAAGTATAAATATTTTCTACCTTCAAAAGAAAGGCTGCACAATTCTAAAGACAAAATGTGAAATAAGCAGTTGACTTTTGTTTATGAAAATGGTATGCTAATACAGTATACTATAAATTAACATCAAAATGCTTTTCTAAACCCCATATTTTAAAAAGGCTCTAGGATGGTACAACGTTTACTTTCTTCTCTTTAAAAATACAGTAATTTAAAAAAAACATGGTAGTGATCAAAATTATGTTAAATAAAGTAACATACTAAACATTATGTTTCTTTTTAGTTGTTCATAAAATAACATTATGCCAGATATTTTTCCAATCCATCTGTTAAAGTTTAATTTCTATATTGTATCCGTGGATTACTTGTGAGGAAAAGGTTAAATTTACAGAGAGCTTTAGGTTTTGAGCTAAGCAAGACTTCATATAGGTGAATAGAATTAATGTCTCAGTAACAGTTATGTGTAAGTCAGTACTGAATAATTTAGCTAATAATACTTGTAATAGAATTTAACTTTTTTTGTAGCATAAACATTAGAATAATAATTGAGGTTTGTTTAGTTGAAACAGAAAAAAAAAAAGTACTGTGACATTTCTATATTCTCCTTATCACTATGGGTTTAAAATAGTTGTTTGAATGTAAATGATACATTTCTAATGATCAGATAAGTACTATTTAGGTGCAGGCTGAATAAGATGTCCATGAAGTTCTTGGAAGTAAGAAAAAAATAAGTTCTGACATTTACTAACGTTGTGATGCTGTTCAGATGGCAAGGACAGTTATGTAAGATATAGGCATCTTGTGGTATTGAAGATACTCTTCTGTTTAGAAACCTGTCATATTGCCTAATCAAGAGATTGATATGTGATGGTTTGTTAGAAGTTAAATGAAAATAGCCTATTCCAATTGGATATGCATTTCTACCATTGTGACAAATTGTATGTTTAACTTGCAAACTCAGATTTCCATGCAGGAGTTTTTATTAGCAAAATTATAAGCAGATGATAATGTAAATCTTTACTTGAATATTATTTAAAATCTCTGCCATATTTTAAAATTACAAAGGCAATTTGGATCTTGAGATTTACTAATTAATTGACAAGTATAAACAACCAACTAGATAACACTGAACAACAACAATAACAAAGAGTTTTAACACAACCAATTGCATAGAACTGTATTAAGAGCCATGGAGGAGAAGAAAATGGACCCAAAGAAATTTATAATCTAGTTATAAGAGACTCAGAAATTTACATTTAAATATTAAAAAGATGGTGATTGACAAATAAATCCAACTAACCTAGTTAAAGAGCAAATGAGTATTAGGATCCAAATTGAAATTGTTATTAAGTGTTGTCGAGTTGGTTCTGATTCATAGCGATCCTGTATATGTTGTTAAGTGCCATCGAGTTGGTTCCTACCTATAGCGACCCTGAACAGGGTTTCTGAGGCTGTAAATCTTTACGGGAGGAGAAAGCCTCGTCTTTCTCCCATGGAGCAGCTGGTAGTTTCAAACTGCTGATCTTGCAGTTTGCAGCCCGATTTATAACCACTATGGGTCGGAACCGAGTCGATGGCACTTAACAACAACAACAACATGCTACCAGAGCTCCTTAGTGATCCTGTATAGGGTTTCTGAAAATTGTAAATATTTGTGGTAGCAGAAAGCCTCATATTTTTCCACAGAGTGGCTGGTGGACTCCACCTGCTGACCTTGTGATTCACAATCCAATGTTTATAGTTTATACTATGGAGCTACTGCACCCCTCCCCTGAAATTTATAATGAGCAGGCTTAAAAATAATAAAGCTAACAATATAAAATCCCTGAAGGGTTATATTTAAATTCTAAAGTTATCCAAGTATATGTTGAAGCTGCCAAAATAGCCTATTTATTTCATCTTAATCACATTAATATATGTGTCTAGAAGTATTAATCATATTATGAGACTCATATTCAGACATTTGATTGTTGAATTTCATATAAAATTATACATACCAGGAAAATAATGGCATGTCTGTATGTTATGATCGTTATTTATAAAACTAAAGATTCTCAGTGGCACTTTACCATGAAAATGAAAACACTACAGACGACAGAGTAGTCATATGGGCACTGAACTAGTATTTTAAAAACTGTCATTTGGAAGAGGAATGAGATTTGCTTTACCATTCTTCCTAACATAATTGATACCAATATGTAGAAAGTGAAAGGAAACACATTAATTCATCAGAGGGAAGAACTTTTAGTGTTTAAAATGAACTTCAGTTGCCACCTTGTGACACAGTGATACTGCCAATGCAAGGCATACAAGGAAGCTAAAAGGACACACTCATGAAATTATAGAAGGAATTTAAATTTTGATAAGGAGCTGACAAAACAGTATTCCTCTATAGTATCATCAAAACATGAAAGCTATGTCTTATGAATGAGGGTATTAGTTCAATGGGTACTTTAAGGTTATAAGAATCAGAAGCACATTTAAGTTACATTTGTTGTTAAGTGCTTTCAAGGCAATCTGTACTTATAGCTACCTTGTACAGTGTTTCCAGGGCTATCAATCTTTAAGGGAGCAGAAAGCATCATCTTTTTAAAGAACAACTGGTAGATGTGAGCTACTGATCTTTTGTTTAGCAGCTCAAATCGTAATCCACTGCACTACCAGGGTTCCTTTTTCTTTAGGCAGTACATCATATATGTTTGTTGTTGTTAACTGGCATCCAGTAGTTCTGACTCATAGCTACGCTAGGTTTACAAGGAGTGGCTGGTAAGTTTGAACTACCAGCCTTGTGGCTCGATCCCACCTTTGGGTTTGAACCACCCTTGCAGGCCAGTGTTACCCTACAGCGCCATACTCCTAAATCACATATACAAGAGTATATGTATCTTACAGATCTACAATATGAAGTCTTAAAATGATAAAAGTATCTATAAATGTACCTTCCCACTTAAGATAATGTCTTGCATGAATAATTCATTCCTTAATCAAATCCCTATTTAGCTAAATTCCAGTGATAGCTCATGTGACCTATGCTGTGGGCATAAGTCTTACATAAATATTTGTTTTGTTAATAAGAATGTGAATGTTTGATTAGTGAATAATCAAAAAGAATTTTACATATCTTCACCCTCTTTTATCTTAATTCACAATAACAATTTAATATATAAAAAGTATAGTTACCTTTATAAATTTTGAGATAGGAATTTAGTGTGGAAAGAAATTGCCAAGAAATATGGCCATTACGCTCATGAAGGTTTAGAAGTCCATTGTTAGTTGACATTCAATTTCTGTTCTTAATTATTTGTTTGTCTTCTCTGATTCTAATATTCAGATTTTACAATCCTTCTGCTACTTAGAAATTCAGGGTGTCATTTATCTTAGCAAAATTGGTACTTAACAACTCAGAAGTATGTTAAAATATATTAAGTTCTTTAAAGTTAGTGGAACATATATAGAAATAAAAAGATATAATATAGATGAGAAAATTGGAAGCCATTATAATGAAGTTAAGACATTAAAGATCACATGTCCTATAAAATTTGAAGTAGTAATAAATGCTAACATTTGAAAGGCAGAGAATACGGTCAACTTTAACATCACTATGCTAAAATCACATGCCTACATTACAACTTGTTGTTGTTAGGTGTCCTAGAATCAATTCCAACTCATAGGGACCCCATGAAAAATAGAATTAAACACTGCCTGGTCCTGTGCCATCCTCACAATTTTTGTTATGCTTGAATCCATTGTAGCTGCCAGTGTGCCAATTCATCTTGTTAGGGTCTTCTTCTTTTTCTTTGACCTTTCACTTTACCAAGTATGTTCTTCTCCAGGGACTGGTCCCTACTGATAATATGACCGAAGTTATGAGAGACAAAGTCTTGCCGTCCTTGCTAAGGAATATCCTGGCTATACTTCTTTCAACGTAGATTTGTTTGTTAAGCTGCCAGTCCACAGTACTTTCAGTATTCTTCTCCAACATCATAATTCCAATGAATCAATTCTTCTAAAGTCTTGTTTTTTCACTGCCTAACTTTCACATGCATAAGAAGCAACTGAAATACCATGACTTGGGTTGGGCGTACCTTAGCCCTCAAACCGATATCTGATATCTTTGCTCTTGAATACTTTAAAGAGTTCTTGTGCAGTAGATTTGCATTGCAATGTATCCTTTGATTTCTTTGATGGTTGATTCCATGAATATTGATTGTGAGTACAAGTAAAATGACATCTTTTCTCCATTTACCATGTTGTTATTTATTGGTCCAGCTATGAGAATTTTTGTTTTCTTTGCAGGTGCAATCCTTCATCAGTAAGTATTTTAGAACTCAAGTTTCACAAATTACTTAAAGGTTCTGTGCTTTTGTTGCTCCTTTATGATAGTCCCAATAGTGCCTATCATTTGGATATAATGAAATATACTTAATATGACTGGCTTAATCAATATGTGGTGAAAGAACACAACCTTGTTGCACACCTTTCCCAATTTTAAAACATTCAGTGTTTCCATGCTCTATTCAAACAACTGATTCTTGGTCCAGGTACAGACTTCTCAGAAGTACAATTAAGTGTTCTGGAATACTCATAGTTCTCAATGTTGTCCATAGCTTGTCATGATCCAGACAATCGAAAGGCTTCGCGTAGTCAATAAAGCATAGGTAAACATCCTTCTGGTATTCTCTGCTTTCAGCCAAGATCCATCGGACATCAGCAATAATATCTCTCATTCCACGGCCTCTTCTGAATCCTCTTCTGGGGTCACTATGAGTGAGTTCAGACTCGATGGCACCTGACAACAACAACAACAACAATGCATATATGACTCACAGAACATAATGTATATGTATCTTTCTGTATGATGAGTGGGAAATGACACTGTTGTTGTTGTTAAGTTCTGTCAAGTCAGTTCTGACTCATAGTGACCCTGTATAGGGTTTTCAAGGAACAGCTAGTGAATTTGAACCATGAACCTTGTGGTTTAGACCCTGTAGTCCAGTGATTTATCCCACACTGCCACACAAATTTAAAATCAGGAAATATGTATGCCAGGGTTATATTATTTTACCATATTTATTCAATCTGTGTGCTGCACAAATAATCTGAGAAGCTTGTTTACATGAAGACCATAGCATGAGGACTGGAGGTAGACTCATTCACAACCTGAAATATGCAGATGATACAGCCTTGTTTGCTGAAGCTGAAGAGAACTTAAAATATTTCCTGATGAAGATCAAATGCTACAGCCTTTGGTATAGGTTGCACCTCAATGTGAAGAACACAAAAATCCTCACCATTCTACCAATAAATAACATCATGAGAAATTGAGAAAAGATTGAAGTTGTCAAATACTTCATTTTTCTTGGATCCACCATAAACACTCATAGAAGCATCAGTCAAGAAATCAAATGACACATTGCATTAAGCAAATCTGTTGCACAAGATCTCTTCAAATTGTTGCAAGAACAAAGTTATCAGTTTGAGGACTAAGGTGCGCCTGACCCAAACCATGGTTTTCTAAATAACCTCATATGCATGTGAATGTTGGACTATGAATATGGAGGGCCATAGAAGAATTAATGCACTTGGGGTATGATGTTGGGGAATAGTAATGAACACACAGATTTGTATTGGAAGAAGTACACCTGGAATGCTCCTTAGAAACCAAAATGGTCAGACTTCACCTCTCATACTTTGGACATTTTATCTGAAAGACTAGTCCCTGGACAAGGGCATCAGGTTTGGTAATGTGGAGGAACAGTGAAAAAGAGGGAGACTCCCAATGAAATGGATTTGATCAGTGGCAGCAACAATGTGCTGAAGCATAGCAGCAATTGTGAGGATGGTTTAGGACCACTCAATTTTTCATTCTGTTGTACATGGTGTCTCTGTGGGTTGTATCCTATTTGATAGCACACAACAACAAAGTATATTATGAGGATAAATTAAGTTAGCTATGAAGCCCAACTAAAACTCTAGATCTTTTTTTTAGGTTATAAGAGATGAACTCTATTCCACAGCTTGAGGGCTGCATGGGTGAGAAAAAAAAGGCACTCACATACAGATTTGTTGTTGGAAAATCATTAAAACAGTACAATTGATAAATAAGTTGTGAACATGTGACAAAGGTTTTATTCAACAGAGCCAGTGAGGTGATACAGTAAGATTCTAGGAGGGAGACTTCATGGATGGGGACCCTGAGGCACATTTGCTGGCACATGAAAACCTGGCCAGGACCAGGGCTAACTTCAGCAGCCCTGTGTGTCATGTCAGTATCCTGTGACAATCAACTCAGTGCTGATATGACTGGCTGGCAACTGACAAGGTCCGAGGGCTCCCCAGCAGTTCACAGAAACAGGGGAGGCCCAGTGACCCTTCCTCTCCACTCCCTAGGATACAATGGAGGCCTGGCA
>NW_006408802.1:125686-127000 GCF_000296735.1 Chrysochloris asiatica | reverse complement strand
AAGGCCCCTGGGACCATCAAGGAAGAAGAGCAGAGAGCGGGATCCTACCCAGAGAAGCACTGATGCCCAAGATGGAGGCAGAGACAACGACATGGTTGATGATGCATGGAGGGGATTGCAACCATGGCAATGAAAGGACACACAATAGGATGAATGCAAAGCTAACTGTTCTCCCATGTAAAGTATCACACAATTCACAATAAAAAATTAAAAAAGGGGGTCAAAGCACAAAAGTGCAACATTGAGTACTGTCTCCCAGAAGTGGGCCTTGACGCTCAAGTCTGCGGTGTGGAAATATAGTTATACCTGGGCGGAGGCGGGTCAGAGGGGGACTACGCTCGCAAAGGCGGATGGTGGTGCTGAGGTAGACCAAGTCCTCATGGGGGAGGTGTGGGAAGGAGAAACCTGACAGGTCATACTCCTGCACAGAGAAGGAGGAGTTTACTAAGGGTCCTAGCTCACCTCGGAATCAGTCGATCCACAAGTGCTTAGGAGGGAACCAAAACAATCGTCACGTTTGCTAACAAGGGGGATTGTTTCTCAGGGGGTTTAATACAAACCACTGAGAACACCATCTTGCCTATCAGTACGTTCTGCTTGTTCAGATCCACGACAAGGAGTCAGGCAGTCTAATACACACATACATGTGTGAGAGATCAGATTCCTGCGGTGGTGCTACAAAATCAGCACTGGACTGCTAGCTGCAAGGCTGGCAGTTCAAACCCACCAGTTATTCCTCGGAAAACCTACACAGATTGGTATGAGTCAGAACCAACCGACGGCACTTCACAACCACATGCATGAAATCACGCACACATCTGGATCCACCTTACCTTCTGGGGCCCAATCACTTGCCACCATATTGCTGACTTCAACTCAAGGAGGCCCCAAGTATGTCTGTGGGGTTCCACGTGGCTGATTTAGGCCCTTCTTTTGAGGCATCTGGGGGTGGATTCATACCACCAACATTTCAGCTAGAAGTGGAGCCCACTCACTATTGGCACCGTCCAAAACCAAACTCACTGCTGACCCTCAAATCCGCCACATGGAGTTCCACGGATGTCAGAGTAGAGCTGTGCTCCACAGTTTTCAGTGGCTCATGGTTTGGAAGTAGAGTACCAGGACTTTCTTCCAGTTTGCTTCAGGGTGGGTTTGAACTGTCAACCTTTCAGTTAGTATGGGAGGACGCAGGAAACCAACTGTTCGTGCCACCCAGAGGAGGGGGGTTGGGGACTCCCGTTTTCTAAGCAGAAAACGAATGAACGCATTATTAACTTATGTCTTGGAGAAGTGAGTTTTCTGTATCTATGTATA
>NW_006408802.1:121677-124370 GCF_000296735.1 Chrysochloris asiatica | reverse complement strand
CTTTTCTTTTTTGTTGGGGGGTGGGGTAGGGTGGGGAAATGTACACAAAAACACTCAGGAATATATAATCATTTAAACAACCAAAGGGTACATTCTGCAAGCTTGCCTCCTGGCTGCCTGCACTCAGTCCCTCTCTTTCTATGAGTCCAGAGTCCTCAAATACTCCCTCTCTCCATGTCCTCATCTCTGCCACCACCTCTGGTGTCACTGCTTCTTTGCATAGGGTCCTGTATTTCACTTGTGTTCTCCTTCCTTGATGGCCCTAGGGTCTCAGTTTCTGGACTGTAGATTAGCTACACCCCAGCAAAACTTCTCCCTTCACAATTGTGACAGTTGCAATTAGTCATGATAACAATTACTCTCTATTGAAAAGGTTCACATCAATTTATATTACTGGTAGATACATGGAGTTTCCATGTTTCCAAAAAAGCAAAGTTAGAGAAAATGTCTCTTTGCCATGATGTAAAGAATGGCTGTGATGTCTGAAAGATTTTTAGGGGAGAAAGTTTAATCTCTGATATCTCTTCTGTGATCAGGATTACTTGACTAGTGCAGTTTTTCATTGACTATATGCCCACAAACAATAGAATATTCGTCTTTTCTACTAAATGTGACTCTATTAGAGATTAAATGAATGGGTGTAGATCAACAGCGCAGTTCTCCCCATATGAAGCCAGCAACAGTAATAGAAATAAAATAATAAAAACAAAAGACTGACACCTTATTGAAATACAAGTCCTTTGCATAATTAATCAGAAACATCACTGTTGTGCCTATGGAGGGAAAATGTGATGGCTCTTGCTAAATGTAAAACTTGGTATGCTTTACTACAAAATGAACGGGGTATCTTTTCTAACAGTATATCCATTATATAGCACCATAACTCAAACTGAAGGAAAGTCATTTTTCATCCACTTCTGAAAACACTGGTAAAATAGGGTATAGGTAGGCAAATAGAACAGAAGTAAAATTAATCAAACATAAAATATAAGTTTGAAGCATATTTAGAACATATACCAGTATTTTCTAGTGAACGCTAATTAAAATAAAAATGTACACTCAATTTGTCAATCCCTGAGTTAAGTTGTGAACTTAATATTCTTCTCTGAGTGACTTTATACTCTGTGAGAGAATATGACAAAAATGATTCAATAAAAGACACAGAAAGAGATTGTAGTGTAGCAAATTATTTCATATGTCTTTTCGAGCCTTAGTCTTTGTAACTACCACCAAACGAGTCTTTGCCTGATGGGTCTGGATAAGAGAAGGTTGGAGAAGATACTTATAGGATGATATGATTCAGCTGTGGATGCTAACAGAATTCATTGTAATCGTAAAAGCATCAAACTTTAAAATGAATATAAAGTGGGTCATCTCAGAAGCAGAGGGGAAATTTTACCACCATCAGAAACAAAGAGCCAGAAGTGGACCATGTGCTTTGGACTTCAGGATCCCTGCACACTGAAACTCCTTGACCCAGAGACAGAAAGTTATGACACTGTTGGAATAACAAAGGAGTGGCAGAAGAATAGGACCAGAATCAAGAGCCATAGCAAGAGGGCTTCCAAGGCCATGGAACAAGTAAAGCTGAGTGACTTGGGGCAAGAAGCTTGCTTGCAGATCAGTCACCTCTGGGCACTTAATTGGGGGAGCATTGTTTATTTATCCACAACTCTGAGGAGTTGTGTGTCCTATTGGCATTCATCAGCGTCCCTAAAAGGGCTTTGTAACATTGCCCAGGCTGAGAAAGAGGCCTGCCTTAGGGTTTGGTTGTTCTAATGTGAAGAATTCTGCCCCAAACACTCCTTACTCTGAATTGTAACCTGTCAACCTTCCTAATAAATCCATAACTGGGAGTGTTGCCTCCGATTTCTGTGTGGCTATTACAATGAATTTTGAAACCCAACGGAATAGATGTGGGCGTCACATTTTTTTTTTTTCAGGAATAAATATAAAATTACGAAAGTCTTTATATAAATAAGGTCACTATCCATATCAGGTTTCCAGATACAATGTCATGCAATAAAGAATTGGCTTTATCCCAAATATCACACACGGTATGTTAAGATTTACAGTGAGCACATGACTGCTGTCAATTGTTGTCGATATTTCTTCCCATTTTGTTTGTTTAAAGATCTTTCCTTAGTAGATTATTCAAGATTTACACATGAGAAAATATTCAGTGACTTAAGTACTGGTCAGACTTGAAAGTCAGTTTTGCAAGATCTGATATACTATGATCCATTTTACTTTCTGAATATTTAAAAAATTGTCAGGCATTTCTATTTTGAACATAAAACACTGTTGTTGAAAATTTAATAATTTAATTTTTCTTTCCCTTAGAGAACACTTAGTTAAAAAAATGTGCTTCATTTGACATTGAGAGTCTAGTAGTTTTACAAAATAAATATTGCAGTTGCTCATTATGAGTCTGTACGTTAAATTACATAATATACCACTTCAAATATAGGTTAAAAACTTTGTTTTTTAATTTTAGTAGTTAATTATTTAAAAAATGGTTGTAGCTGTATATTGACAAGGGGCTGTCATTAATTCAAGCTGTATTCAGAAAAGGACAGATGATATCATTACTGATGTCAGAAGGATCTTGGCTGAGAGTACAGAATATCAGAAAGATGCTTACTTGTGTTTTATTGATTAATCAAAAGCATTTAACTGTGTAAATCATAGCA